>NC_029774.3:56322393-56326775 GCF_000817695.3 Arachis duranensis | reverse complement strand
TAGGGAGGTGTTGATTTGCTCCCAATAGTTTTGTAGAGGAAAGTGCATCCCTTGAGGCATCTCAGGGATTTCATCATGAGGAATTTTCTCATGCTCTTGATGAGGTTCTCTTATTTGCTCCACCCTTTTCTTGGTGATGGGATTGAGGTCATGCCTTCTTAGTCGAACCGGCTTCCCTCTTGAATCTCTCTTCCATTGAGCGCCCTCTTCCCAAATGTCTATGAGGACTTGGTCCAACCTTTGATCAAAGTTGACCCTTTTTGAGTTTGAAAGGGACCTCAGGGATCACCTTCTTCTTGGCCACAACTTCATAGAAGTGGTCTTGATGTACCGTTGTGATGAATCTCTCCATCTCCCATGACTCGGAGGTGGAAGCTTTTGCCTTCCCTTTCTTCTTTCTAGAGGTTTCTCCGGCCTTAGATGCCATAAATGGTTATGGAAAAACAAAAAGCAATGCTTTTACCACACCAAACTTAGAAGGTTTGCTCGTCCTCGAGCAAAAGAAGAAAGAAAAGAGTAGAAGAAGAATAAATAGAGGAGATGGAGGTGGCTTTGTGGTTCGGCCAAGGGGGAGAAGTGGTGTTTAGGTTGTGTGAAAATGAAGGAGTGAAGATGGGTTTATATAGGGGTGGAGAGAGGGGTAGGGTTCGGTTATAATGGGTGGGTTTGGGAGGGTAGGTTGTTTGAATTTGAATGGTGAGGTAGGTGGGATTTTATGAAGGATGGATGTGAGTGATGAAGAGAATAGTGGGATTTGATAGGTGAGGGGTTTTTGGGGAAGAGGTATTGAGGTGATTGGTGAATGGGTGAAGAAGAGAGAGAGTAGTGGGGTAGGTGGGGATCCTGTGGGCTCCACAGATCCTGAGGTGTCAAGGAAAATTCATCCCTGTACCATGTGGCGAGCAAAAATGCTCTTTATGCCAATTCTGTCGTTAAATGCCGGGCTGGTGCCCATTTCTGGCGTTTAACGCCAGCTTCTTGCCCTTTTCTGGTGTTTAACGCTAGTCTTGTGCCCCTTTCTAGCGTTAAACGCCCAGAATGGTGCCAGACTGGGCGTTAAATGCCCATTTGCTGCCCTTACTGCGTTTAAACGCCAACAGGTTTTCCTCCAGGGTGTGCTGTTTTTCTTTCTATTTTTCATTTTGTTTTTGCTTTTTCAATTGATTTTGTGACTTCCCATGATCATCAACTTACAGAAAACATAAAATAACAAAAGGAAAGTAGATAAATATAACATTGGGTTGCCTCCCAACAAGCGCTTCTTTAATGTCAGTAGCTTGACAGTGGGCTCTCATGGAGCCTCACAGATACTCAGAGCAATGTTGGAACCTCCCAACACCAAACTTAGAGTTTGAATGTGGGGGTTCAACACCAAACTTAGAGTTTGGTTGTGGCCTCCCAACACCAAACTTAGAGTTTGACTGTGGGGCCTCTGTTTGGCTCTGTTTTGAGAGAAGCTCTTCATGCTTCGTCTCCATGGTTACAAAGGGATATCCTTGAGCCTTAACCACTAAGGATTCTTCATTCACTTGAATGATCAATTCTCCTCTGTCAACATTAATCACAGCCTTTGCTGTGGCTAGGAAGGGTTTGCCAAGGATGATGGATTCATCCATGCACTTCCCAGTCTCTAGGACTATGAAATCAGCAGGGATGTAATGGTCTTCAATCTTTACCAGAACATCCTCTACAAGTCCATAAGCTTGTTTTCCTTAATTGTCTGCCATCTCTAGTGAGATTCTTGCAGCTTGTACCTCAAAGATCCCTAGCTTCTCCATTACAGAGAGAGGCATGAGGTTTATGCTTGACCCTAGGTCACACAGAGCCTTTTCGAAGGTCATGGTGCCTAATGTACAAGGTATTGAGAACTTCCCAGGGTCCTATCTCTTTTCAGGTAATCTCTGCCTAGTCAAGTCATCCAGTTCTTTGGTGAGCAAAGGGGGTTCGTCCTCCCAAGTCTCATTACCAAATAACTTGTCATTTAACTTCATGATTGCTCCAAGGTATTTAGCAACTTGCTCTTCAGTGACATCTTCATCCTCTTCAAAGGAAGAATACTCATCAGAGCTCATGAATGGCAAAAGTAAATCCAATGGAATCTCTATGGTCTCAGTGTGAGCCTCAGATTCCCATGGTTCCTCATTAGGGAACTCATTGGTGGTCAGTGGACGTCCATTGAGGTCTTCCTCAGTGGCGATCACTGCCTCTTCCTCCTTTCCAAATTCGGCCATGTTGATGGCCTTACACTCTCCTTTTGGATTTTCTTCTGTATTGTTTGGAAGAGTACTAGGAGGGAGTTCAGTAACTTTCTTACTCAGCTGACCCACTTGTGCCTCCAAGTTTCTAATGGAGGACCTTGTTTCAGTCATGAAATTTTGAGTGGTTTTGATTAGATCAGAGACCATGGTTGCTAAGTCAGAGTGGTTCTGCTTAGAATTCTCTGTCTGTTGTTGAGAAGATGATGGAAAAGGCTTGCCATTGATAAACCTGTTTCTTCAACCATTATTGTTGTTGAAACCTTGTTGAGGTCTCTGTTGATCCTTCCATGAGAGATTTGGATGATTTCTCCATGAAGGATTATAGGTGTTTCCATAGGGTTCTCCCATGTAATTCACCTCTTCCATTGAAGGGTTCTCAGGATCATAAGCTTCTTCTTCAGATGAAGCATACTTAGTACTGCCTGGTGCAGCTTGCATTCCAGACAGACTTTGAGAAATCATATTGACTTGCTGAGTCAATATTTTGTTCTGAGCCAATATGGCATTCAGAGTATCAATCTCAAGAACTCCTTTCTTCTGATTCGTCCCATTATTCACAGGATTCCTTTCGGAAGTGTACATGAATTGGTTATTTGCAACCATTTCAATGAGTTCTTGAGCTTCTGCAGGCGTCTTCTTCAGATGAAGAGATCCTCCAGCAGAACCATCCAATGACATCTTGGACAGTTCAAACAAACCATCATAGAAGATACCTATGATGCTCCATTCAGAAAACATGTCAGAAGGACACTTTCTAATCAATTGTTTGTATCTTTCCCAAGCTTCATAGAGGGATTCACCTTCCTTCTGTCTGAAGGTTTGGACTTCCACTCTAAGCTTACTCAATTTTTGAGGTGGAAAGAACTTTGTCAAGAAGGCATTGACTAGCTTTTCCCAAGAGTTCAGGCTTTCTTTAGGTTGTGAGTCCAACCATATCCTAGCTCTGTCTCTTACAGCGAAAGGGAATAGAATAAGTCTGTAGACCTCAGGGTCAACCCCATTAGTCTTGACAGTGTCACAGATTTGCAAGAACTCAGATAAAAACCGATGAGGATCTTCCAATGGAAGTCCATGGAACTTGCAATTCTGTTGCATTAGAGAAACTAATTGAGGCTTAAGCTCAAAGTTGTTTGCTCCAATGGCAGGGATAGAGATGCTTCTCCCATAGAAGTCGGGAGTAGGTGCAGTAAAGTCACCCAGCACCTTCCTTGCATTGTTGGCATTGTTGTTGTTTTCGGCTGCCATGTCTTCTTCTTTGAATAATTCTACTAGGTCCTCTACAGAGAGTTATGCCTTAGCTTCTCTTAGCTTTCGCTTCAAGGTCCTTTCAGGTTCAGGGTCAGCCTCAACAAGAATGCTTTTGTCTTTGCTCCTGCTCATATGAAAGAGAAGAGAACAAGAAAATATGGAATCCTCTATGTCACAGTATAGAGATTCCTTGAGGTGTCAGAGGAATAGAAGGAGGAGGTAGAAGAATTAGGATGTGAGAAGAAGGGAAGAAATTTTTGAAAATAAATTAAAAAGGTTTTAAAAACATTTTGAAAATTGATTGATGATTTTTGAAAACTAAGATTGAGAAAGAAGTAAAGTGATTTTTTAAAAAAAGATTTTGAAATTAGAAATCGAAAATATATGATTGAAAACTTATTTTGAAAAAGATGTGCTTAAAAAGATATGATTGAAAAGATATAGTTTTAAAAAGATATGATTGAGAAGATATGATTTGGAAAACAATTTAAAAAGATTTGATTTTTTAAAAATTAATGACTTGGCTAACAAGAAAAGATATGATTCAAACATTAAACCTTTCTCAACAGAAAAGGCAGCATACTTGAAATGTTGAATCAAATCATTAATTGTTAGCAAGTATTTTTGAAAATGGAAAGAAATCAATTTTGAAAAGATATGATTGAAAAGATATGATTTGAAAAAGATTTGATTTTGAAAAATTATGAAAACTTGAAAAAAATTTGAATTGAAAACAAAATCTTCCTTTTTGTGCCATCCTGACGTTAAACGCCCAGAATGGTATACATTCTGGCCTTTAACGCCCAAAATGCTACCCTTTTGGGCGTTAAACGCCCAGCCAGGCACCCTGGCTGGCGTTTAAACGCCAGTTTTCCT
>NC_029774.3:56321731-56322285 GCF_000817695.3 Arachis duranensis | reverse complement strand
CACATGATGCATGCAAGAACACTATGAATGTCAAGATGAACACCAAGAACACTTTGAAGATCATGATGAACATCAAGAACATATTTTTGAAAAATTTTCAATGTAAAGAAAACATGCAAGACACCAAACTTAGAAATTTTTCATGTTTAGACTCTATGAATGCAAGAATGCATATGAAAAACACCATACAACACAAAACAAGAAAATATGAAGATCAAACAAGAGGAGTCATCAAGAACAACTTGAAGATCAATGAAGACACATGAATGAATGCAAGAAGAACAGAAACATGCAATTGACACCAAACTTAAAATGAGACACTAGATTCAAACAAGAAATATTTTTGGTTTTTTTATGATTTTGTAATTTTTTTTTGGATTTTTTGAAAATTATGTGGAAAAAGAAAATAAGGAGATTCAAAATTTTTAATAAGAATTCCAGGAATCATGCAATGTTAGTCTAAAGCTTCAGTCTAAAGGAATTAGACATGGCTAGCCAAGCTTCAGCAGAACATTGCATTCAAGAGCTAAATTGATGAAGATCAATCAGCTTTG
>NC_029774.3:56314465-56321627 GCF_000817695.3 Arachis duranensis | reverse complement strand
ATACCTAATCTAAGCAACAAGATGAACCGTCAGTTGTTCAAACTCAAACAATCCCCGGCAATGGCGCCAAAAACTTGGTGCACGAAATTGTGATCATCAATGGCGCCATCAACATGGTACGCTCAATTGCAATCTCAACTTTTTATCACAACTTCACACAACTAACCAGCAAGTGCACTGGGTCGTCCAAGTAATAAACCTTATGCGAGTAAGGGTCGATCCCACAGAGATTGTTGGTATGAAACTCTTTACTCACTTATTCATACAATTCGCATGTTTTACATTTTCCTTCCTGATTTTGTGCTATGATTGAAAACATGCTTCTTTGATCTTATATTTGCGTATTATTAATCCTCTCTTATTACCATTAGATGCCTTGATATGTGTGTTAAGTGTTTTTAGATATTATAAGGCAGGAATGGCTTAGAGGATGGAAAGGAAGCATGCAAAAGTGAAAGGAATGCAAGAAGTTGGAGAAACTGCTAAGCTATCCTGCCTGACCTCTTCGCACTCAAACGGCTATAACTTTAGCTTCAGAGGTCCAAACGATGCTGTTTCAGTTGCGTTGGATAGCTAACGTCTAGGGCTTCGATTTATATAATTTTCCATAGTTGCCCCGACGCCAGGCGATGCGAACGCGTGGGTCACACGGACGCGTGACCTGGCCAACACCCAATCCGCGCGGTCGCGTGGACGACGCGGCCGCGTCACCTTTCCGTGACTTGTACGGACCAGAAAGCGCTAGAAGTGATTTCTGGGCTGTTTCTGACCCAGTTTTTGGCCCAGAGAACACAGATTAGAGGCTATAAAGTGGGGGAATGCATCCATTCATAGGCAAGCTCTAAGAATTCACTTTTCATGATTTAGATTTAGTTTTGAGAGAGGGTCTCTCCTCTCTCTCTTAGGATTAGAAATTAGGATTTTTAGAAACTAAGATTTAGGACTTCTCTTGATTTTTAAGAGTGACTCTCGATTCAGGTTCAATGTTCCTTTTTATTTATTTTTCCAATTAAATTTATGAACTGTTCCATGTTATGATTTTCCATGTTTAGATTGATTTTCTTAATTAATGTTATTTGAGATATTTCAGGTTTGATGATTGCTTTTTTTATTGATATAAATAATTTGGATTTTCTTGTTGCCCAATTGGCTTATGAATATTTTCCATGTTAGATTTTACTGCTTTGAATGAATTGAAGGTATTTCAGATATTTATAATTTTAATTTAGCTTTTTACATTCTTGGCTGTGGTTGATTAATTGGTGACTCTTGAGTTGTCAAACTCATTGTTAATTGAAAATTGGAATTCATCCACTTAACTTACCTTCATAGTTAGAGATTAACAAAGTGGGAGAAAAATCCAATTCTCACTACAATTGATAAGGATAACTGGGATAGGACTTCCAGTTCACATACCTTGCCAAGAGTTTATTTTACAGTTATTTATTTATTTTTATTGCTTTAAAAATATACTCGTACCTTTTACCTTAATCCAAAACCCCAAACACACTTTTTCATAACCAATAATAAGAACATACCTCCCTGCAATTCCTTGAGAAGACAACCCGAGGTTTAAATACTCGGTTAACAATTTTTAAAGGGGTTTGTTACTTGTGACACCCAAAACGTTTGTATGACAGGACTTTTGAAGGTCTAGAAACTATACTTGCAACGAGGATTTATCCGCAATTTTCTAGACCATGCAAAAGTTCTCTCATCAAAAATAGGAACGTGCATCAAGGTCAGACCAATCAAGGATGGATGGAACCAAGAGGATCTAATCAACCCTTTTGGCAGCAACACCCTCCGAGATATCCTAGACAAAGACCATTCTACTGCGCATACTCAGCTGAAAGACATGGTGGACAACCTTGTAACTACCAACAAACCCCACCCTGTGCATATGAACCGTCCTTTCAACATAACCTCGAACCACCACACTCACAAGTTTCTCTTCACCATTCGCCATCATATGATCCTTCCTTACCCCAATACCAATCCAATCGTTCCCAGTCATCACTACTTCCCTATGTATCGTGTCTAAGTCCAGCAAACTGCGAAGCAGAGGATCGCCTAAAAGAAACAATAACTAAATTTCAAACAACCATTCAACAACTGGAGCACGCACTAATCCAATGGGCCACTAAACGCTCAAATATACAAGGATCAACCACAGCTCCATGTGGACAACCCGATGAAGAGCGTAGCATGAAAGAAATACTAGAGACTCCAGTGGACAAGGCAGAGAATGAATTCGTACTAGAACAAGTGGAAGAAGCTGTCATTGTTCAAGAAGAAGAGTTGGTTGAAGATCTAGGCGATGTTGAACTTCCTTGGGTATCCAGAATTGAGGAAAACTCCGTCCAGGATGCTACAGTTAATGCTAAGGAAGATACTGTACAATCTCCAAGGCAAGTCGTTTATGAGGAATCAAACGGAATAATCCAAGAAGCAAATTCCCTTGATGATGATGATCACGAGTCCTGTTTTCTCAGTGATGAACTTGCATCTGCAAGTGAATTCCTTGAAATCGAAGAATCTTCCCCAAGTGAATACGAAAATGATGCAGAGGTAGATTTCTCCCAACCTCCAATCTATGACTCGAGTGATGAGGAAGACACCGAAGAATTTGACTCGGACACAGATACAATTGAAGATCTTTGCAAAGAAGTGGAGGAATTCACAGAAGAGCATAAGGGAGTAGAACTTACAGAACCACCAGAAACACCTATCCCAAGGCCACTACCACCTAATACAAGCTTCAAGTGGGTACAATCCTTAACTTACAATTTTACTTATTCACTTAAATATGGTTTACTTGAAACAGATGGCCAGCTTAGAGCTCTTTGCGGCTTTAAGAGGAAAAGGGAAATGGCTCGTACTCAGAGCTGGTGCACAAGGTTCAATAAAGTTCCACGCTTCACCTCAAAGTACACGTATTGGTATCATGCTCAATTGCATGGATCACGGAGAACGTTTGGTTACATTGGTGAGATTCTACTCTTTAAACCGCCCGGATGGAAACAGGTAGATCAAGACGGAGCCGGATTTAAAAGCAAGGCTTGGAATCCTGGAGTTCATTCTGACATTTATCACCCCGCGAACCTAAAAATCTGTTTGAAGCTGTTCAGAAGCCTCACATGCCTAGTTTGGGACCCCGGAGGCTATTGGCATTCCAAGCACTGGTGGAAATTTTTGGACGAATTTAAACATAAGCCACCCTAACCGGAAGCTCCTCCAATGTCCAACTTAAGGACTCTAACTAAAAGTGCTAGGTGGGAGACAACCCACCATGGTATGGTCGTTTTTTTTTTAGTTTATTTCATCATTATTTGTTTTTATTTTTATTTCCTTTTCATTTTACTTTAGTAAACCTGGAATCATACATAGCACTCATATTAATCACTGCATTCTGCATTGTTCATGCATTAAAAAAAAATTTCCGCTACGCGACGCGATCGCATCAGCGACGTGTCCACGTCGCTTGGAGAGGAAGGAAAAATAAAAATGAACAGAGAGTCACGCTGGAGAGTGGTTGGAGGCGTGCTAATGGCACATATCGACCCACGCGACCGCGTCGCTGACGCGTCCGCATCACATGGGCATAATGGCCTCCCACGCGACCGCATGCCCCACGCGGCCGCGTGCCCTGATTTTTGACGTCAAAAAGGTGCATGCCCGAAAGTTGTGCTGGAATTGGGCTGGACTCGTGCTAGAAGCCCAAGCCCTCCCACGCGACCGCATGCCCCACGCGGCTGCATCGTTTTCCAAAAATGGCCATCCACGCGATCGCGTCACCCACGCGAATGCGTCACCCAATTTTGGCAATTAAAATGAATCGAACAGAAAGTTGTGCTGGAGCGAGGCTGCACTCGCGCCAGCAGCGCAACACGGGTCACACGACCGCGTGACTGACGCGATCGCGTGCCCATACTTAACGCGCATCCATGCGAACGCGTGCCCTACGCGGCCGCGTCGCATGCGCCGCACAGCTCACCCTAAAATTGCCACATATCTTATCTTTCTCTCCTCCAAATCCTAATTTTTCTTTTCCTTTCTTATTTACTTCCTCTTCCCTTCTTTCCCTTCTCATTCTTCTTATTTTTCTTTTTATTTTATTTTAATTTATTTGCATATATCATTCATTGCATTTTGAATTTGTGCATATTTTTATTTTCTTTTCTGAATTTTTTTTTGTGTTAAAAAAAATCTCTTTTCTTGTTCAGCTGTTGCATCTTTTCTTGAATTTATTTTGGTAACTTGTTTTACACTGTTGAGCAATATTATTTAAGTCAATGTTAATCGTGGTAACTTGTTTTACACTGTTGGGCAATACTATTTAAGTAAATCTTTTATGTTATTTGTATTAATTTTGCATTGACATGAATTTATATTGTCTTACACTCTCCTCCCCTATGTTACAAATTTTATACCACTGGTATGCCATGGCTTCTATCATTTTCTCACGTACATGTTGAAGCTTCCATGTAAATAAGACCATTATCATTTGGCATTACTCAACCCATATTTCATTTACTTTCTATCTTTTTTTGGGTTACTTTTCTTTCCTTTTTCTTTTAGGATGGCCACCCGGAAGGGAAGCGGAAGACGTTTACATGGGGAGACAGACAAGTCCATCTGCAAAATCTTGAAGAAAAGCTTCAGTTGGAACAACCCGTCCACCTGCACATCTCAGCATGCACCGAGGACGGTGTAATCTTTAAGTGTGGGGAGGTCGATACCGATCTCCGTGGGTTAGTACTTTCTTTTCAACACCAATAATCTTATTTTCTTTATTTGTTCATTGTTGCATCTGCATATTTGATTGCATATTTATTTGATGATTTTGTGCATTTAGTTACTACTTGGTTAAAATAATAAATTTCTTTTAAGATCCTATTTTTGAAAAATTTCACTAATTTAAATTGAAAATTTTTATGTTAAAAATTTGTTTGAAGTTGTAATTGGAAAATGAATTATAGCTAAAGAACATACAACCTGTGAGACTTTAATGAATTATAGCTAAAGAACATACAACCTGTGAGACTTTGAGCTTATTTACATGGTTACATTATTTAACCATAATTATTTTTGTGTGTTTCCTTCTCTAGAATTGCAATCTTTGCTTTGTTCCATTCTGCATGTCCATATTTAATATATCTACATGCTTGCATATGATTCAGGCCATTGTTTGATTCTAAATTACTTATCCCAAAATTAGCCTACCTTTTACATCACTTTTGTTAGCCTCCTTGAGCCTTTAATTCCCTCTTATTCTATAAATCACAACACTAGCCTTAAGCAGAAAAACAAATTTAAAATCCCAAGTTGAATCCTTGGTTAGCAAATTTAAAATCCCAAGTTGAATCCTTGGTTAGCTTAAGATAGAATTTGTGTAATTGTTTAAGTGTGGGAAACCTATTGGGAACATGGATGATAAAAACAAAGGGTAGGAAGTTGAAAAGAATGAAATAATTCAAAATAAAATTTTTGGAAAGTATGCTCATGTGAAGTCAAAATAATTAAATTACCATGTGCATTGAAAAAAAAATATATATATATTAAATAAGGGGATACAAAAAAAAAGTAATATTACCCCCAATGCAAAATAAAAAGGATCAATGCACATGGGACGAAATTCAAAATTAAATTTGATACATGAGCATGTAATACAAAAGTAGGAAAAATTATGGGAAGCTAAGTATAATTTTAATTTTTTTTATATAGTATGTATATGTTAGGTGAGATCTTAGACTACTCAAGGATTCACTTTATAAAGCTCACTTAGCCATATATATACCCTTACCCTTACCTTAGCCCCATTACAACCTTGAAAAGACCTCATGATATTTGCATTGATGCATTAAATATTGTTGATTGGTTAGATGAAGAACAAAGTGTTAGAAAGCATGACTAGGGAAGAGTAGAGTGATTGACCCTAGACACTTGAGAGATTAGAAGTGCATATACATTTCCTGTGAGGGTTCAATGCTTGATTCTATGTTCCCTGCTTTCATGAGCTATCTTCTTACAAGTTTACTTATCTTTTATTGTATAATTTGAATTAGTGGAATTTGGTTTATATTTATTCTTGGAGATTTTATTTACTTTTAAACCAAGTAGGTAGAAATATTTTGCATGTAGTTGCATTCATATACATAGGTTGCATTTCATAACATTTCACCTTTCCTCTTCATCTTTATAGCTTCTTTTGAGCTTAGCATGAGGACATGCTAATGTTTAAGTGTGGGGAGGTTGATAAACCACTATTTTATAGTTTATCTTGTGCTCAATTGAGTGGTTTTTATCTACTCTTTACCCACTCATTCATACTATTTGCATGGTTTTATATTTCCTTCCTGATTATGTGCTTTGATTGAAAACATGTTTCTTTGGACTTATATTTGCTTATTATTAATCTTCTCTTATCACCATTAGATGCCTTGATATGTGTGTTAAGTGTTTTCAGATATTATAAGGTAGGAATGGCTTAGAGGATGGAAAGGAAGCATGCAAAAGTGAAAGGAATGCAAGAAGTTGGAGAAACTGATAAGCTGTCCAGCCTGACCTCTTCGCACTCAAATTGCTATAACTTTAGCTACAAAGGTCCAAACGTCACGGTTCCAGTTGCGTTGGAAAGCTAAGGTCCGAGGCTTCGATTTGATATATAATTTGTTATAGTTGTCCCGATACCAGGCGACGCGAACGCGTGGGTCACGCAAACGCGTGACCTGGCCAACACCCAATCCGCGCGGTCGCGTGGACGACGCGGCCGCGTCACTTTTCCGCGACCTGTACGGACCAGAAAGTGCTGGAAGTGATTTCTGGGCTGTTTCTGACCCAGTTTTCAGCCCAGAGAACACAGATTAGAGGCTATAAAGTGGGGGAATGCATCCATTCATAGGCAAGCTCTCAGAATTCACTTTTCATGATTTAGATTTAGTTTTGAGAGAGGGTCTCTCCTCTCTCTCTTAGGATTAGAAATTAGGATTTTTAGAAACTAGGATTTAGGACTTCTCTTGGTTTTTAAGAGTGACTCTCGATTCAGGTTCAATGTTCCTTTTTATTTATTTTTCCAATTAAATTTATGAACTCTTCCATGTTACAGATTACTCTTTTAAATTAATGCTATTTGAGATATTTCAGATTGATGATTGCTTTT
>NC_029774.3:56310480-56314454 GCF_000817695.3 Arachis duranensis | reverse complement strand
GACTCTTGAGTTATCAAACTCATTGTTAATTGAAAATTGGAATTCATCCACTTAACTTACCTTCATAGTTAGAGGTTAACAAAGTGGGAGAAAAATCTAATTCTCACTACAATTGACAAGGATAATTGGGATACGACCTCCAGTTTATATACCTTGCCAAGAGTTTATTTTACAGTTATTTATTTATTTTTATTGCTTTAAAAATATACTCGTACCTTTTACCTTAATCCAAAACCCCAAATACACTTTTTCATAACCAATAATAAGAACATACCTCCCTACAATTCCTTGAGAAGACGACCCGAGGTTTAAATACTCGGTTAACAATTTTTAAAGGGGTTTGTTACTTGTGACACCCAAAACGTTTGTACGAAGGGATTTCTGTCGGTTTAGAGACTATATCTACAACGCGACTATTTTTATGACATTCTTTACTAGCAAAAATCCTAACATCAGCTACCTCCCATCCTCTCAGTTAAAATGTTCAACGCGCTCTGTCACAGCACGGCTATTCAGCTGTCGGTTCTCGATCATGTCAGAATAGAATCCAGTGATTCTTTTGCGTCTGTCACTAACACCCTACAATCGCGAGTTTGAAGCTCGTCACAGTCATTCAATCCTTGAATCCTACTTAGAATATCATAGACAAGGTTTAGACCTTCCGGATTCTCTTGAATGCCGCCATCAATTCTAGCTTATACCACGAAGATTCTGATTAAGGGATCCAAGAGATATCCACTCAATCTAAGGTAGAACGGAGGTGGTTGTTAGGCACACGTTCATAAGTGAGAATGATGATGAGTGTCACGGATCATCACATTCATCAAGTTGAGGAACAAGTGATATCTTAGAACAAGAATAAGCGAAACTCCACCGTTGAAAATACATAAGAACAAGGTCTAGGCATGGCCGAGAGGCCAGCCCCCAAAACGTGATCAAAAGATTCAAAGATCTAAAGATCTAAAGATGAAAATACACTAGCAAAAGGTCCTACTTATAGAGAACTAGTAGCCTAGGGTTTACAAATATGAGTAAATGACATAAAAATCCAATTCCGGGCCCACTTGCTGTGTGCTTAGGCTGAGCATTGAAGCATTTTCGTGTAGAGACTCTTCTTGGAGTTAAATGCCAGCTTTTGTGCCAGTTTGGGCGTTTAACTCCCATTCTTGTGCCAGTTCCGGTGTTTTACGCCAGAATTCTCTAGCTGACTTGGAACGCCTGTTTGGGCCATCAAATCTCAGGCAAAGTATGGAGTATTATACATTGCTGGAAAGCCCAGAATGTCTACTTTTCAACACAGTTGAGAGTGCGCCAATTGGGCTTCTGTAGCTCTAGAAAATCCACTTTGAGTGCAGGGAGGTCAGAATCCAATAGCATCTGCAGTCCTTTTTAGCCTCTGAATCAGATTTTTGCTCAGGTCCCTCAATTTCAGCCAGAAATACCTGAAATCATAGAAAAACACACAAACTCGTAGTAAAGTCCAGAAAAGTGAATTTTAACTAAAAACTAACTAAAACATACTAAAAACAATGCCAAAAAGCGTATAAATTATCCGCTCATCAACCACCTTCCTATTATGAACCCTTCCCCCAATATGATGAACCCTCCCATCCACCCCAATCTCTAATGGATGAAACCCTTAGTGTTCTTGTTCAAGGACAAGAGGAGATGACAAGGGATGTGAAACAATTTATGACCGCCTTGGACGAGGTGGTAAACTGGCTAGCATCCCAACTTTTGGACAGTCAAAGAACTCCCATGGCTACATGTGGAGAATCAAAAGAAGAGCATAGCATGAAAGAGAGATTGGAAACTCCGGTGAAAAAGGAGGAATGTTACTTTGTGTTAGAACAATTGGAGGAACCTATGATTATTGAACAAGAGAAAGAAGTGGTTGAAGACTTAGGAGATGCGGAACCTCCATGGGAACCTAGAGTTGAAGAAGACCCTTCCAAGAAGATTGAAATTGATGTTGAGGAGGGATGTGCACAACCTCCAAGGCATATTCCATATGAAGACTTGGATGGGATAGAACAAGAATTGAGTCCCCATGACAATGAAGAGCAAGCATCAAATCCTAATGGTGGTGAATCCTTTGAACTTGAAGAACCTTCTCCCGATGAAGAAGAGAGCGATGTGGAGGTAGGTTTCTCTCAACCTCCCATTTATGATTTAAGTGATGGAGAAGAGTTAGATGAAATTGATGAACAAAGGATTGAATTTGAAAAATCTTGTGAAGAGGTGGAAGTCCTTAGAAAAAGAAGAACGGAAGTTGAGTGCGCTTTGTCAAGATCTTTGGAAGTTTCTCTGCCTAGGTTGTCATCTATTCCTTCACTTGAGTGTGTAAAACTTATTTCTATTAGCTTTATTGTCCCACTTGAGTATGGTTTGCTTGAAACGGATGGTCAACTTAGGATGATTTGTGGGATAAAGCGTAAGAAAAGAATGTTTAGTGGATGGCGTTGTAAATCAAGGCTCATTTTGGTTGATACCTCAAGGCTTAGATGCAAGGGTTGGGCTAGTGCCCACTTGAATGGGTCTAAAAGGAGAGTTTGGTATCACTTTGAGAATTTATCTTGCTTACCACCCGGATGGATTAATAATGATGATCAACTTCATGACGGGTGTGAAAATAAAGTGTGGGATCCTGAATTAGAAAAAGAGGACCAACTTTGGGAATCCCATGATGGTGTTTTTGTGGAAAAATAAATTTCCAACACACAAATCCAACCGGCAAGTGTACCGGGTCGCATCAAGTAATAATAACTCACAAGAGTGAGGTCGATCCCACAGGGATTGATGGATCAAGCAACTTTAGTGGGTGATTAGTTTAGTCAAGCTAACATTGAAGGGATATTGGATGAAATGTAGCCAACAGAATTATAAATGACAGGAAATTTAAAGTTGCAGAAAGTAAAATAGCTGAAACTTAAATTGCAAGAAAAGTAAATTGCATCAAATGTAAAGGGGGGTTGGGTGCTGGAAATTTAAGAGAGCAGTAAAGCAAAGCGTAGAACAATTGTAGGGAGATTAAATTGCTTAAAAGTAAATTGGAAGCAATAGGAACAGAAAGGTAAAAATGCAGATGAAATAACAGCAGAGAAGTAAATCAGCAAGAAAGCTCAATTCAAATATGAAATCTAAAAAAACAAGTGAGGATCTCAGGGAATCAATGAGACTAGAAAACAAGTCTAAATCTCAATTCCTTCCTTGACCCAACCAAGAACAATTGCAGAAGGAAAGAAGATGAAAGCAGTAAAGAGAGTTTTGGTTCAAATCCTTAATTCACTGAAATTTTGCAGAAGAATAACAAGAGAAGTTGCAGATGGAGAATGAAAACAAAATTCCTTCCAATCTCCACCCAAGATTCAAAACAGAAATGAAAACTAAAAGAGAGAGCTATCTACTACTACTCCTCCCTAATGGAGCTGGCCTTCCCCTTTTTCCGAGCTCTAATTGATGCCTTTATATAGGCTTTACAAAATAAAAAATGAAAATGAAATTAAAACAAATTACAAAAATGAAAATCCTAATTTAATTGATCCATGTGCCTTTGAGTGATGTTGTGGGCTTTGCTTGCTTTCGATTTAAGGAGAAATGGGTTTGGTTGGCTTTGATTCAATTTGGTGAGGAATTGAATTAAATTGAATTTTGGCCCATATGTTGCTCCCAGGAGGCTGCCCTGCCCTTGCGGAGGGCAGGGCAGAAAATGTGTGTGCGGCCATTGGTGCCTTGGTGCGTGCGTGTTGGTGCTGCAGGATGCTGCCCTGCCCTCCACAAGGGCAGGGCAGAGATTTTTGGTGCGCCAAAATGCTGCCCGTGCGTCCGTGTTGATGCTGCCGAAGCTTCCTTGGTGCGCCAATCTGGTGCGCTGGCCGTGCACCACAAGATGCTGCCCTGCCCTTGCGGAGGGCAGGGCAATGTTCCCAAAGTTGAAGTTCCAAGTTCGAAACTTGGTGGATGCACACGCTACT
>NC_029774.3:56309746-56310329 GCF_000817695.3 Arachis duranensis | reverse complement strand
CTGAAAAGCACGACATTGCCCTGCTCTCCAAGAGGGCAGGGCAGAAAATTGAGCGCTACTTTGCTTTGGAGTGAGGCTCCAGCTTCGAACCTTGGTGGAAGCACATTGGTTTATTTTCGCTTATTTTTGGCCCTTAAAGATGCCTTTCGTTCCTGCCTCAATTGTATGCCAAATATGGATTGCTATATATCATTGGAAAGCTCTGAATGTCAGCTTTTCAACGCAACTGGAAGCACATCAATTGGACGTCTGTAGCTCAAGTTATAGCCCTTTGAAGTAGGCATGGTCATGTTGTGAATGCCCAGATTTTAACTTAGCGAAAATTTTCTTCCAACCTCACTTTGCATCACGATATTGCCCTGCTCTTGGCAAGGGCAGAGCAGTGTGCATGCTGGTTGCTTTCTTCTTTGATTTGGTCATGGGCCACGCTTTTAAAAGCGTGGCCTAAGCCTCCAAAGTGTGCTCCAAACGTTTTTAAAAGCATGGCTTAAGGCTCCAAAGTGTGCTCCAACTTCAAAGTGTGTCCCAAAGCTCTTTTTTTTCTCCTTTTTTTGTGCTTCTTTGCTTCTTTTTCTTCTTATTT
>NC_029774.3:56292005-56309165 GCF_000817695.3 Arachis duranensis | reverse complement strand
TTGTTGTCCTTTTTCTCCAATTCTTCCCTTTCCCTTGCCAACTTAGAGTGCTTGCTCATCCTCAAGCAACAATTAGAACAATGGCTATGGGGCTAAGATGGATCATGAATGTCTTACACAATGAAATGTTAGTAGTACATGTGTTTTAAGCAAGCAAAATTGAGGATAACAATCAAGGCACGGAGAAACAAAAACACTATGATTGCAAACATAAGATGGTGTGCGCACAATACTTTGCATAAAGAATAAGTGGCACACCAAACTTAGTGTGACACTTTCACTTGGAGTTGATGCAAGTATCTAATAGATATTGGAACCAAATTTTGTTGCATAGCAACACCAAACTTAGAATGCAATCATATGTCAATTTATTTGAATTAAAACTAAGCAGGTGAAACTGTTATTTGTTAAGTACAATCACCAAGCCAAAAAGCTGTTATGAATAAAGCTCTCTTGGTAATGTATTAACAAACACAGTAAATAAGCAAACTAAAATGAAAGCATTTAAAAACTGAAAAATGACTAAAGAAAGTAGAATGACAAAGTGTCAAATTAAAAGAAAAAAATAACACTATAGAGGCATTATGATTATGCAGACAAGTAGTGTCGCTTGAATGAATTGCATAGAAAATAAGTGGCACACCAAACTTAGAATCTTGGTGTGTCACTTTCATTTTTGATTTGATGCAATCATCCAAAAAGATTGAAAATAATTTGTTGCAAGGAAACACCAAACTTAGAATGTAATCATATGCCAATTTATTGAAATTTAAACAAAGCATGGAGAAGAAATGTACCTACTATCTACCTGTTCTTTACTTTCTTCCTCTTCTTCCAATTTGTTAAGAGGAATGACCTCAAAGGGGGAAAGGATTCAGCTACTGTCCCTTGCCTTGGCTTTTCCTCAGCAAGCTTCCTTTTGCAAATAGCTTGATTGATCTTGCTTGCTGGATTAGGGACAGAATTGGTGCTCTTGTTAGTTGCCTTCACTTCTTTGGATTCATGAATTGGTTGCTGTGTGATTTTTGGAGTTTTGTATTCATCCAGGGCTTTTTGCATTGGTGGTTCCATGAGCTTTTCTTCTATGTACTTCTCTGCTTCACTTGAGTTTGACTTCTCTTGAGTATCCTCCTCACTAGCTTGTTCTTCCACTTCCTCTTTTACACTCAACATTTGCTTTAATAGCTCTTTCATGGAGGAGGTTTGTTGATTTTCCCAAGCTTTCTTCATATCCTCTTCTTTCATTGCACTCACCAATTGAGCTAGCTGAACTTCCATGTTTTTGAGGGAGTTTTCTTGTTCTTTCCAGACTTTCATTGTCTCCTCCTCATATTTTTTGAACATGGACTCAAGCTTTAAGAACCTTGAGTGGTTCTTGGAAGTTTGTGTGGGTGGTGAGTTTTGAAAGGGGCTTTCTGTTGAAGTATGGTCAAGTGATGATGTCTTTGGATGAATATCATATGGAGCACTAGAATTCCCTTCCCAGCCACCATTAGAATCATGACTTGCATCATTTTATGGTGGAGGGAAATATCCCATATGGTTTTCTTGCTCATCTTGTGTTTGTGAAGCAAATCTCCATGGATTGGAGTGCTTAGAATTTGTATTTTCTTGGTGATATTCCCAAACACCATTAGAAATCGGTGATGGTGGGTGATATCCCATAAAATTTTGTTTGACCATAAGATGAGTTGAACTCCATTTGTATTTTGTAAACATCAATGAAATTTGAAATTCATGTAACAGAGAAAGAATTTCTTAGTGAGGCAATAACTCAAACACCTTGCTATCAATTTAAAACAGAGAACAAAAACAAAAAAAATGCTTGATCTAGACTTCTCACCCACTTAATCATTGTTGAACTAATCAATCCCCGGCAACGGCGCCAAAAACTTGATGGTGTTTTTGTGGAAAAATAAATTTCCAATACACAAATCCAACCAGCAAGTGTACCGGGTCGCATCAAGTAGTAATAACTCACTTAGAGTGAGGTTGATCCCACAGTGATTGATGGATCAAGCAATTTTAGTGGGTGATTAGTTTAGTCAAGCTAACATTGAAGTGAATTTGGATGAAGTGTAGCCAACAGAAAGTAAATAGCAAGGAAAATTAAAGTGCAGAAAGTAAAATTGCAAGTAACTTAAAGAACAAGAAAGTAAAATAGCTGAAACTTAAATTGCACAAAATGTAAATTTCATTAAATGTAAAGGAGATTGGGTGCAAAAAATTTAAAATTCAACAAGAAAATGTAAAGAGCAATCAAGCAGAATTCAACAAGAAAATGTAAAGAGCAATCAAGCAGAGAAGTAAAAGATGAAGTGCAGCAGATTTAAACAGAAATGAAAAATTGCTTGAAGAAGCAACACAGAATGTAATTAAGCTCAATTGTGAAATTTAAAGAGACAAGATCTCAGGGAATCAATGAGACTAAAAAACAAGTCTAGATCTCAATCCCTTCCTTGATCAAAGTAGAAAGCAGATTGAAGAAGAAAGAAAGATGGAAGCCGTAAATGAGAATGCAGATTCAACTTTCAATTCTTAGAAATTATGCAGAAGATGAACAAAGATGGATTTCAGATTAAAGATTGAAACAGAATTCCTCCAACCTCAATCCAAAATTTCAAAACAGAAATGAAAACTAAGAGAGAGAGAGCTCTCAAATCCTAATACTCCCTAGTGGAGCCAGCCTTCCCCCTTTTCCGAGCTCTAATTGATGCCTTTATATAGGCTTTACAAAATAAAAAATGAAAATAAAATTAAAACAAATTACAAAAATGAAAATCCTAATTTAATTGATCCTAATTTAAAACAAATTACACGCTACTCCTTTTCCTTTGTTTTCTTGGCACCAAAGTAAGGTCTAGTTTCTTGCTTCCTCATGGTGCCGTGTTCGATTCTTGTGGCAAGCAATTGGGGGAGCAATTTTCCTTGATTTTCCATGAAGAGCACGACATTGCCCTACTCTCCAAGAGGGCAGGGCAGAAAATTGAGCGCCACTTTGTTTTGGAGTGAGGCTCCAGCTTCGAGCCTTGGTGGAAGCACTTTAGTTTATTTTCGCTTATTTTTGGCCCTTAAAGATGCCTCTCGTTCCTGCCCCAATTGTACGCCAAATATAGATTGCTATATATCGTTGGAAAGCTCTGAATGTCAGCTTTCCAACGCAACTGGAAGCACATCAATTGGACGTTTGTAGCTCAAGTTATAGCCCTTTGAAGGAGGCATGGTCATGCTGTGAGCGCCCAGATTTTACCTTAGCGAAAATTTGCTTCCAACCTCACTTTGTTTCATCATGATATTGCCCTGCCCTTGGCAAGAGCAGGGCAGTGTGCGCTGATTGCTTATTCACCTTTGATTTGGTCATGGGCCACGCTTTTAAAAGCGTGGCCTAAGGCTCCAAAGTAAGCTTGTGAAGAACTCCATCAACACTTGGTTCAACCCGTAGGAAATCATGGGGCACAATGGAGAACCAAGCATTGGTGGGAGTTCCAAGATGAATACAAGCACAAGCCACCTTGATGAGGAGCCCCCCATAAGTCCAACTTAAGGACAATAAACAAAAGTGCTAGGTGGGAGACACCCCACCATGGTAACATCTTTTCATTTTATCTTTTGTAAATAGTGTATAATTTAGTTGATTTCATATTTTGTTTAGTTAGTTGAGTATAGTTGATAGTTTAGTATGTTAAATAAGGTTTTAAGGTGTTTTGGTAGCTGTTTGGAGGTTTGGAATGCTTGGATTGGTGCAAAAACATAGAAAATTTTTGAAAACAGAGCACCATCCACGCGTGCGCGCAATACACGCGTATGCGTGCATCAAGCGTGTTGGACCATCCACGTGCGCGCCATGCATGCGTATGCGTGGATGCAGAAGTTCCACCTTCCATACCTTGACCCGAGAGTTAGGCCTGCACTGTGCGGAAATTGGGCCTGAGGCACAAACCAATTCACGCGTACGCACACCTGCCGCGTACGCGCCACTCTCGGAATAAGCCATCACGCGTACGCACACCTGCCGCGTATGCGTCGCATCCATTGAACCACCATCCGCGCGCGCGCGCCATGCGCGCGTACGCGCGGATGTCCTTCTTTCACTACATTTCTTTTCTTCTCCTCTTTCCATTTCTTTCCTTCTCCTTTCTTCCTCCCTTCTTCTACCCTTCATCTAACACCTCCAAACACCATTGATAACCATTTATTTTAGTTAACTAATTAGTTAGTTAGTTAGTTGATAGTTAGTTTTAGTTGATTTTCATTCTATTTTCTCTTTTTCATTATAAGTGTTGGATTGTTATTCTTGTTTACCATTAACTGTTTCTGAGTATTAAAAATGGATGTTTTCTTAACATCATTATGTTTATAATCTTTTTTGGATTCTATTGTTGAGGTTATATTTTGCTACTTGGTTTTGAGTTTTTCATGCTTACCTTTTAAGAATACCAAGTGATGAGAATTGCCTTCGAGCTTGTAACTCTTCTTGAATTGCATGATTTGGCCACCATGTGATTTGAGCCTTATTTTGTGATTAGGCAACCTCTTGATGGATGATGTTGTGCATTTACCTTAATGCCTTGTGTTATGATCATATGCATCCATATGTTTTTAGCTTGAACGTTTTCATGCTTCTTCAATGCTTGTTTTACCTTACAAGTTCACTTAAAGCATCTCAAGCACACTAGAATAAGTGAAGTGCATGCTTCTTTTGTGATATAGCTCTTTATACTAATGTGTATTCTAAACCGCGTAATTTAGATTCACACACCTTATTGTCATAAATGTCACCTTAATTCACTCACTCATTCCTAGTGATTTACCTCACTCCAATAATGTATGCTTCCTTGCTTTTGTATTGTCTCATCTTATGGTGTTATATTTTTATTTTTCATGACGAATGCACCACAAGCAATAACGGAAGCAAGACTAAAAACACATAGCAATCTGGAGAGTCACCGTACCCCCTTGCTCATCTTTAAGTGCACCGAGGACGGTGCAAACTTTTAAGTGTGGGGAGGTCGTCCGACCGGTCGGCGATTTTGGGTGACAAGTTTCTAATTCCAACACTTTTGCATTTCATTCTAGGATTTTAGGATTTTTACTTGCATTTTCTTATTTTTGCATATGTATACACAATAAGCTTAGTCAAAATAATAAAAATTTTCAAGATTTCTATCTATAGGGCACCAATTGATTTGAGTGAAAACTTTTCATAGAACTTGCTTGAATTATATATCTTGTGGATCATGTTTTTGATCTAAAAACACGAGCTTGTGAGATTTGAGTCTAATGGTGTGGTTACATCTTATAACCACTTATTTTTCCATTCTTGTGTGCATTATTCTCTTTCTATGAATGTAATCTTTGATTTGTTTGATTCTTTATGTCCATTATTTTATGTATTCATGCATTTATATGATTGAGGCCATCATTTCATTAACTCACTTGCCCAAAAAGCATTACCTTTTATCTTCCATTGTTAGCAAATTTGAGCCTACGCTTAACCCACTTGTTCTTATTTTAGCACATTACAAGCCCTAAAGCGAAAAACAATAAATGTCCTTAATTTGGATCTTTGATTAGTTTAGGCTAGTGTGTGTGAGTACCATTTAAGTGTGGGAATCTTGGGACATTGGATGAATAAAAAGGTAGTTTTGTATTGTTATTGAAAATATTGGAAATTGGGTACATACTCATGTATTGATCAAATGTAAGACCTTATGCATTGATGCTCTTGTATATAAAAAAATGAGAAAAAGAAAAGAAAAAGAAAAAAAAACAATATGGAAAAGAAAAAAATATAGAAAAAGAAAGAAAAAGAAGAAAAAGAAAGAAATAAAAAGCGGATAAAATGCCCCAAAGCAAAGTGTAGCTCAATAAAATCAATGCATAAGTGTTGTGAAATGAAAAAGGATACATGAGTATGTGAAAAAGTGAAAAATGGGTAGTTAGGTTAGAACTTAATCGTATAGAATGTCATAGGTTAGGTGGGAAGTTTAAGCTTATCAAAGAATCAAATTTCAAGCTCACTTGACCAAATATGCATCCTACCTTGACCCTAGCCCCATTACAACCAAAGAAAAGACCTCATGATAGATGTATGCATGCATGATATATATGTTGATTGTTAGAAGAAGAACAAATCTTGGAAAGTGATGAGCGGATAATTTATACGCTTTTTGGCATTGTTTTTAGATAGTTTTTAGTATAATCTAGCTACTTTTAGGGATGTTTTCATTAGTTTTTATGCTAAATTCACATTTCTGGACTTTACTATGAGTTTGTGTGTTTTTCTATGAGTTCAGGTAATTTCTGGCTGAAATTGAGGGACCTGAGCAAAACTCTGATAAGGAGGCTGACAAAGGACTACTGATGCTGTTGGAATCTGACCTCCCTGCACTCGAAATGAATTTTCTGGAGCTACATAACTTCAAATGGCGCGCTTTCAATGGCGTTGGAAAGTTGACATCTAGAGCTTTCCATCAATATATAATAGTCCATACTTTATTTGTGATTAGACGATGTAAACTGGCGCTCAACGCCAGTTCTATGCTGTATTCTAGAGTCAAACGCCAGAAACACGTCACGAACCAGAGTTGAACGCCAAAAACACTTTACAACTTGGCGTTCAACTCCAAAAGAAGCCTCAGCTCGTGTAAAGTTCAAGCTCAGCCCAAGCACACACCAAGTGGGCTCCGGAAGTGGATTTCTGCATCAATTACTTACTTCTGTAAACCCTAGTAGCTAGTCTAGTATAAATAGGACATTTTACTATTGTATTAGACATCTTTGGATTATTTTTGGATTACCTTATGATCCTTTGATCACGTTCATGGGGGCTGGCCATTCGGCCATGCCTGGACCTTCATCACTTATGTATTTTCAATGGTGGATTTCTACACACCATAGATTAAGGGTGTGGAGCTCTGCTGTACCTCAAGTTTTAATGCAATTACTACTATTTTCTATCCAATTCAGCTATTCCTGTTCTAAGATATTCGTTGCACTTCAACATGATTAATGTGATGATCCGTGACACTCATCATCATTCTCACCTATGAACGCGTGACTGACAACCACTTCCATTCTACCTCAGACCGAACGCATATCTCTTGAATTCCTTAATCAGAATCTTTGTGGTATAAGCTAGATTGATGGCGGCATTCATGAGAATCCGGAAAGTCTAAACCTTGTCTGTGGTATTTCGAGTAGGATTCAGAGATTGAATGACTGTGACGAGCTTCAAACTCGCGATTGTTGGGCGTAATGACAAACGCAAAAGAATCAAGGGATTCTATTCCAACATGATCGAGAACCGACAGATGATTAGCCGTGCCGTGACAGAGCATTTGGACCTTTTTCACTGAGAGGATGGGATGTAGCCATTGACAACAGTGATGCCCTACATACAGCTTGCCATGGAAAGGAATAAGGAGGATTGAAAGAAGGCAGTAGGAAAGCAGAGATCCAACAGGGACAAGCATCTCCATACACTTACTGAAATTCCCACCATTGAATTACATGAGTAACTCTATCTTTATTTTCTGCTTTATTTATTATTCAAAAACTCCATAACATTTACTATCCGCCTAACAGAGATTTACAAGATGACCATAGCTTGCTTCATACCAACAATCTCCGTGGGATCAACTCTTACTCACGTAAGGTATTACTTGGATGACCCAGTGCACTTGCTGGTTAGTTGTGTGGAGTTGTGACTAAGTGTGATTCACGTTTGAGAGCGCTACCAAGTTTTTGGCGCCATTGTTGATGATCACAATTTCATGCACCAGAAAGCATGATTAGGAGAGAATTGAGAGAGTCAACCCCAAACACTTGAGCGAATAGAGTGCAAACACATCCAGTGAGGGTTCGATGCTCGATTACATGTTTCCACCTACAATCATCACTTTTCATGCAAGTTTGTAAAAATATTTAATAACTCAATCCAATTATGGATTAGACTTGCTAGTCCTTAGCCCTTGTGCATATATGCTTCTTGGAAATTGATTTATTTTGACCAAGCAATTGCATTCATATAGATAGTTGTGTATAGTTTAGGTTGTACATAGTTTATTTACATTGAATAAATGTTGATACCCTTTGTTTCTCTCTTGGATTAAGCATGAGGACATGCTTGGTTTAAGTATGGGGAGGTTGATAAACCCTATTTGTAGGGTTTATCTTGTATTGATTTTTGGAGATTTTATCACCTTTTACCCACATTTATTCAACGAAATAGCATGGTTTTATAACTTCTCCTTTAATTGTGCTTAAGATTGAAAACATGCTTTTTAGGTCTTAAAATAGCTAAATTTAATTCACCTTGATTCCATTAGATGCCTTGATATGGTTGTGATCTTTAAGTTGTTCTTGACGAGTCTCCTTGTTTGATCTTCATATTTTCTTGTTTTGTGTCTTTTCTTGTTTTTCATATGCATTTTTAGTTTGTTAGTGTCTAAGCATTAAAAATTTCTAAGTTTGGTGTCTTGCATGTTTTTCTTTTCTTCAAAATTTTTCAAAAATAAGTTCTTGATGTTCATCATGATCTTCAAAGTGTTCTTGGTGTTCATCTTGACATTCAAAGTGTTCTTGCATGCATCATTGGTTTTGATCTAAAATTTTCATGTTTTGAGTCATTTTTGTGTTTTTCTCTCTCCTCATTAAAAATTCAAAAAAATAAAAAAATATCTTTTCCTTATTTCACTCATAAATTTCAAAATCTTTGGGTTGACTTAGTTAAAAAAATTTCAAAGTAAGTTGTTTCTTGTTAGTCAAGTCAAGATTTCAATTTCAAAAATTTATCTTTTCAAAATCTTTTTCAAAATCAAATCTTTTTCACTTTTTTTCCTTTGTTTTTCGAAAATTTTCAAAAAACTTTTTCAAAACTTTTCAAAAATTTTTTTCCTATTTTTACATCATATTTTTCGAAATTAATACTAACAATTAATGTTTTGATTCAAAAATTTCAAGTTTGTTACTTTCTTGTTAAGAAAGATTCAAACTTTAAATTTTAGAATCATATCTTTTGATTTCTTGTGAGTCAAGTCATTAATTCTGCTTTTAAAAAGTAAATCTTTTTCAAAATAAATTTCAATCATATCTTTTCAAACATATCTTTTTCAAACTTTAATTTCAAAATCATTTCTAACTTCTTATCTTTTCAAAATTGATTTTCAAATCTTTTTCAATTAACTAATTGACTTTTTGTTTGTTTTACTATTTCTTATCTTTTTCAAAACCACCTAACTACTTTTCTCTCTCTAATTTTCGAAAACTCCTCACCTTTTTTCAAAAATTTTTTAATTAACTAATTGTTTCAAATTTTAATTTTAATTTTATTTCTTCTCTTAGTTTTCGAATTCTAACTAATTTTTAAAACAAAAACAAAAACATTTTTCTTTTCTTTTAGTTAATATTCGAATTCCCTCTCTCTCTCATCTCTTTCTATTTATTTTATTTATCTACTAACATTTCACTTCTTCTTATAATTCGAACCGTCTCTCCCTCTCTGTGTTCGAATTCTTCATCTTTTCTCTCTACATCATTCTTCTATTATTTTCTTCTTCTTCTCACATAAAGGAATCTCTATACTGTGACATAGAGGATTCTTCTTCCTTTTCTGTTCTCTTCTTTTTCATATGAGCAGGAGCAAGGACAAGAACATTCTTGTTGAAGCAGATCCTGAACCTGAAAGGACTCTGAAGAAGAAGCTAAGAGAAGCTAAAGCACAACAATCCAGAGAAAACCTTACAGAGAATCTCAAAAAAGAAGTAATGGCCAAACCCAACAACAATGCAAGGAAGATGCTTGGTGACTTCATTGCACCAAATTCCAACTTCCATGGAAGAAGCATCTCAATCCCTGCCATTGGAGCAAACAATTTTGAGCTAAAGAATTGCAAGTTTCATGGACTTTCATCAGAAGATCCTTTTCAGTTCTTAACTGAATTCTTGCAGATTTATGATACTGTTAAGACCAATGGAGTTGATTTCGAGGACTATAAGCTTATGCTTTTCCCTTTTGCTGTAAGAGACAGAGCTAGAATATGGTTGGACTCTCAACCTAGAGATAGCCTGAACTCTTGGGATAAGCTAGTCACGGCTTTCTTAGCCAAATTATTCCCTCTTCAAAAGATGAGCAAGCTTAGAGTGGATGTTCAAATGTTTAAGCAGAAAGAAGGTGAATCCCTCTATGAAGCTTGGGAAAGATACAAGCTACTGACCAAAAAGTGTCCTTCTGACATGCTCTTAGAATGGACTATCCTGGATATATTCTATGATGGTCTGTCTAAATTATCTAAGATGTCTTTGGACCATTCTGTAGGTGGATCTATTCACCTAAAGAAAACGCCTGCAGAAGCTCAGGAACTCATTAAAATTGTTGTAAATAACCAGTTCATGTACACCTCTAAAAGGAATCCTGTGAGTAATGGGATGCCTCAGAGGAAGGGAGTTCTTGAAATTGATGCTTTGAATGCCATATTGGCTCAGAAAAAAATGTTAACTCAGCAAGTCAATATAATTTCTCAGAGTCTGAATGGTTTGCAAAATGCATCAAACAGTACTAAAGAAGCATCTTCTGAAGAAGAAGCTTATGATCCTGAGAACCCTGCAATGGCAGAGGTGAATTACATGGATGAAGCCTATGGAAACACCTATAATCCCTCATGGAGAAATCATCCAAATCTCTCACGGAAGGATCAACAAAAGCCTCAACAAGGCTTTTATAATGGTGGAAGAAACAGGTTTAGCAATAGCAAGCCTTTTCCATCATCCTCTCATCAACAGACAGAGAATTCTGAGCAGAGCTCCTCTAGCTTAGCAAACATAGTCTCTGATCTATCTAAGGCCACTCTCAGTTTCATGAATGAAACAAGGTCCTCCATTAGAAATTTGGAGGCACAAGTGGGCCAGCTGAGTAAAAGAATCACTGAAACTCCTCCTAGTACTCTCCCAAACAATATAGAAGATAATTCAAAAAGAGAGTGCAAGGCCATAACCTTACTTGGTGTGGCCGAACCTAGAGAGGAGGAGGCGGACGTAAATCCCAGTAAGGAAGACCTCATGGGATGTCCTCTGGACAAAAAGGAGTTTCCATTTGAGGAACCTAAGGAATTTGAGGTCATCTAGAGACCATAGAGATTCCATTGAACCTACTTCTGCCATTCATGAGCTCTGATGAGTATTCCTCCTCTGAAGACGATGAGGATATTACTGAAGAGCAAGTTGTTAAGTACCTTGGAGCAATCATGAAGCTGAATGCCAAGTTATTTGGTAATAAGACTTGGGAGGATGAACCCCCTTGCTCACCAATGAACTGAATAACTTCATTAGGCAGACATTACCTCAAAAGAAAGAGAATCCCAGAAGGTTCTTAATACCTTGTACCATAGGCACCATGACCTTTGTGAAGGCTCTGTGTGACCTGGGGTCAGGCATAAATCTCATGCCACTCTCTGTCATGGAGAAACTGGGAATCTTTGAGGTTCAAGCTGCAAGAATCTCACTAGAGATGGCAGACAAATCCTTGAAAAAGGCTTATGGACTAGTAGAGGACGTGCTAGTGAAGGTTGAAGGCATTTACATCCCTGCTGATTTCATAATCCTAGACATTGGGAAGGATGAGGATGAATCCATCATCCTTGGCAGACTTTTCCTAGCTACAGCAAAAGTTGTGATTGATGTTGATAGAGGAGAGTTGGTCCTTTAATTGAATGAGGACTACCTTGTATTCAAGACTCAAGGTTCTCCTTCTGTACATGTGGAGAGGAAGCACGAAAAGCTTCTCTCAATACAGATTCAAACAAAGCCCCCGCATTCAAACTCTAAGTTTGGTGTTGGGAGGCCACAACCAAGCTCTAAGTTTGGTGTTGAGAGGACACAACCAAACTCTAAGTTTGATGTTGAGAGGCCACAACCATGCTCTGATTATCTGTGAGGCTCCATGAGAGCCCATTGTCAAGCTATTGACATTAAAGAAGCGCTTATTGGGAGGCAACCCAATTTTTATTTATCTATGTTATTTCATGTTTTCTTTAGGTTGATGATTATGTGGAGTCACAAAAACAACTGCAAAAATCAAAGCAAATTCAAAAACAACATTACAAATAGCACCCCCTAGAGGATAAGCTTACTGGCGTTTAAACGCCAGTAAGAGTAGTAGAATGGGTATTAAACGCCCATTCTGGCACCATTCTGGGTGTTTAAAGCCAAAAATGGCCACCAGGCAGGCGTTTAACGCCAGAACAGATCACCAAGTTGGCGTTAAACGCCAAAAACAAGCAACAACTTCGTGTTAAATGCCAGTAAAGGTATAAAAGCTGGCATTTAACGCCAAAAACAAGCAGCAGTCTGGCGTTAAATGCCAAAATTGCACTCTAAGGGCATTTTTGCACGCCTAAATGGAGCAGGGATGAAAAGTCCTTGACCCGTCAGGATCTGTGGACCGCACAGGATCCCCACCTACCCCACCTCTCTCTCTCTCCCCCTCACACATCCCTATAACACTCTACCCAAAACACCACCCACCTATCAAATCCTATCCTCTTCCCTATATTCTCTTCACCAGTCACTCCCTCTCCTTTAATTCTTCTTCTTCTACTTCTTTCTTTCTTCTTTTGCTCGAGAACGAGCAAACCTTTTAAGTTTAGTGTGGTAAAAGCATTACTTTTTGTTTTTCCATAACCATTTATGGCACCTAAGGCCGGAAAAACCTCTAAAAAGAGGAAAGGGAAGGCAAAAGCTTCCACCTCCGAGTCATGAGAGATGGAAAGATTCATCTCAAAAGCCCATCACTAGAAAAAGGATGGAGCAAACAAGAGATCCCACTCATGGACCTCAACAAGAGCATGAGAAATTCCCTCATCAAGAAATCCCTGAGATACCTTAAGGGATGCACTTTTCTCCACACAACTATTGGGAGCAACTCAACACCTCTTTGGAAGGCTTGAGTTACAACATGGACCAATTAAGGGTGGAGCACTAAGAGCACTCCATCATTCTCCATGAGATTAGAGAAGATAAAAAACCTATGAGGGAGGAGCAACAAAGGCAAGGAAGAGACATAGAGGAGCTCAGACGTTCCATTGGATCTTCAAGAGGAAGAACTAGCCGCCATCACTAAAGTGGACCCATTCTTTAATTTCCTTATTCTTATTTTTCTGTTATTCGAATTTGATGCTTTATGTTTGTCTATATTTGTGTCTTCACTACATGATCATTAGTGTCTAGTGTCTATATCTTAAAACTATGAATAATTCCATGAATCCTTCACCTCTCTTAAATGAAAAATGTGCCTAATTACAAAAGAACAAGAAGTACTTGAATTTCAAATTTTATCTTGAAATTAGCTTAATTATTTTGATGTGGTGGCAATACTTTTTATTTTTTGAATGAATGCTTAAACAGTGCATATTTTTTATAGTGAAGTTTATGAATGTTAAAATTATTGGCTCTTGAAAGAATGATGAACAAAGAGAAATGTTATTGATAATCTGAAAAATCATGAAATTGATTCTTGAAGCAAGAAAAAGCAGTGATAAAGAAAAAAAAGTAGCGAAAAAAAGAAAAAAAAAAGTGGCAAAAATTAAAAGAAAAAGAAAAAAAAAAGAAAAAGCTAGCAGAAAAAGCCAATAGCCCTTTAAACCAAAAGGCAAGGGTAAAGAGGATCCAAGGCTTTAAGCATCAGTGGATAGGAAGGCCCAAGGAAATAAAATCCAGGCCTAAGTGGCTAAATCAAGTTGTCCCTAACCATGTGCTTGTGTCATGAAGGTCCAAGTGAAAAGCTTGAGACTGAGTGGTTAAAGTCGTGATCCAAAGCAAAAAGAGTGTGCTTAAAAACCCTGGACACCTCTAACTGGGGACTTTAGCAAAGCTGAGTTACAATCTGAAGAGGTTCACCCAGTTATGTGTCTGTGGCACTTATGTATCCTGTGGTAATACTGAAAAACAAAGTGCTTAGGGCCACGGCCAAGACTCATAAAGTAGCTGTGTTCAAGAATCAACATATGGAACTAGGAGAATCAATAACACTATCTAAAATTCTGAGTTCCTATATATGCCAATCATTCTGAATTTTAAAGGATAAAGTGAGATGCCAAAACTGTTCAGAAGCAAAAAGCTACTAGCCCGTTTAGAAGCAAAAAGCTACTAACCCCGCTCATCTAATTGGGACTAAGTTTCATTGATACTGTGATATTCATTGTATATTCTCTTCTTTTTATTATATTTTGTTTTTAGTTGCTTGGAGACAAGCAACAATTTAAGTTTGGTGTTGTGATGAGCGGATAATTTATACGCTTTTTGACATTATTTTTAGGTAGTTTTTAGTAGGATCTAGCTACTTTTTAGTATATTTTTTTAGTTTTTAAGCAAAATTCACATTTCTAGACTTTACTATGAGTTTGTGTGTTTTTCTGTGATTTCAGGTATTTTCTGGCTGAAATTGAGGGACCTAAGCAAAAATCTTATTCACAGGCTGAAAAAGGATTGCTGATGCTGTTGGATTCTGACCTCCCTGCACTCGAAGTGGATTTTTTGGAGCTACAGAAACTCAAATGGTGCGCTCTTAACTGCGTTGGAAATTAGACATCCAGGGCTTTTCCGCAATATATAATAGTCCATACTTTGCTCGAGTTTTGACGACACAAACTGGCATTCAAACGCCAACTTCCTTCCCTATTCTGGCGTTAAACGCCAGAAACAGGATAGAAGCTGCAGTTAAACACCCAAACTGGCATAAAAGCTGGCGTTTAACACCAAGAAAAGTCTCTACACACGAAAGCTTTAATGCTCAGCCCGAGCACACACCAAGTGGGCCCGGAAGTGGATTTCTGCATCATTTACGTATTTCTGTAACCCTAGTAACTAGTTTAGTATAAATAGAACTTTTTACTATTATACTCACATCTTTGGATGATCCTTAGATCGTCTTTGGACATTTTGTCCTTAGACCTAAGTCTTGGTTATTCTAGTTCCCTCTCGGGGGCCGAAGCCAATGAACACCATTATCACTTATGTATTTTCAACGGTAGAGTTTCTACACACCATAGATTAAGGTGTGGAGCTCTGCTGTTCCTCGAGTATTAATGCAATTACTACTATTTTCAATCCAGTTCATGCTTATTCTTGTTCTAAGATATCCATTCGTACACAAGAACATGATGAATGTGATGATTATGTGACATTCATCACCATTCTCAACTTATAAACGCGTGCCTCACAAACACTTCCATTTTACATGAAAACAAGCTTGAATGTGTATCTCTTGGATTCCTGGTCCATGCGTTTGATTGCCTATCCTGACAACAGAGCCTTCAATTCCTTGAGATCAGAGTCTTCGTGGTATAATCTAGAACCAATTGGCAGCATTCTTGAGATCCAGAAAGTCTAAACCTTGTCTGTGGTATTCCGAGTAGGATCTGGGACGGGATGACTGTGATGAGCTTCAAACTCATGACTGTTAGGCGTAGTGACAGACGCAAAAGGATCACTGGATCCTATTCTAACACAAGTGAGAACCGACAGATGATTAGCCCTACGTAACCCGTAGCTGGACCATTTTCACTGAGAGGACGGGAGGTAGCCATTGACAATGGTGATACCCGAACATACAGCTTGCCAAAGAAAGGAGTATTGACGTGGCGGAAATTGGCGGGTTAAGAAATTATTAATAGAAATGCGTTGCAAGTACAGTCCTTAACCAACCGAAAATCCGCTTATCAATTTAGAAGGGTTGTCACAAAATTTAAATTAAAATAGTGGGAGTATGAGTCCCAGGTCGTCTCCTAATGAGTTGCAGAGAGATGTGCTATTTTATCAATCAGGTGTTTTCAAAAATGGTTGAGTTAATAAACAGGAAATTAAAATAGAGAATTTAATTAATTCTAAATAAAAGCCTTGACTGGGAGGGGATTAGTTGGAAGCCCTATTCTTGTTGAAGTACTCTCAAGATTAATTTATAATTGAAGGTTGTTCTGTTTAGTTATCCCTTACTAGGTAAGGGAGAGTCAAACACGTTGGAATGCTATTTCTGTTCACAAGTCCCAATCCGCTCATTGAAAAGGATTAGTGTCTGTGAATAGAGGGCATTCCAACAATGAACCCAGTTATAATTATCCTTTCAAGCATCCCAACTCAAGGGTTCCTTTCAATCAACTCCCCATCAAGTTAGGGAACTACTCGCTCATTGTGAATGTAGAACTCATAAAATATAAAAAGGAATTAAAGGAAGACATGATAAATAAAAGATGAAAAGGGATTAAATAAAAATATTATTCTATATTAATAACTTGTGAAAACAATCCAATGTCAACTCTAGAGAGAATAATGATATGGAAGAATAAGTAAAAAGCAAATAGCAAAGTATAATGACTAATACCGGAGGTGGCATCTTCTCAAAAGCTAAAAAGCAAAATCTTCCAAAACTAAAAATTATGTGGAATGAATTGTTCCCCTCTGTTTCTGCATGTTCCCTGGCTCTAGTCTGTGTTTTTGGGCCAAAAACTGGGTTAAAACCTGGCCCAGAAACTCTGCTAACGACTTCTGAAATTCTGCAGATTGTGCACGCCACGCGGTCGCGTCATTCATGCGAACGCGTCATTCGGCGTTTTGCTTTCCCACACGGGCGCGTCGTCCATGCCTCTGCGTCACTTATGCTTTTCCAATCCACACGGTCGTGTGAGCCATGCGGCCGCATCACTGTGATTTCCTCTCTTTCGCGCAGTCGCGTGAGCCATGCGGTCGCGTCACTTCTCGCTGGTCATCTCCTTAATTTCTTGTATTCCTTCCATTTTTGCAAACTTCCTTTCCAATCTCCAATTCATTCATTCCCTATAAAGCCTGAAACACTTAACACATAGATCACGGCATCGAATAGGATAAAGGAGAATTAAAATACCTAATTAAAAGTCTCTAGGAAGTAAGTTTTCAATCATGTAATAATTTTAGGAAGAAAATATAAATGCATGCTAATTATATGAATAAGTGGGTAAAGATCATGATAAAACCACACGATTAAACACATTATAAACCATAAAATAGTGGTTTATCAACCTCCCCACACTTAAACATTAGCATGTCCTCATGCTTAGTTGAAGGAGATAAAATAAATGAGTAGGAACATGTAAAAACTCATGTAATGCAATGCAACCTATATATGTGAATGCAA
>NC_029774.3:56282225-56291342 GCF_000817695.3 Arachis duranensis | reverse complement strand
AGAAGTAAACACACAAGAATAAAACAAATATGGTTAAATAATGTAACCATGCATAAAGGCTCAATTCTCACAGGTTGTGTGTTCTTTAGCTTTAAAAATCATGTTCCAAATACAACTTCAAGAAAATTTAACATAAGAGTTTTAATTAAAATTAGTGAAATTTTGTTCCAAAGATAGAGTTTTAGAAGAAACTTATTGTCTTTTCAATCAAGTAGAATATGCATGCAACTAATCTATTACTATGTAATTTATCCTATTCTATAAAAGAAAGAAAAACTAACTAAATATCCTAATTTATTGATGTTTAGGGAAGAAAAATTACCTCTGGAAGTCAGGTACTGACCGACCTCCCCAGACTTAAGGATTTGCACCATCCTCGGTGCCATCTGTCAGGAACAGTGGTGGGCTGGTTGCAGTGTCTCCATAATCGGGATCGTCGTGGCTCCCTGTGCTGATGAAAGAAGTGGAGCCCGGAGTGCCTAGATCATCATTGGGTCTGTGATTGCCTGTAAGTAGCTCCTTGAGGTGTTTGAAACGGCGGTCGTTGTGGCGCTCTCGGAGCTTTGCTTTTCTTTTCTTGCTAGTCCAATCGCTTCAGTATTTGGTGCAGCAGCTGACTAGTAGATGGTGGAGGAGCTACAGCATCCTCTGTGGACTGGCTGGTAGTGGCAAGTTGTGGCCTGAGATATCTCCTGTTGGGGACATACTGATCATCCCGTGGAAGTATGGCTTTAGTGTCTCCAGCTCTGTAGGATACTCCGGCTGCTATGATAAGATCAGAGACCAAGGCGGGGAAAAGTAGGTTGCCCGCGATCTGCACATGTTCCATAGCATTCCGGAAATGTCTTGCTAAATTAAGAGGCTGGTATGTGAGGATGCACCATAGTAGAACGGCCATGTCTGCGGTGAAAGAGGACTCATGAGTACTTGGGAAGACGTAATGGGACATAATCTGTGCCCATACGTGAGCCTCTAAGGTAAGTGTGGAAGCCGAGATTCCCTTAGGACGGGAACGATGGTATCCGAAGATCCATTTACTGCCAGGTGGAGCGATAACTCTGAGAATAGCATCCCAGTCAGAGGTGTATGCCTGGAGCTTGATTGCGACTTTCTGAAAGGCGTCCAATCCTTCTGGAGTAGGTGGAAGATCTAAGTCTCGCTGAATAGCTTCTTCTATAATAGGGATTTGCTTCTGACGTATATAGACAGACTGCAGGGTTGGCAGGTGAAAGTTGGAGTAGAACTCAACTACCCAAGAAAGATTGACCTGTCGTGGCTGTCTCTGTAAAAATCCCCAGTGTCTTTGTGTAATTTGCGGCTCAACAAAGGCGGTAATACGAGGCGGAAGGATGAGAAGGTGTTCGTTGTTGTAATTTCGAGCTGCCAGAATAGGAAACATCTGCTCACAGTAGCGATTCGGGAATCGTGCAGTGTCCTTTGTTGGGAAAGCTCTCTCCTTTTTATTAACCTTTATGATCATTTGAATTCTTTTTGTTGAGGGCTTGACTGCAGTTGAAGAAGGTTCTGCCACTAATGCTCTTTTTGTTCCTTTCCTTGCTGTGGGTTTGGGGGTAGCTTTCTCTTTGCCTTTCTTAGTGGCCATTCTGAAAAAAAAGGGAAGAGAAAGTAAATTAAATTTAAAGAGATAAAGCAAGGGAGAAGGTTGAGTGAGTGATAGTTGATAAACCACTATTTCATGGTTTATATTGTATTTAATTGAGTGGTTTTATCAAGCTTTTCACCCACTTATTCATAAGATTTGCATGATTTTACAATTCCTTCCTAGTTTAGTTCTATGATTGAAAAGATGCTTCTTTGGTCTTAATTTAGCTAATCTTAATCCTCTCTTATTACCATTCGATGCCTTGATATGTGTGTTAAGTGTTTCAGGATTCATAGGGCAGGAATGGCTTAGAGAATAAAGAGGAAGCATACAAAAATGGAAGGAACACAAGGAATTGAGGAGATGACCAGCGAGAAGTCACGCGGTCGCATGGCTCACGCGACCGTGCGGATTGGAAGCTGCACGAACGACGCGAAAGCGTGGACGACGCGCACGCGTGGTACGAGAAATGCTATGTGACGCGAATGCGTGGACGACGCGGACGCGTGACGTGCACGATCTACAAAATTACAAAAGTTGCTGGCAGAGATTCTGGGCTGCATTTCAACCCAGTTTTTGGCCCAGAAACATAGATTAAACTCAGGAAACTTGCAGAGACTCAACATGCTTTTCATAATTCATAATTTTTAGTTTAGATGTAGTGTTTAGAGAGAGAGGTTCTCTCCTCTCTCTTAGGATTAGGATTAGGATTTTTAGAACTTAGGAATATTTTTATCTCATCTTTTTATCAGGTTCAATATCTTTTTATTTCGACTTCTCTTAATTGTTTATTATTGATGTTGCTTATTTGGCTTATGACTCTTCATATTTGGATTGATTTTATTTTATTAATGCAATTGAGGTATTTCAGATTTATATGTTACTGATGCTTGGGCTCTATCCAAATTATTTTCATTCTAGTAGATTTTATTCCCTTTTGGCTTTGGTTGATTAATTGGTAACTCTTGAGTTATCAAACTCATTGTTGACTGAAAATTGGAATTCTTCAAGAATAATTCGAGTTCCAATAACTCTAGCCTTTCCTAAGGAAAGACTAGGACCTGAGGAATTAAAATTAATTCATCCACTTGACTTACCTTCATAGTTCAAGGTTGACTTAGTGCGAGAAAAATCCAATTCTCATCACAATTGATAAGGATAACCAGGATAGGACTTCCAGTTCTCATACCTTGCCAAGAGCTTTATTAGTTGTTATTTTATATTACTTGTTCAACCCTTTTGGAAACCCCAAAAATATACTTTTCCATAACCAATAATAAGAACATACCTCCCTGCAATTCCTTGAGAAGACAACCCGAGGTTTGAATACTTCAGTTATCAATTTATTTAGGGGCTTGTTACTTGTGACAACCAAAACGTTTGTAAGAAACGTTGATTGCTTGGTTTAGTAACTATACTTACAACGAGAGTTTACTATAACTTCTAAACCGTCAATCTTCAGTTCTTCAATAGTCAATGCACGGTAAAGATGAATGAAGGGAACACATGGTCATGACAACATGTGAAAAGTTCATCAAAGGGAAAAAATAAGTGCATTAGAGGATAAGTAGATGCAAGATGTTTATTGGCATGCCGGCAAGGGCATGAGTAGCATAGATCAAGCATCACTTCGTAACAAACTATCACGTTTGTATTGACAATTAAATTCACTTAATATAATAATAAAGAGAATTTGTGAAAAGCAAGCATTAAATAGTAGAATAGAATAATGTAGAAAAGTGCATGATGCCATATGGGCTTTTTCACAAACACATAGCATGCATGGTAACTAAGGTATGGAAAGTATTAGATTAAACATGCAAGCAACCCTAAAAGGAATATATAATTGTCAAAAAATATTTTTTTAACAATTCACAAGCAAAACAATGACCCAAATAAATTCCAACACCAATTAAAAGAAAGAAGAAAAGAAAAGGGGAAGAAAATATGGATAGTGAAAGTAATAGGAAAAGAGAAAAAAAGAAAATAACATATAAAATTAAGAAGAATAATAGAAAAGTAAGGGGAGAAGAAGAAAAGAAAACCTTGTTAATGGGGGTGAGAGAGAGAGAGAGAGAGAGAGAGAGAGAGAGACAAGGAAGAAGGAAGAAGAGAAAATAGGATTTAGAGAAAAGAAAGATAAGATAGTTGGTGAATCAGGGGCGCTGTGCGGCGCAGGTGACGCGGCCGCGTGGGGCACGCAGTCGCGCAACTTGCGCTTATACTGATTGACGCGGTCACGTCGGTCATGCGGTCGCGTGACCCGTTTGATGCTACTGGCGTGAGGGGAGCCTCGCACTCGCACAACTCTCTATTCGAAATATTATTTTTGCAAAGTCTAGGGTCACGCGATCGCATGGGTCATGCGATCGCGTGGGTGGTCATTAAAAGGCTATGACGTGGACGCGTGAGCCTTGCATCCGCGTGGAAAGAATTGGGCGTTCAGCACCAAGCCAGCACCACTCTAGCACAACTTTCGGTCGTGCACCCATTTTACGTCGAATTCAAGGGCACACGGCCGCGTGAGTGACTCGGTCGTGTGGGATGGTTTGTGCCATTGGCATTCCTCCAGCCACACTCCTGCATGATGATGACAAGTCATCATATACCCATTTTTCAAGCTAATTTCACTTGTTTTATTAATTTTTATGCACTTTCTTGCATCCTAAGTAAGTGATTTGGAGTGAAAATGCATAACTTCTTTAGATCAAGCAACTACCATTAAATTGATGCTAACTCATGAGGTTTAAGCTAAATTTGATTGAATTTTAATTGATTTATAAGCCTTGTGAATTTAGTGATACTTTGAGTGGTTGTTTTGATTGATTGTAGGTGAAGAAAAGAAGAAAAGAGAAAGCGTGGCTTAAGAAAGCGTGACCCAAGGAGAAAAAGGCGTGGCGCATAAAGGAGGAGTGCAAGTATTGCCCTCCACAAGGGCACACTGCCCTCTAGGAGGGCAACATAAGGAAACAAGGCTTGAGAGGCAACTCTGCCCTGCCCACGACAAGGGCAGAGCAAAAAATTGTGCCTTGGATCAAAGAAGAGCAAAACCTTGCCCTGCCCTCCACAAGGGCAGTATCGGGCCTTCATGGAAAATAAATCAAAGGAAAAAGCCTACCAATGCTTGCCACAAGAGTCGAACACGGCACAAGGAGAAAGCAAGGAACTAGGCCTCATTATGGTGCCAAGAAAGCCGAGGAAAAATAGTAGCGTGTGCATCGGCCAAGTCTCGAACACGGGACTTCAATTTGGAAACACTGCCCTGCCCTCCGCGAGGGCAGGGCAGCATTTTGTTGTGGCACGGCCAGCGGACCAAACTAGCGCACCAAGGCATCACTCGGCAGCACCAGCAGCACGCACAGGCACCAAAATGGCGCACCAGAAATTTCTGCCCTGCCCTCTGCGAGGGCAGCATCCTGCGCACCAAGCTTGCACACCACGCTCGCACCAAGGCCACACGCATCAAATCCTGCCCTGCCCTCCACAAGGGCAGGGCAGCCTCCTGGAAGCAATCCTTCATGGGCTAAAATTGGATTAAAAATCCAATAAAATTCATTCCTTCACCAAATCAAAAGCCCATCCAAATCCTAAGATCCAAGAATAGAAAGTGTATAAATAGGAGCTAGTTTGATGTAATTAGGACCTTTTCTTTTACTTTTAAACTTTGAATTTTCCTTTGAACCTTTTTCTTTACTTTTGAACTTTGATCTTTCTTTGGAGCTTTGAATCTTTATTTTTGGAACTTTGGAGATTTCAGAGAATTGGGGAGGAGAATTGATCTCTCTTCTTCCTCGTTCTTGCTTGAGCACTTTTATTTTTCTTGTTTGAGTTTTGGGTGTGAAGAATTGAGGAAATTCTGTCTCAATCTCCATTCAAAATCTCTTTAATTCCTCTTCTGCATAATTGAGTTTACTTACAATTCCTTTACTGCTTCTTCTTCAATTTCTTGTTAATTGCTTTGTGAACTTGGATCTGGGAAGGCAATTGAGATCTAGACTTTGCTATCTAGTCTCTTGAGTCCTGAGATCCTATTTTCCTTGTTGGTTCTTCTGTGAACCTCTGCTGCAAGTTAATTTCCATTTCTGTTTGAGAGCTAATCTATTTCAATTCATCTCTTGTTTAGTTAATTGTTGCAATTTAATTTCCCTCGTTTGAATTCTGAATTCCCAATCCTCAACTCCCATTTCCATTCAAGCAATTTACATTTCTTGCAATTTAAGTTACTGCAATTTACATTTCTTGCACTTTAAGTTCCAGTCATTTAATTTCTTGTTCTTTAAGATTCAGCATCTTTTACTTTCCTGCTCTTCAATTTACTGCAATTCTCCCTTCCCCCTTTACATTCCAAGCAATTTAGTTTCTGTTAATGATAAACCACTCAACCAATACTTGATTCGCTTGACTAAATCAACCACTAAACTAAAATTGCTCAATCCTTCAATCCCTGTGGGATCGACCTCACTCCCGTGAGTTTTATTACTTGATGCGACCCGGTACACTTGCCGGTGAGTTTTGTGTTGGATCGTTTTCCACACATCACATGACTCTCTGTTCATTTCTTAATCTTTTTAAATCACCTGCGACGCGGATGCGTCAATGATGCGGTCACGTCGCGTAATTTTTTTAATTATTATTATTCTTTTTTTTAAGCATGTAAATGCAGATGCACAAAATGTACTAAGAAAGAGAAGAGTTATTGAATGTGAAAATAAAAACAAAGAAAGGAACGATCATTACCATGGTTGGTTGTCTCCCACCTAGCACTTTGCTTTAACGTCCGTAAGTTGGACACTCCACTAGCTCAGTCTCTGGCTATGTGGGGATCTTCCAAGAGGAAGATCTCAAACTCCTTGTTTTTCTTCATCTCGCCATGGTATAGCTTTAAGCGATGTTCATTAACCTTGATAAGTTCGGAGCTGGAAGGGTGACTTAGGTGATAAACTCCGTACGGTTCGGCTTTCTCTACTCTGTATGGACCTTCCCATCTGGATCTCAACTTGCCTGGCATGAGCCTCAGTCGAGATTTGTAAAGGAGGACTAAATCTCCATGTTGGAATTCTTTTCTCTTGATGTGCTGATCATGTACAGCCTTCATCTTCTCCTTGTATAGTCTTGAGTTCTCATAAGCTTCTAGGCGAAGGTTTTCCAGTTCTAGCAGTTGCAATTTCCGTTCAGCTCTGGCTTTCTCAATTCCCATGTTGCACTCCTTTACTGCCCAAAAAGCTTTGTGCTCTACTTCAACTGGAAGATGACAAGCTTTTCCATAAACTAAGCGGAAAGGGCTCATCCCAATGGGTGTCTTGTACGCTGTTCTGTATGCCCAGAGTGCATCTTGTAGCCTGGTGCTCCAGTCTCTTCTATGAGGTTTGACTATCTTCTACAAGATACGCTTTATCTCTTTGTTTGACACCTCGGCTTGCCCATTAGTCTGAGGATGGTAGGCAGTCACAACTTTATGAATGATCGCATGCTTCTTCAGTAATCCTGTTAGTCTCCTGTTACAGAAATTGGTGCCTTGATCGCTCACGATTGCTTGTGGTGATCCAAAGCAACAAATAATGTGGTTTCTCACAAAGGAAATAATAGTGTTAGCATTATCAGTACGGGTAGGACTTGCTTCCACCCATTTAGAAACATAATCTACAGCTAACAGTATATATAGGTGGCCATTAGAATTTGGAAATGGACCTATGAAGTCAATGCCCCAAACATCAAAAATTTCACAGAAAAGCATAATTTATTGAGGTATTTCATCCCTCTGGGATATATTACCAAACTTTTGGCATGGGGGACAAGATTTACAAAATTCAGCAGCGTCTTTAAAAAGAGTGGGCCACCAGAATCCACAGTCTAAGATTTTTCTAGCTGTTCTTTGAGGGCCAAAATGTCTTCCACTCTCAGATGAGTGACAGGCCTCTAAAATGGACTGGAATTCTGATTGAGGCACACACCTTCTAATTACCTGGTCAGCGCCACTTCTCCATGAATATGGGTCATCCCATATATAATATTTAGACTCGCTTTTCAGCTTGTCTCTTTGATTCTTAATAAAGTTTGGAGGAAAAGTGCGGCTAACTAGATAATTAACTACAGGTGCATACCAAGGGATTACCTCAGATACTGCTTGTAGGTTATCAAATGGAAAATTATCAGCTATAGGAGTGGAGTCATATTTAATGTGCTCAAGGCAACTCAAGTGGTCTGCCACTTGATTCTGGTTACCACTCCTATCCTTTATTTCTAAATCAAATTCTTGTAGTAGCAGTATCCAACGTATAAGCCTTGGTTTGGATTCCTTTTTAGCTAATAAATACTTTAGAGCTGCGTGGTCTGAGTACACTACTACCTTCGTACCAAGTAAATAGGCTCGAAATTTATCCAGAGCAAAAACAATAGCAAGAAGCTCTTTCTCAGTAGTAGTGTAATTGGACTGAGCGGCGTCTAGAGTTTTAGACGCGTAAGCAATAACAAAAGGATCCTTACCTTCACGATGAGCCAGCGCTGCTCCTACTGCATGGTTGGAAGCATCGCACATGATTTCGAATGGTTGGCTCCAGTCCAGTCCTCTCATAGTTGGAGCTTAAGTCAGGGCGGTTTTCAGCTTATCAAACGCTTGTTTGCAATCCTTACCGAACTCGAATTCAATATCCTTCTGCAGTAGTCTGGATAGGGGAAGTGCTACCTTACTAAAGTCCTTAATGAATCTTCGGTAAAAACCTGCATGTCCAAGGAATGAACGAACTTCCCTCACAGAGGAGGGGTAAGGCAAACTGGAAATAACATCCACTTTTGCTGGATCTACAGAAATGCCAGTATTAGACACAACATGTCCTAGTACAATACCTTGTTTAACCATAAAATGACATTTTTCAAAATTTAATACAAGATTTGTACTGACACATCTATCTAATACTCTAGAAAGACCATCCAAGCAAAGGCTAAAAGAATCACCATAAGTGCTGAAATCATCCATAAAAACTTCCATACAGTCCTCAATAAGATCAGAGAAAAGACTCATCATGCACCTTTTGAAAGTAGCTGGTGCATTGCACAGGCCAAAGGGCATTCTCTTGTAAGCATAAGTCCCAAAAGGACAGGTAAAAGTAGTATTTTCCTTATCCTCAGGAGCTATATGAATCTGGAAATATCCTGTATAACCATCTAAAAAGCAATAATGTGATTTACCTGACAGGCGATCCAGCATTTGATCAATGAATGGAAGAGGGTAGTGATCCTTACGAGTGGCTTGGTTGAGATGCCTGTAATCAATGCAGACCCTCCAGGTGTTCTGTACTCTGGTTGCTATGAGCTCTCCATGCTCATTCTTCACTGTAGTGACTCCCGACTTCTTGGGCACCACTTGTACTGGGCTCACCCATTCGTTGTCTGAGATAGGGCAGATAATATCTGCCTCCAATAGTCTGGTCACTTCCTTCTTGACAACCTCTAAGATAGTGGGGTTTAGTCTTCTCTGGGGTTGACGAACGGGTCTTGCTCCTTCTTCTAAAAAGATT
>NC_029774.3:56263575-56282193 GCF_000817695.3 Arachis duranensis | reverse complement strand
TAATGATAACTGGAAACTTCTGCTTGTCCTCGAGGTAAGCATATTTGAGGTGTGGAGGGAGGGGTTTCAATTCTAACTTCTATTCATGGTCAGGCTCGGAATTATCTGGAGCTGGTGGCAGTGGTAGAGTACTGTCATTGTCCTCTGAGAATGTCCCCACACTTGGACCTTGTCCTATGTACTTCTCTTCAAACTCCTCCAGGTGAACTTCAACTACGGTTTCATCTATGATGTCACACCGGAGGATAGAGTGATCTTCCGGAGGGTACTTCATAACTCCATTCAGATTGAAGCTGACTACTCGGCCGTCTATTTCAAAAGAGTATATTCCTGAAAAAGCATCTAATTTGAACTTCGAGGTCTTCAAGAAAGGTCTCCCGAGTAGGATTGATGATGGCTTCTCTGAGTCATGTTGGGGCATCTCCAGGATGTAAAAATCAATGGGGAAAGTAAGACCTTTAATACCCACTAATACATCTTCAGCAACTCCAGCCACTGTAATAATACTTTTATCTGCTAGCACAAAATGAGCTGCCGACCTTTTTAACGGAGGGAGCCTTAAAACATCATATACAGATAAAGACATTATACTAACACATGCTCCTAAATCACACATGCAGTCAGAAAATATCACACCTCCAATGGTACAGTTAACCATGCATGGACCTGGATCACTACATTTTTCAGGTATATTTCCCATTAAAGCAGATATAGAACTACCTAAAGGAATAGTTTCAAATTCATTAATCTTGTCTTTATGTATGCATAAATCCTTTAGAAACTTTGCGTATTTAGGTACCTGTTGAAGAACATCAAAAAGGGGAACAGTTACCTCAACCATTTTGAATATTTCTACCAGTTTGGGATCAGGTTCCAACTGCTTCTTGGGCTTCCTTGCAAGTTGTGGAAATGGAATAGGAGTGGCGTGTTCTGCAGTTTCTGTGCCCTTTGGTGCTTCTTCCTGTGATTTGGCGTCTTCTTCCTCAGCCATGTCCTGTATATCCTTTTCTTCCTCAATATCTTCTAATTCCACTACCTCTTCAGCTGAAGTGTGTTCAGATGGGTTTGGCTCCTCCTGATTCCTCTCTTGCAATGTGGTTCCGGACCTTAGAGTGATGGCATTAATACCACCCTTTGGATTGGGTAATGGTTGAGAGGGGAGTCCACCAGAGCTTAAGGACTGGTTGTTGGAGTTATTCATTGATCCAATCTGTGAGACAAGGGCTTGTAGAATAGAAGTCAGACCATTCAGAGTAGCAGTAAAGTTGTTTTCCATGGCCTGTTGTCTCAGATCAATAGATTGTAGTAACTCATCATTAGGAGATGAAGAGGGATGAGTGATCTGAGAGGGCTGTTGAGATGCTTGAGGCTGTCTTAGATGAGGTGCTCTGTAGGCCTGATTCTGATTCTGCTGTCTGAAGTTGTTATTGGTATTCCACCTCTGATTTCCATTGTTATCTCTGCCTCCTCTATTATGATTGTCCCTCCAACCCTGGTTAGAGTTGTCTCTCCAGCCTTGGTTAGAGTTATCCTGCCATTCTTGGTTATAGCTGCCACCTTGATTATACTATTGATTGGGGCGGTCATAGAAGTTATGAGTGGCTGCTACAGTGTGGTCTTCCGGTTGGAGTTGTGGACACTCATCAGTTGAATGACTGTAATCTGCACATATTCCACATACCCTTTGTGGAACCAACTGCTAGTTGTGCTGTGGTGGAGAATGCTGAACTTGCTGTGGTTGTTGTTGATTTAGCTGCATCTGTTTCAGCAAGTTAGTCATTTCACATAAGCTCTGAGCTATAGCAGCAGTCTCTTTACTAGTGTATACCTCTGCAACAGCTCATGACCGACCTTGTTTCTGTCTGTGATTTCTGGTAGAGTCAACTAAGTCGCTGATCAATTGCCATGCTTCTTCCGTAGTCTTGTACTTTTTCATAGAACCATTACTAGCACCGTCCAATGTGGTCCTATCTTGAGATTTCAAACCCAGTGTAAAGTAGCCGAGTAGCACTATCTTGTCAATCATATGGTGGGGACATGCCTCTCGAAGATTATTGAAGCGTTCCAAGTATTAATAAAGAGTTTCAGATTCATCCTGAACTATCATGGACATGTCTTTCCTCAGTTTATCAGCAACCTCAGCTAGAAAGAATTTCTCCAAAAACTCTCTCCTAAGTGTATCCCAGTTGGAAACAGTTGTTTCGGGTTGAGTGTAGTACCACTCTCTTGCCTTTCCCTCAAGAGAAAATGGGAAGGCTTTCAACAGAATGGAGATTTCATCAGTGCCATCACGCTTAACAGTAGAACAAGCAGTCTGGAAATCTCTAAGGTGCTTGATAGGCTCTTGAGTAGGCAAGCCATGAAACTTGGGCATCAAGTTGAGTAGTGAAGTCTTTATTTTGAAATCCACAGCCACTGCTGGGTAGTGTGCCTGAAATGGTTGGAGTGTAAAATCAGGGGCTCCTTCCTCCTGGATAGTGACTCTCCTGGGTGCCGCCATATCACCTGCACGTAAATCAACTAGATCAGTAGAGAGGGAGCTTACTTCTTCCTTAAATGACGTTTTAGGTTTGTCCTTAGAGAGGACTCGCCGACGCCGAGCTTGCCTTATACGTGAAAGAGTTCTTTCAATCTCAGGGTCAAATACTGGCAAGCTTGGATCAGGAAGTGAACGCGTCATTTAACAAAAGAAACGTACAGCTCATAGTGACAAAATAAAAAGAAAAAATTGCAATAAAATAAATACCAATCAATAAATTAGCACACTGTTGCAACTCCCCACAACGGCGCCAAAAATTGACGTGGCGGAAATTGGCGGGTTAAGAAATTATTAATAGAAATGCATTGCAAGTACAGTCCTTAACCAACCGAAAATCCGCTTATCAATTTAGAAGGGTTGTCACAAAATTTAAATTAAAATACTGGGAGTATGAGTCCCTGGTCGTCTCCCAACGAGTTGCAGAGAGATGTGCTATTTTATCAATCACGTGTTTTCAAAAATAGTTGAGTTGATAAATAGGAAATTAAAATAGAGAATTTAATTAATTCTAAATAAAAGCCTTGACTGGGAGGAGATTAGTTGGAAGCCCTATTCTTATTGAAGTACTCTCAAGATTAATTGATAATTGAAGGTTGTTCTGTTTAGTTACCCCTTACTAGGTAAGGGAGAGTCAAACACGTTGGAATGCTGTTTCTATTCACAAGTCCCAATCCGCTCATTGAAAATGATTAGTGTCTGTGAATAAAGGGCATTCCAACAATGAACCCAATTATAATTATCCTTTCAAGCATCCCAACTCAAGGGTTCCTTTCAATCAACTCCCCATCAAGTTAGGGAGCTACTTGCTCATTGTGAATGTAGAACTCATAACATATAAAAAGGAATTAAAGGAAGACATGATAAATAAAAGATGAAAAGGGATTAAATAAAAATATTATTCTATATTAATAACTTGTAAAAACAATCCAATGTCAACTCTAGAGAGAATAATGATATGGAAGAATAAGTAAAAAGCAAATAGCAAAGTATAATGACTAGTACCGAAGGTGGCCTCTTCTCAAAAGCTAAAAAGCAAAATCTTCCAAAAATCCTAATTATGAATGTCAAGTGATCAAAACCTAGGGGAGGAGCCAATTCAGATCTAAAACTAAAAATTATGTGGAATGAATTGTTCCCCTCTGTTTCTTCATATTCTCTGGCTCTAGTCTGTGTTTTTGGGCTGAAAACTGGGTTGAAATCTGGCCCAGAAACCCTGCCAGCGACTGCTGAAATTCTGCTGATCGCGCACGCCACGCGGTCGCGTCATTCATGCGGACGCGTCATTCGGCGTTTCGCTTTCCCACGCGGGCGCATCGTCTATGCCTTTGCGTCACTTATGCTTTTCCAATCCGCGCGGTCGCGTGAGCCATGCGGCCGCATCACTGCGATTTCCTCTCTTTCGCGCAGTCGCGTGAGCCATTTGGCCGCGTCACTTCTCGCTGGTCATCTCCTTAATTTCTTATATTCCTTCAATTTTTGCAAACTTTCTTTCCAATCTTCAATTCATTCATGCCCTATAAAGCCTGAAACACTTAACACACAGATCACGGCATCGAATGGGATAAAGGAGAATTAAAATACCTAATTAAAAGTCTCTAGGAAGTAAGTTTTCAATCATGTAATAATTTTAGGAAGGAAATATAAATGCATGCTGATTATATGAATAAGTGGGTAAAGATCATGATAAAACCACACAATTAAACACATTATAAACCATAAAATAGTGGTTTATCAAGTATGAAGGATTGGATGAAGGCAGTAGGAAAGCAGAGATTCAGAAGGAATAATGCATCTCCATACGCTTATCTGAAATTTCCACCAATGAATTACATAAGTATCTCTATCTTTATTTTCTGGATTCCTTTCTAATAAGGAGATATCAACATCTTTTTCTATTCTTAGAATTTTAGATTCATAATGATGTGCATTTTGAGAAAAATTAGAGCACTCACTTACTTGAACTTCTTATGAAATAAGATTAGAAGGCTGACTAATTTGAACATCAACATTATTAACAACTTTTCTCTTAAAAATTGTATCGATTTTGCTTTGCTTTCTCATTGTGAAATGCTCTAATTTCTTTTTACCTGCATTATTAATGTGGACAAGATAACAAAAATTTATTATAAATATGTATTTCTAAAAAATAAAAATAATAGTTAAATTATAACATTTAAAATTTAAATCAAATTAATAATTTAAAAATATTAATAAAAACTATACTAACCTTTTGCTTCTATAAACTTTTTCGTTTTCTTGTCTTCTTAATTTCTTTTCTTACTTGTTAAATGCTAAATATAATATATTTCTATTATTAAAAGCAGATTTAATAAAATTAATGTTAATAAATATACAAAACTAAGCAATATATCTCCCTAATTTTGTTTCATGTGTTAGTGTGTTACTATGCCATCTATTTTCAGTTTTTGTTCTTCAATTTTAATTTTTCAAACATAACATAAATGATAAGTGGTAAAAATAAAATTGATAAAGAAAATTTTATTACTTATTTTGTCTTTGTTTCTTTTAAAATAGTATATTTTTTTATCTTTTTGTATGGTTGCTTACATTACTTCACAGTTCACACTTCATTATTTCAGATTACCGCGACAAAGGAGAAGAAAGGTTTGGAAGTTGAGAGAGAAAAAAGTTTTTAACGTTTTGACTTCAATTTAATTTTCTTTTAACTTTAGGGTCATATATTTTCATAGTGTTACTGTTTAGAGCCCATTATCTAATAATCATCCTTGTAAACTTCTTTTTAGTTTCTCAAAATGCGAGTTAATAATCAAAATGACCCCTAAAATTTGGAGATAGACTCAATTTGACCCACGAAATTTCAATTGACTCAATTTGAACCCCCAAATTTGAATAAGTGACTCACGTTAGTCCTTCTGTTAATCTCCATTAACGGCATGCTTATTTGGAATGTTAAGTGATACGTGTAGTTGATAGGTGGCCTTATTAAACGTTGCTGACATAGGAAAAAAATTTAGACTCAATTTAGCCCCCTTTTAATGAATATAAAACCCTAACAAGTGCCAAATTCCCAAATTGATATCGTTGTTTGGATGTTGAAAAAGATGATGAGGAGCACCAGCCAAAGTTCCGGAAGCTGCAACAGATCTCATTCACATGGAAGTTTGGATAGGAATCCACAACATTCCTCTCAACTCCAACTCCTTCCATTGTTTATTAAAATTCTTTCTAAATAATTCCTTGACCGCTGGTATCAACCCCTAAACCAAATAGTAAGAACAATTTAATTTATCCGTGTAACAATAGCTATGCAATTTATATTTTCATTTAGAATAACAACATAATCTATTTACTCATTCATGAATTTCTCATTTTATATTTTCAGAAAAAAATCAGCTATTAAATCATTTAGAAGAGTTGAAGTAAAATGATAATAGTAAAACTAAACATCTCAAATTGAAATAAGTTGAATTTGTACTCTGTATGTACTCTATAGTACATAATTCCAACACTAAGTGCCAGTACTCATAACTCTCCACTAATTGGTAGAATGTTTAGTATAAATATGTTAGAAACAAATGATTCAACTCTTCTAAATGATTCAACTCTAATTTAGATGTCCTTTCTTTTCTGTAACACAGTTAACGTTAATCATAATTAGTCTTTTAAAAGAAAAAAACCCTAACAGAGGACTAATAACTAAAACTATCTTCTTTTACATTGAACTCAATCTATTTGAGTATCAAATAGAGCACAAATTAATGCCCCGTAAACCCCAACCAAGAGAAGAGACAAAACATAACATTAAACCCAAACATAGAATGCTTGTGTTACTAACCTTTTTTTTGAAAAAACTGTGGTGTGCAGCTTCTTCTTCCTCGTGATAGCAAATGAGAACGCATGCGACAAGCTTTGCTAGTGCCCTACACTACCACCGACATTGATCTTCCACATTATAGTGCATGCGAGAGAATGAAGAAGAAGAAGAGTTTCCCTGTTTTGAGTGGTTTGATCATTGGTGTTGTTGAATTTTAACCTCAGAATTGAAAACACTGTCATTTGAAGAGATATTACCTACCAAGGAGAAAACTACGTCGTTTAATAAGCCCACCTGTCAAGCCCACCTGTCACTTAACGTTTCAGGTAAGCGTGTCGTTAAGGGAGATTAACAGAAGGGCTAACGTGAGTCACTTATTCAAATTTGGGTGTTCAAATTGAGTTAATTGAAATTTCGAGGGTCAAATTGAGTCTGTCTCCAAATTTCAGGAGCCATTTTGAGTATTAACTCTTCAAAATGCTCTTTTTTCTTATACTCTTTGGTTTGGACTTAATTTATATTAAACAAAATATTATTACTAATAATTTTTTTTTAAAACTGAGAGGCCAAGGTCTATGCTTGTCCCCTTGAGTCCACCCCTAGTTACTGCTGTGTTACCATGCCATCTATTTTTAATTTTTGATCTTCAATTTCAATTTTTCAAATATAAAATAAATGATAAGTGGTAAGAAAAAGTGCATGATCCCACGAATTACTTCTGAAAAAAATTCTAGTTTTAATAAATTAAGAAAAAAATTTTAAGAACCATAGCATTTCGTGATTCATTGCTACAAGTCATGTGAAAGACATATCTTCTGTTCCGTAAAACAAATAGTTCTTTTATTTGATTAATTAGCCATTTTTTTATAAAATTGATAAAGAAAATTTTATACCTTTTTTGTCTTTTTTTTTTCAAAACAGTACACTTTTTGTCTTTTTGTATGGTTTCATACATTACTTCACAATTCACACTTTAGTACTTCACATTACCATGACAAAGGAGAAGAAAGGTTTGAAAGTTGAGAGAGAAAAAGTTATTAACATTTTGACTTCAATTTAATTTTCTTTTAACTTTAAGGCCATATATACTTTCATAGTATTTACTGTTCAGAGCCCATTATGTAAAATCCTGAAAATTAATAATTAATTAACTAATAAATTAATTATAAGCCCAAGAAATCAAAAAATAAAATTTTACAGTTTAGAGAAGTATAAATAATTAAAATACAAATTTTAACACTAATTTTAAAAATTTTGGCCCAAAACTGAGACAACGTGCTAAACCGGACTCATAGCCCAACATATAAGAAATCAAACTCAAACTCAGTCTTCTTCCTCCTATTTAACACACACATACACACGTTGAAGAGGAGGCGAAAAACATGGAACCCTAACTTCGTCTCCTCCAAAAAATTAAATTTGTCATATCTTTCAATCTAGAGCTCCGATTACCGCATCGTTTGCGGCCATGCGACCAAAATTTCGAGCTCTTCAAAATCATACAAGTATTATGGTAAGAAGATTCTAGTTTCACACTTAGTCTCTCTCTCCCCAATTTTGAAAATCTTAGGTTTTGGTATTGAGAAATTAAATTATTTTAATGGTTTAGGTGAACTCTAGCAGTGGATAATCACTGGATTTTGTCTATTTGATTTGTGGATAAGGTAAAAAATTGTTAAACCCTAGTGAATTATTGATTAGTGAGTCCTACGTTGATTATTGTGATATTGTGTGGATTAGATTGTGTTTCTTGTTAATTTGGAGTTCAGTTGGTGGTTTAGAATGATGTTCCAGTGGTTGAGCTTGTGGAATTGACGATGGAGGCTTGGAACTTGTGAAGGAGAGGCACTTTGAGGTATTCTGGGCTTAGGAGGTATCGGCCAAGGTATGATTTTGGTTTCTCATAGTTAATGTTTAATGTCACGTGAAATCTTAGGCTAGAGGATTATAAAATACGAATGAATTGAATGATATGTGTATAGTATATGATTTGTGTATAAAGGGTAGATGAGTTGGTATATGTTAAATTATGATTGTGATGAGTATATGAGATTGTATGTATTGGATTATGATGTTCATGAGTATAAGATAAAAATGATTGTGGATGTGTAAAAGGTTGATGGTGAGTTTGGAAAATTAAATTGAATAGATTGGGTGAATTATGTAGGTTGGCATGTGTGCTATGAAAGAGTAATGTATGAACATGTTTAGGAACCTTGCAGTTGTTTTGGTTGTGAAAGTGTGGTTTGGAAATAAGAATTTGAAAACTAGGATTTTTTTGAAAATTGGTAAAAGCTGATTTTTAACCAACTTCAGTGCACCATAACTTGGCTTCAGACTCCCAAATTTTGTAAAACTAATTTTGAATAAGAATTGGGTATGTGAAGTTTACAATGTTTTAAGAACAGACAGAAAATAAATTTTTAGCGAAAAAGTTATGCATATTTGAAGTTGGGTGTGTAAAAATTGACTTTTACAGACTTAACAGCTTTTCTGGAAAATGCAGGGTATGCGTATATAGACACATGCATGTATACACGAGAATCCTCTATGTTTTATACACTCGCGTAAGCATGATGTGGATGTGTACGCATGAAAGGCCAAGTTCTGAAAGTGTGCCTACGCGGCAGTGTTCATGCGTACGGAAGCTACCACCTCTGTTTGGAGAACCCGCATATGCGGGAGGTGCTCACGTACGTGATATTGGCAAGATTTACGTCCGTACGTACACATGGTGTTTTAAAAAAGTGGCATTTTTTAGTTTTAAATGTACTCTCTAACTTTTCAAACCTCTTTAATACCTATTTAGAGTCCGTTAGTGACTTTTTAAACTTCAGAACAAAGGTGAATAGATTAAATGAGTTAAGGGAATATTGAGACAGATTTGCAAAGTGATAACTAGGTAATGAGATGTTGGTAGTGTTGAATAAGAAGTAATTGATGAAGATAATGATAATATTAACGAAATGTTAATGAGTTGAGATATGATTGTTGGTGAGGTTGGTTATGAGAAAGAAGAATGATGAGAACTGATGTAATTATGGATTTTGAATGAATATGAATGAATTGAAATGATACTAATAATGATAATGATTTTTGAATGAGATACCTGGGTAGTGACAGTAGTAATAGTTCGTCCCACTTGTTTTGGGGTCAATAATTGAGACGTTTGGGTAGTAGCAGTAGTAGTGGCTTATTTTACTTGTTCTGGGTTGAGTTTTAAACATCTGCCTGGATAGTACGTAGTAGTAGTGGTTCAATTTCACTTGCTATAAGTCAAGCGGGTAGTATGCGAGGGATTGTGACTCATACCCACTTGCTTTACGAGGTGGTGTTTCTGTCTAAGGTCAGCTACCAGGACATGTCGAACTGGCTATATAACTGATAGATGATATCATCAGCCATTAGGGGTGTTATCAGTACAATTTAGTTCGATTTTAGACCAAAAACCAACCAAATCGATATGTTCGGTTCTTACAAACACACAACTATTCGGTTTGTTGCTTTTACAAAAATCATTTTAGTTTAGTCAGTTTTTTGGTTTTTTATTCCTAATAAGCAAAATATGAATCACAATAACTAGAGATTCAAAATAGTTGATAAACTGAAATAACAAGAGTACATCATATCCAAATTCAATATATTTTCAATCCATCTGAATAACTAAATATAAATCAAACACACATAAATAAACATAAATAAACACACTTAAAAATGTCTAACAAATACAATCTTAAAACCAAACAAACCAACAAACACATTTTACAACTAAATAACAACTAAACTAGCCCCATGATTAATCTGAATCCACACCAGATTCATCTTCGATTGATGCAATTTCTATAAAACAAAACAAAGAAATTAATATAAATTATAAATTATAGATTATAAATCAATGCACATAAATTATGAATGGAAATTCAATTTTTTTGCATACTTAATTCAAGTTTCTCAACCTCCTTAATAAGCTCCTTAAAATCAGTTGTCATTGAAAAAGAAAATGAATAACAATATATATAAAGATAACAAATACTAACCAACAACAAGAATTACAACAAATTTTATTGAACAATAAATTTTACTATGACCATCAACATCAGAACCAGCAATAACCACAAATTTGACTCTAAAAAGTGGTGAATGTACTAATCTCCGAAGAAGACATTGTTGAGTTGTAGGAGAAGCTTCCACTTCTGTACTTTTGGTATTGCTCGGCCAGGATAGTCTGTTGCGACAGAGACTTGGTAACGGAGAGGGCTTCCTGGACGTAGTGACTACGACGGCCGCGATGAAAAACGATGCAGAGGAACCGCTTCTCGAAATCCGGGAAAACTGAGAAGGAGGCGGTGAATGAGGGAGGCGCTTGATAAGTGGATATCTTATACGCTTTTTCATAGTATTTTCATAGTGTTTTTAGTTAGATTTCATTAATTTTTAGTATGTTTTAATATGTTTTAGTGCAAAATTCACTTTTTGGATGCTACTTTGAGTTTTTGTGTTTTTCCTATTATTTTAGGTGATTTTTTGACAAAAATGGTAGAATTAGCAAAGTCTTGTTCAGAGAGGAAGAAAGGATAGCAGATGCTATCAGATCCTGGCCTCCGTGCACTCCAATGAGCATATTCTGAGCTACAGAGGTCCAATTGATGCGCTCTCAATGGCGTTGGAAAGCTAACTTCTAGGGCCTTTCCATAAATATATGATAGTCTATACTTTTCTTCTAGATCACTGCACATAACTAGCGTTGAACACCCATATCTAGAGTTCAACGCCCAAGAAGGACTAAAGTTCAGTGTTAAATGCCTAAAACTGTCGTTCAACGCCCATTCTCCAAGTTGAACGCCAGGCTTGGATGAGCACAAGACCAAAGTAGGCCCAAAGTGGATTTCAGCACTCTTTAGATTTGTTTCGTTTATCCTTGTACATTTTAATTTTAAATTAACATCTTTTAGGTTTAGCATCTCCTATATAAAAAGGAGATCACTTAGGTTTAGAATCAACTAGTATCATACTTTCAGACCTTAGATCTCTTTGTAAATTATGATCAACTAAACCTCGTAGGTTAAGGTTAGGAGCTCTGCTAATTCTTATGGATTAATATGATTACTTATCTATTTCAATATATGTTTGATTCTATTCTATGATGTATTGTCGTCTTTCATCTAATGAATCCGGGGTGGAATGAGAGTATGACCCCCTACATGAGTTCTTGCGAGTCCTGACCCGGATAGTATTGAGTTATAAGCTTGAGAATGCATTACTTAGACCAATAATTCATCTGGGCTAATTGGGATATTTGACATATAATCTCGTTAGTTATGGGTGATGAGGTTTCTGTGGCGCTAAGGCTAGAATATTAAGCTTAATTCTCCGATCCGGAAGATCTAACCTTGTCTGTGGCATTTTGAGTAGGATCAAGAGAGAATGAATTGTGTGAGCTTCACCCTCGTTCATAATTAATGACCAAGATCCATAGCGTTGGATATAGATTAGAGGAGATTAATAGACCACGATCCATGGCGTTGATCACTTACACCTTTTCCATAGAATGAATCATTCATTTTTTAAGTAGACAGTAAGAAGTATTAATCCGGAAAGATAAAGCATCTCGAGAGCCTCAACTGATTTCTCATTACTGTCTCCATATCAGTTCTTTATTGCTTTCTTTATTGTTTTGTTTTTTGTGCCTACAACAACAACAATTATCTTTCTATTTGCCTGACTAAGATCTACAAGATAACCACTGCTTGCTCAATCTACCAATCCTTGTGAGATCGACCCTCACTCACCTGAGGTATTACTTGGACGACCCGGTGCACTTGCCGGTGAAGTTGTGCGAGTTTTAGTTTCGGGCACCAAGTTTTTGACACCGTTGCCTGGATTGTTCAAGATTGACAAGCTATCGGTTGTCTTGCTGCTTAGATCAGGTACTTTTTATTAGTTTTTCTTTAATTATTTTCTTGTTAAAATTTTCAAAGCTTTCATTGTTTCTTTTCGAAAATTTTTCAAAATTTTGTCTTAGTCATCTTTTTCTTTTATTTAAGCCTTGTGTCAAATCTTATGTTTGGTGACCTTTTGTTTTTTTTTTATTTTTCTTTTCTTGATATTTTGAAATTTGTTCTTTGTTTCTTTCCTCTTTGTTCAAAAATTTGTGTTATTTTCTTTTATTTAATTTCAAAATTTTTAAGTTCGGTGTCCGTCTAGTGTTTGTCTTTTCTTTTGTTTTCGAAAACAAAAGTAAAATAATATATTTTTGAAAATCTTTAAGATTTAATTTCAAATTTTAAGTTTGGTGTTATCTTTTTCTATCTTTTTGAACTTCAAAAATATTTTCTTTAAAATCATTTTTCTTTAAATTCTTAGAAATCTTGTAATCTTTTTTTATCTTGGTTTAAATTTTTAAGTTTGGTGTCCCATTGGTAATCTTTTCATTTCATTTAATTTTCTTGTTTATCTTTTCTATCTTTAAATCTTTATCTTATCTTTTTCTTTGATTTTCAAAATTTTGTTATCTTATCTTTTTTCCAAAAATTCAATTTTTAAAAAGTGTAGTGCATTACTTTAGTTTGCCTAATTGATTAGCCATGCTTATCTGTTATTTGTCCTACTTGCTGTAATTACATCCTATCTGTGTTTTATTTGCCTGTCTTGTTTTCCTTCGCATCTGAGAGATCCCTGATGCTAACGGAGGCGATGCTGAGGGTAATTCCACTAGTGATTTGGAGGGTTAGAAGAGGCAGAAAGTGAAATGTTAGGTTAAAGTTAGATTAGAACTTGAATACCTTAGAGAGTTTTACCTAATTTTTGTTTTAGTTGGATCTTAAGTTTAAATCTGAGTGTCAAAGTTCTAGGAATGCCTCTGGCTTTTTTGCAACCTTATATATTAACTATGTGGGCACCTTTACCATGATGAGAAACCCCAATTCGCATTCTATAAGTATATTATTGTTGCCATAGGAAGAGTTCTCCATAAATCCATACGCAGCGGAAACGACCATAGCCGACGCCTCAGGGGAGACAAAAAGATAAATTGATGACGCAATGCATTGATCCTCTCTCTGAGAGAAGAAGTTAGTTAAGAGAAAGGGTCGAAATTAAGGGAGGAATAATTCTAGTATTTACTATCCCATCGATCCGGAGGTTTTGAGTACCGGATGCTTCCTTTTTTTTTGTGCTATTCCTCATCTTGAAATCCATGCTGAACTTTTTGCTGGGAAGGACTCCGCTGTTTGAAAGCATGAACACTATTTACTTAAACAAGTAAAAGTAAAGGAAAAGATGGGTTGGCTCCTTCTCTTTCTTTCTGGCTTAGCCTACCAGGGAAATAGCTTCTTTGATAGCCCTTTTAAGTTAAGGCGGGCAGAAATGGAAATCAGAAAGCCAAAAAGCCTGCCATTTTCATATGTAGGTCGAGAGGTACCTCGTTGAGCATTTTGAAGACTCTTAGAAGTGAAGAACTATTTTGGGGACTTAGTGTTTGTATTTTGTTCATGTATATATATATGTAAATAGGATTCTCCGCCTCGTATATTTTATGTTTTATCTCTCTTAGAGGCTGACTTGGAGAGAAACAGGTGATGTCTTACATTTTGGGATACTTTTGGGGATGTATATGTTGTATTTATACTCTGGCCGGTGTAACATCCTACCACACAGAATCTTATGCTTAAGTCATACGATAGAGGTGGTGAGATATTACGACCTCTAAAAGATAAAATCATATATATAATATAGGTGAAATGAATATATATGTGAGGAGCCTTTGTTGGAAAATTTAAAAATAAAAGTCGTAACGCTCAGGTAAATAGAAAACTTGTGTACAAAGAAAGGTAAGATAATAGTAAACTAAGCCGGATAATATACAGGAGAGTTCTAAGATACATATATCAAAGCTTCTGGTTTGGCTCGCGAAGATAAATCGGTCAAAGCCCCTACCTATATATACATATATACATGAAAACCTCAAAACACAAAGTTTACAGAATCTATTTCTCCCAAATAACCTCTAAGAGGAAATATGTACACAAACAGTGGAGATAGTAAGTATCTACTTATATACATAATCAAAATAAAGCCCCAAAATTACAACGATCTTAGCTAAATAGAAGTCTCCAACATGCCTCAGCGAGGTGCCTCATGTCCTGCATCTGAAAACCACAAAATATGTGTGTGGTGAGAACCAGAGGTTCTCAGCATGGTAACAGTGTCCACATATCTAACATATAATGTCCCAGAAAAGCCGAAGGCAATCCTAGAACTTCCAACATATGATTAAATCTTAAAACCAAAAGTAAGTAAGGCGACTAACTAAGGATCTTCGTTCTATCTAAAACTCCCCTTCCCAACTCCTCCAGACCTCCCGACCCAACACTAGAATCGTTTGGTTCAAACACAATTATTACAAGCAAGGAAAACGGAATTAAGATTCAATTACAGTAGATAAATAGTTAGCAAGTAGATTATGCAATCAGTTAGGCATTCCAAAGAAAGCACACCAAACAAACACATAGATGCATATGATGCATGCCTGTCCTATGGCTAATGAGTCTCATCTGTCGGTTATATAGCCAACTTGACGTGTCTGGTAGCTAACCCGGGCACAGTCTCTCTCTTGTGCCTTAATACCATTAGAGAGAATCTGTGTCCTGTCACCATTAGAGGGTATCTGTGTCCTGTCACCATTAGAGGATATATGTGCCTTGTCACCATTAAAGGGTATCGGTGCCCTATCACCCTTACAACCAGAGAGATAAAATTACAAGCATACTCATATTCAACATTTTCCATCATGATTCATTTATCACATTCATTCATTATCAATCATTGATTATCAATTTTGTCATCATTCATAACATCATCATCATTTTCGCCCACTTCATTTTATCCAAAAATCCGTCCATAGAAGATTACAAGCCTAATTCTCCATCTCTAGACTCAAAATATAAGTATCCTAAAGGTCTGAACCCATTTGAAATAATTAAGTTGAATAAAATAAAATAAAAAATAAAACCATCTTCTCTTTACAAAAATTGGTTTCAAGTTTGAAAGCTATGCACCAAGACAGCAAGCTACCCTGTTCTTAGAAAATTCACCAAAAATATTATTTTCACTTGATGTATCTGAAATTGTTCAGAAATAAACTAGACTTATAGAGATTTAAATCAGTCAAAGTCTCTTAGAAAAAGCATTTTTCTGGAGAGAGTTATACTAATTACAAGTTTGCTTTTAAAAACTGGTTTCGCTGTCGAAACAACTAAGAGCTCTATTATTAAAATAAGCACAACTTCTTCTAAACAATTTATGAAGGTCTGAAATTTCTACACAAACAAGAAAATACTGCCAGTCTCAATGTCGTTTTGATCCCACTCAAAATTATGGTCAGGATTGGGAGATATAAGCTTGGAAAGTTGCTGGTTTGATTATGCAGTAGAAGAAAATCAGCTTTAAAGTAACAAACTTTAAAACTTTATATCTCCTAATCCAAATGTTAAACTTTGACCAAATTTTGTAGAATTGATCTAAACATCACATAAATTTAAGGAAAATTAATTTCATTCAATTGTGATGTTTAGATCGTTCCCAAAAAGCGTTTGAAACTACTGCTAGAAAATCAGATTATGCAGAATTTTTCCAAACGTCAACTTTCAAAACATTTCAATCCCAACCCATTTAAAACTTACCAAATCTTACCATAGTGGCTCCAAATCAATCCCAATTATATCACAACACTTCTCATCAACATACCAATTCACCACCTCCATCAAGTTCTCAACCCACCACACACAAATCATTATTCATTCTCAAATATTATCATCATAATTCATCACACATTCTCTTCAACTTTATCATTCAACACAATCATCATCAATCATTTACCAATCTCATACACAAGATTAAACAATACAACTATAATGGCATCAATCATAACCTCAAGATTACTAACCTTCATACATATCAACCAATCTCAATTATCAACAACAACAATAATTCAATCTTATCTTACGGTTAACTAACCTAAGTTTTCACGACACATTATATTTTAGATACGAGAAACCAAAACCATACCTTGGCCGATCTTCTCATATAACCTGAAGACAACTCAACTAAGCAAGTTCACAAGCTCCACCATTAAAATTCAGCATCCAAAGTTCCCAATCAAGTTTCCATCTCCTCAATTATGCTCCAACACATTATGCATCACCTATTTCATATCATTGTATCCATACAATTACATACACACTTAAGACCTAAACACATATAACCAAGAAATTCAATAGGGTTTGAGAGTTCTCACCTCACCAATAGGAAATTGGGACAAGGCCCAGTAATTTTGCACCACTTGAGCACACCTAACATCATTAAATTACAAAATCTCAAAGCTCAAGAACCTAATATTTTCAAATTTAAGAAGAGGGATACTAGGAGAGAAATAGCTAATTTCTTATCAAATTGTTGGATGGGTTTCGTGGAGGATTTCAAGATAAACGCGTGGCCGCTGACGGCTCGTCAATCGGAGCTCTGGATCCAAAATTGTTTGGAATTAAGTAGGAGATTAGGTTTTGGAACCTCATCCTCTTCCTTCAAGCTTTCCCAACGGGTTTGAATGAATGAGAAGAGAGAGAGTGCTGAATTGTTTTTGTGTTGGAGTGAGGGTTGGGCCCTTGGCCCAAAATGGGCCCGGTTTGTTCAGTTCAACTCGTTTGGCCCAATCTTGGGCCAAATTCTTTAAAATTAGTATCAAAATTTTTATTTTAATTAGCTATACCCCATTAAACTATAAAACTTAAGTTTCTAGTTTCTTTCAATAATAATTAATTTATCNTAACTTTTTCTTTCAAGGATCCTAGTTAAACTTTCTTTCACACACATACACACACACACACATATAAACATTTTAATTTTAGAGGTCGTAGCACTTTTCAACTTCTGATTTACGTCCCAGGCATAAAGCTCTGTGTGATAGGGTATTACACATTATCTAATAATAGGCCTTGTTAACTTCTTTTTTTACAAAATATTATTTTTCATATACTTTTTAGGTTGGACTTAATTTATATTAAATTAAATATTATTAATAATTATTTTTTTCCAAAAAAACTAGGGGGCAAGGCCTATGCTTTTCCCCTTGAATTTGCCCCTGCTTTTTCTATTACTCACTTTCTGGTTATACCTTCTTTTACAATTTTTCTCCATTGTCACCCCCTTAATATTGTTTCAAAATCCATCACACACCACATCTTATACGCACTTTGATATGAATCTAAGCATAAATAAGATAAAAAATAAATAAATTAAAATTGAACGAAAGAAATTATTCTACCTTATCAGTTTTTTTAATGGAGCGTAAGAAAGACTCATTTAGTTCTAACCAATTTTCTATGGCCATGCATTTTGTGAGCAATTGCCACACTTTTTCACCATGCTTTTTGGTGAAAAATGTGCTTGTTGGTCGAGAACTATTGCCACGCCTTTAAAGTGTGGCTATTTAAGTAATTATATTGCCATGCTTTTCTAATGTGCTATTTTGTGGGATATGGCCACATTTTTTAAAACATGGCACTAGGTTAGTGGTGGATGAAATTGTGATAAAAGAGTTCCAGGCACTGTTAGAGAAGCTCACAACTCCGTTCAACTTAACCAGCAAGTGTACTGGTCATCCAAGTAATACCTTACGTGAGTAAGGGTCGATCCCACATAGATTGTTGGTATGAAGCAAGCTATGGTCATCTTGTAAATCTCAGTTAAGTGGATTCATAGGGTCAAATGTAATTCCAGAAAATCCATTTCGAGTGCAGGGAGGTCAGATTCCAACAGCATCAGCAGTCCTTTTGTCAGCCTTTTTCAGAGTTTTGCTCAAGTCCCTCAATTTTAGCCAGAAATTTCCTGAAATCACAGAAAAACACACAAACTCATAGTAAAGTCCAGAAATGTGAATTTAACATAAAAACTAATGAAAACATCCCTAAAAGTAGCTTGAACTTACTAAAAACTACCTAAAAACAATGCCAAAAAGCGTATAAATTATCCGCTCATCACAACACCAAACTTAAATTGTTGCTTGTCCCCAAGCAACTAAAAATCAATTAGGATAAAAAGAAGAGAATATAATATAAATTCCAGAATATCAATGAATATTAATTATAATTAGATGAGCGGGACTTGTAGCTTTTTGCTTCTGAACAGTTTTGGCATCTCACTTTTCCCCTTGAAGTTTAGAATGATTGGCTTCTCTAGGAACTTAGAATTTCGGATAGTGTTATTGATTCTCCTAGTTAAGTATGTT
>NC_029774.3:56262348-56263405 GCF_000817695.3 Arachis duranensis | reverse complement strand
CCCCAGTTAGTGGTGTCCAGAGCTCTTAAGCACACTCTTTTTTGCTTTGGATCACGACTTTAACCACTCAGTCTCAAGCTTTTCACTTGGACCTGCATGATACAAGCACATGGCTAGGGACAGCTTAGTTTAGCCGCTTAGGCCTGGATTTTATTTCCTTGGGCCCTCCTATCCATTGATGCTCAAAGCCTTGGATCCTTTTTACCCTTGCCTTTTGGTTTTAAGGGCTATTGGCTTTTTCTGCTTGCTTTTTTCTTTTTCTTTCTATTTTTTTTCCAGTTTTTTTTTCGCAAGCCTTTGCTTTTTCACTGCTTTTTCTTGCTTCAAGAATCAATTTTAAGATTTTTCAGATCATCAATAACATTTTTCTTTGTTCATCATTCTTTCAAGAGCCAATAGTTTTAACATTCATAAACAACAAGATCAAAAATATGCACTGTTTAAGCATTCATTCAGAAAATAAAAAGTATTGTCACCACGTCAATATAATTAAATTAAATTCAAGGATAAATTCGAAGTTCATGTACTTCTTGTTCTTTTGAATTAAAACATATTTCATTTAAGAGAGGTGAAGGATTAATGGAATTATTCATAACTTTAAGACATGGTTACTACATACTAATGATCATGAAGTAGAGACACAAAATATAGATAAACATAACATAGAAACCGAAAAACAAGAAGAAATAAGAACAAGGAATGAATCCACCTTTAGTGGCGTCTTCTTCTTGAAGGACCAACAATGCCCTTAAGCTCTTCTATGTCCCTTCCTTGCCTTTGTTGCTCCTCCCTCATTTCTCTTTGATCTTCTCTTATTTCATGGAGAATGATGGAGTGCTCATGATGTTCCACCCTTAATTGTTCCACATTGTGGCTCAAATCTTCTAAGGAGGTGTTGTGTTACTCCCAATAGTTGTTGGGAGGAAAGTGCATCCCTTGAGGCATCTCAGGGATTTCTTGATGATGAGCTTCCCCATGCATCTCTTGAGAACCGTGAAGGGTCTCTCTTGCTTGCTCCATCCTCTTCTTGGTGATGGGCTTATCCTCTTCAATGGGG
>NC_029774.3:56258692-56261485 GCF_000817695.3 Arachis duranensis | reverse complement strand
GTGGGGATCCTGTGGGGTCCACAGATCCTGAGGTGATCCTATGGGGTCCACAGATCCTGAGGTGTCAAGGAATTCCATCCCTGCACCAAATAGGCATGTAAAATGCCTTTGCACACCATTCTGGCGTTTAAACGCCGAGTAGTGCACATTCTGGGCGTTCAACGCCCATATGTAACATGTTTCCGGCGTTGAACGCCAGTTTCATGCTTGTTACTGGCGTTCAACGCCAGCTTTTTTCTCTAGGCACATTCCTGGCGTTCAAACGCCAGAATGTTTCTTGTTTCTGGCATTCAGCGCCAGATTCATGCTCTGTTCTGGCGTTGAACGCCAGCCAGATGCACCTTACTGGCGTTGAACGCCAGCCTGTGCTTCCTCCAGGGTGTGATTTTTCTTCTGCTGCTTTTTGATTCTGTTTTTAATTGTTATATATTTTTCGTGACTCCACATGATCACGTACCTAATAAAACACAAAATAACAATAAAATAAAAATTAGATAAATAAAATTGAGTTGCCTCCCAACAAGCGCTTCTTTAGTGTCAATAGCTTCGACAGTGGCTCTCATGGAGCCACAAAGGTGATCAGGTCAATGTTGTATAGTCCCAACACCAAACTTAGAGTTTGGATATGGGGTCTTAACACCAAACTTAGTGTTTGGTTGTGGCCTCCCAACACCAAACTTAGAGTTTGACTGTGGGGGCTCTTCTTGACTCTGAACTGAGAGAAGCTCTTCATGCTTACTCTCTTTTGTCACAGAGGGATGGCCATGTGCCTTAAACACAAGGTAGTCCCCATTCAATTAAAGGACTAGTTCACCTCTGTTGACATCTATCACAGCTCCTGCTGTGGCTAGGAAAGGTCTTCCAAGGATAATGCATTCATCCTCTTCCTTCCTAGTGTCTAAGATTATGAAATCAGCAGGGATGTAAAGGCCTTCAACCTTTACTAACACGTCCTCCACTATTCCATAAGCTTGTCTCAATGACTTGTCTGCCAATTGTAATGAGAACAAGGCAGTTGTACCTCAATGATCCCCAGCCTCTCTATTACAGAGAGTGGCATAAGATTTATCCCTGACCCCAGATCACATAGAGCCTTTTCAAAGGTCATGGTGCCTATGGTACAAGGTATTAAAAACTTGCCAGGATCTTGTCTCATTTGAGGTAAAATTTTCTGAATCCAAGTATCTAGTTCACTAATGAGCAAGGAAGGTTCACCTTCCCAAGTCTCATTACCAAACAACTTGGCATTTAGCTTCATGATAGCTCCTAAATATTGAGCAACTTGCTCTCCAGTCACATCTTCATCCTCTTCAGAGGAAGAATAGTCTTCAGGGCTCATGAATGGCAGAAGGAGATTTAGTGGAATCTCTATGGTCTCTGTATGAGCCTCAGATTCCTTTGGATCCTTAATATGAAACTTCTTCTTGCTTGAAAGACGTCCCAGGAGGTCTTCCTCACTAGGATTTTTGTCCTCCTCCTCCCTTGTGCATTCGGCCATATTGATTACATCAATGGCCTTGCACTCACCATTTGGATTCTCTTCTGTATTGCTTGGGAGAATACTGGGAGGAGTTTCAATGACTTTTTTACTCAGCTGGCCCACTTGTGCCTCCAGATTTCTGATGGAGGATCTTGTTTCACTCATGAAACTGAAAGTGGCTTTTGACAGATCAGGGACTAGATTGGCTAAATTAGAAGTATTTTGTTCAGAATTCTCTATCTGTTGCTGAGAAGATGATGGAAAAGGCTTGCCATTGCTCAGCCTGTTGCGTCCACCATTGTTAAAGCCTTGTTGAAGCTTTTGTTGATCCTTCCATGAGAAATTTGGATGATTTCTCCATGATGAGTTATAGGTGTTTCCAGAAGATTCACCCATGTAGTTAACCTCTGCCATGGCAGGGTTCTCAGGATCATAAGCTTCTTCAGAAGCTGTCTCTTTAGTACTGTTGGATGCATGTTGCCATCCATTCAGATTCTGAGAGATCATGTTGACCTGTTGAGTCAACACATTGTTCTGAGCCAATATGGCATTCAGAGCATCAATTTCAAGAACTCCTTTCTTCTGAGGTATCCCATTATTCACGGAATTCCTCTCAGAAGTGTACATGAATTGGTTTTTTGCAACCATATCAATGAGTTCTTGAGCCTCTTCAGGCGTCTTCTTTAGGTGAATAGATCCACCTGCAGAATGGTCCAATGACATTTTCGAAAATTCAGACAGGCCATAATAGAATATATCTAATATGGTCCATTCTGAAAACATGTCAGATGGACATCTTTTGGTCAGCTGCTTGTATCTTTCCCAAGCTTCATAGAGGGATTCCCCATCTTTTTGTTTGAAGGTTTGAACAGCCACTCTCAGCTTGCTCAGCTTTTGAGGAGGAAAGAATTTATCCAAGAAGGCAGTGACTAGCTTATCCAGGAGTCCAGGCTATCCTTGGGTTGTGAATCCAACCATATTCTAGCTCTGTCTCTTACAGCAAAAGGGAAAAGCATGAGTCTGTAGACTTCAGGATCAACTCCATTTGTCTTTACAGTCTCACAGATCTGCATGAACTCAGTTAAAAACTGATAAGGATCTTCAGATGGAAGTCCATAAAACTTGCAGTTTTGTTGCATTAAGGCAACTAGCTGAGGTTTCAGCTCAAAGTTATTGGCTCCAATGGCAGGAATGGAGATGCTTCTTCCATCAAACTTGGATGTTGGCTTTGTGAAGTCACCAAGCATTCTCCTTGCATTATTATTATTTTCGGCTGCCATCTCCTTCTCTTGTTCGAAAATTTCTAAAAGGTT
>NC_029774.3:56257661-56258131 GCF_000817695.3 Arachis duranensis | reverse complement strand
ATTTTGAAAAAGATTTTTGAAATTTTCGAAAAATGGAAAAAAATTAAAAAGATATAATTTTTGAAAAAAGATTTTGAAAAGATAAGATTTTTAAAATTGAAATATTGACTTGACTTGTAAGAAAAAACTAATTTTTAAAAATTTTTGACCAAGTCAACCCAAAATTTCGAAAATTTGGAGGGAAGTAAGGAAAAGATATTTTTTTTTGAATTTTTAATGAGGAGAGAGAAAAACACAAACATGACCCAAAACATGAAAATTTTGGATCAGAACACAAGATGCATGCAAGAACACTATGAATGTCAAGATGAACACCAAGAACACATTGAAGATCACGATGAACATCAAGAACATATTTTTGAAAAATTTTTGATGCAAAGAAAATATGCAAGACACCAAACTTAGAAATTTGTAATGCATGGACTCTAATAAACAAAAAATGCATATGAAAAACAACAAACAACACAAAA
>NC_029774.3:56257129-56257450 GCF_000817695.3 Arachis duranensis | reverse complement strand
AATATTTTTTATTTTTATGATTTTATTAATTTTTTTGGATTTTTATTAATTTTTTCAAAAATAAAGTTTAGAAAAACAAAAAAGAAAAGAAAAATTTTGAAAAAGATTTTTGAAAAGAAAATTACCTAATCTGAGCAACAAGATGAACCGTCAGTTGTCCATACTCGAACAAACCCCGGCAACGGCGCCAAAAACTTGGTGGACGAAATTGTGATAAAAGAGTTCCAGGCACTGTTAGAGAAGCTCACAACTCCGTTCAACTTAACCAGCAAGTGTACTGGGTCATCCAAGTAATACCTTACGTGAGTAAGGGTCGATCCC
>NC_029774.3:56247273-56256939 GCF_000817695.3 Arachis duranensis | reverse complement strand
AATTTTAGATAGGCGTATGGAGATGCTAGAATCCTTTCGAATCTCTACTTTCTTATTGCTTTCATCCAATCCTTCTTACTCCTTTCCATGGCAAGCTGTATGTAGGGCATCACCATCATCAATGGCTACTTTTAATCCTCTCGGGAAAATGGTCCTATGGGCTGTCACTGCACGGCTAATCGTCTGGAGGCATCACCCTTGTTGATAGCTACATCCCATCCTCTCAGTGAAAAAGGTCCAAATGCTCTGTCACAGCACGGCTAATCATCTGTCGGTTCTCAATCATGTTGGAGTAGAATCCATTGATTCTTTTGCGTTTGTCATCACGCCCAGCCTTCAGGAGTTTGAAGCTCGTCACAGTCATTCAATACCAGAATCCTACTCGGAATACCACAGACAAGGTTAGACTTTTCGGATTCCCGGGATCCTACTCAGAATACCATAGACAAGGTTAGACTTTCCGGATCCCCATGAATGCCGCCATCTATCTAGCTTATACCACGAAGATTCTGTTGAGGAATCTAAGAGATATGCGCCCGGCCTAGAGTAGAACGGAAGTGGTTGTCAATCACGCTCGTTCATAGGTGAGAATGATGATGAGTGTCACGGATCATCACATTCATCAAAGTGTTGTGCAACGTATATCTTGGAATAAGAATAAAAGAGAATTGAATAAAAAGTAATAATAATTGTATTGAAACTTGAGGTACAGCAGAGCTCCACACCCTTAATCTATGGCTAGCCCCCCAAAAAGGTGTGAATGGCCAGCCCCCATGGTCTAAGGACTATGCGCCCCCAGATGTTCCTCAGATCTAAAGTGATCAAAAAGATGTCTAATACAATAGTTAAATGTCCTATATATACTAGACTAGCTACTAGGGTTTACATGAGTAAGTAATTGATGCATAAATTCACTTCTAGGGCCCACTTGGTGTATGTTTGGGCTGAGCTTGATCTATCCATGAGCTGAGGCTTCTCTTGGAGTTGAACGCCAAGTTATAACGTGTTTTGGGCGTTCAACTCCGGGTTGTGATGTGTTTCTGGCGTTTAACTCCAGACAGCAGCATGTACTTGGCGTTGAGCGCCACTTCACGTCGTCAATTCCCGAATAAAGTATGGACTATTATATATTGCTGGAAAGCTCTGGATGTCTACTTTCAAACGCCGTTGAGAGCGCGCCATTTGAGTTTTTTAGCTCAAGAAAATCCATTTCGAGTGCAGGGAGGTCAGATTCCAACAGCATCAGCAGTCCTTTTGTCAGCCTTTTTCAGAGTTTTGCTCAAGTCCCTCAATTTCAGCCAGAAATTACCTGAAATCATGGAAAAACACACAAACTCATAGTAAAGTCCAGAAATATGAATTTAACATAAAAACTAATGAAAACATCCCTAAAATTAGCTTGAACTTACTAAAAACTACCTAAAAACAATGCCAAAAAGCGTATGAATTATCCGCTCATCAGTTAGGATGTGGCCACACTTTCCAATCATGGAAACAAGCTAAGACGAGATATACTCACACTTATGAACTTTGATAAAATTACAGGTTATAGCCATAATTTTTAAGCATGCTATAATTGCAGGTTATGGCCACACTTTGAAGCATGCATATAGGCTATTATGATGCTTTTTATTAATCGTCTAAATAAAAAAACAACCTTTCCGAATTTGAATCATAGTTTGAACATTTTGGATTTCAAAAAAGTTAGTTTATGCGCAATAACTAGAGCATATTGTGGCCACAATTCATAAAGAAAAACCCAAAAACAAACTCAAGATAGCAGCTACCAACATCTGAACATAATTTAATAATAATAGATCAATCACAATTCTAACAACTCTCATATCTTTACTTGCTTTACAATTACAAAATATTGTTTTTCTTTACAAACTTCATAATTAGTGTGATCCTCGATCGTTGGCTCTATTTTCGCGATTGCCTTGCATGATAGGACAACTTTAATTTATATTATTATTTTGTTGCATAAGATAGAAATATTAAATTAAACTTTAAATTTTTATAGTTCTCAGGCTAAATTCGATATTTTAATCTCATTTCATGGTATTGTCACCATTTAACAAAAAAATCAAATAAATATAATAATAACTATACTTAGAGCATTATACTATTATTCACAAATCACAAGCATGAATTTGTGATTTGTAACTATTGTCAAATAATCATAATACCCTAATTGAATCAACGGAATAAGAGATATGAATAATAATAATACCATTACTCATGACTACCCTAATAATCTTCACAACACTTGCCCAACTTCTTCTCGAAAGAATACATATGAACATGTTTCTCCATTGATGAATTTTTTTTCCTACAGACATGCGGCGGAGCTTGCTATAGGAGTGGCAATGGATTGGGTAAGGTAGGATAGGATTTAGACCAAACTCTAACCCTAAATCATTTGGTAATAACTCGATTTTGTATACTGATTATGATAATTGTTATGAGAATTTCCCAGATATAATATGATAGACAAGAACATAGTGTCAATGGGTTCAAATTATGTTTGGTCTTAACTAGTTGTTTAACTCCAGTGTATGAGGTACAACTTTGGGGTCTATAGGAAGAATTTCAAATGAGTTAATTGTCTTTTCTTTAACGAATAATGAAGTCCAATCGATGAAATACAACTTTGGGGTCTATATGAAAAACATAGTTACTTAGATTATGATTGTCTACATCATGACTTAATCCAGAAAAGCGGAAAGTACTTCTTAGTCTACTTGAGCCATTACACAAAGAATTTTGTACAACCTTTATTAAAGCTGCACATCTTCCACTCTCTTTCCAGGGTTCAGTTGCTGCAAGATAACCTTTAGTTGACCATGTAAACCATCCACCTTCTTCTCCAATGATAAGAGTTTCTCATCGCATCCTGACTTGGTGGACCTCCTCATCCTTTTTATGAGAGCTTCACCAATTGGATCCTTTGTAGCAATGAAGTCCACTAGGTTGGTCTTTTCCTAACATCATTATAAATACATACTCGTGATTTTTCCTTGCCTTTGTGCGGTTTCGAAGTCTAATCTATCAAACTTGGCAACCAAAAGAAATGCAAAGGCACATTAATTCAATATAATTACAAATAGTTTTATAACATTATATTATACAAATACAAATAAGTGAATAACTCACAACTATGTTTTGTATTTTAGCATCGACTTCTTTTTCCTTCTCACGATTGTCACATAGTTGTATATTCTTAAAAGTGGGGTAAAAAAGACATATGCACTAATCCCAAAATCCTAAAAAAATTTGTGTACCAATAATTCATCTATAATAAGAGAAATAACAACAGGATCATCAAAAGTGCTAGCCTAGCCATGATAATATACAGTGCCAAAAACAATGTCAGGAACCAAAAGAGAGGGATGACATCATAAATATATGTCATAGCTTAGAGAGAGCACTTCTGAATAGAACAGGTCATAAACCTCTTGGAAATCCATCAGAGATGCATTTGATACTTTGGTCAGGTTGCAAAGGATTGTTAGAAGAAACCTACTTTCCATTATTTGAAGGACTAAGACTTTGGTTACATTTGTGGGTATCTCCAACTGTCTTATAAGGAGAAAGATGTGGTGGCATTTTCATATCTATGTATTTTATCTGAATAGCCTTGTTGAGCTAGACGTTCTAAAGATCTGTAGCAATGTCACACTCATCACTTGTATGACCAAATTTCTGGTGAAAAATATAATTTTTTTATCTGTTAATATATTGCTAATCATGATAGGTGTAACACCCTAATATTCAAATCCTGATACTCGAGCCATAAGTCAATGATAATAACGTGGTACGAATCAAGGTGGATTATAATACATAAATATATATATTAGTTGAAAGAAAGTATTAAACGAGAAGCCTGAGAAGGAGTAAAATAAAATCGTGAAATGGAACACTCACTTATTGATAAACAGAAGATAAAACATATTCAGATAGCTGATGAGCGGATAATTTATACGCTTTTTGGCATTGTTTTTAGATAGTTTTTAGTAGGATCTAGCTACTTTTAGGGATGTTTTCATTAGTTTTTATGATAAATTAACATTTCTAGACTTTACTATGAGTTTGTGTGTTTTTTCTGTGATTTCAGGTATTTTCTGGCTGAAATTGAGGGACCTGAGCAAAACTCTGATAAGAAGGCTGACAAAAGACTGCTGATGCTGTTGGATTCTGACCTTCCTGCACTCAAAATAGATTTTCTGTAGCTACAAAACTCCAAATGGCGCGCTCTCAATGGCGTTGGAAAGTCGACATCCAGAGCTTTCCAGCAATATATAATAGTTTATACTTTATTCGAGATTAAATGACACAAACTGGCGCTCAACGCCAGTTCCATGCTGCATTCTGAGTCAAACGCCAGAAACACGTCACGAACCAGAGTTGAACGCCAAAAACACATTACAACTTGGCATTCAACTCCAAAAGAAGCCTCTGCACGTGTAAAGCTCAAGCTCAGCCCAAGCACACACCAAGTGGGCCCCGGAAGTGGATTTCTGCATCAATTACTTACTTTTGTAAACCTTAGCAGCTAGTCTAGTATAAATAGAACTTTTTACTATTGTACTAAGGGTCATTCTCCCTATTTTCGAATTCATATCACATTTTGGGGGCTGGCCATTCGGCCAAGCCTGGACCACCATCACTTATGTATTTTCAACAGTGGAGTTTCTGCACATCATAGATTAAGGGTGTGGAGCTCTGCTGTACCTCGAGTTTTAATGCAATTACTACTATTTTCTATTCAATTCAGCTTATTCTTGTTCTAAGATATTCGTTGCACTTCAACATGATGAATGTGATGATCCATGACACTCATCATCATTCTCACTTATGAATGCGTGATTGACAACCACTTCCGTTCTACCTTAGACCGAACGCATATCTCTTAGATTCCTTAATTAGAATCTTCGTGGTAGAAGCTAGAATTGATGTCGGCATTCATGAGAATCCAGAAAGTCTAAACCTTGTCTGTGGTATTCCAAGTAGGATTCAGGGATTGAATGACTGTGACGAGCTTCAAACTCATGATTGTTAGGCGTGATGACAAACGCAAAAGAATCAATGGATTCTATTCCAACATGATCGAGAACCGACAGATGATTAGCCATTGCTGTGACAGAGCATTTGGACCATTTTCACCGAGAGGATGGGATGTAGCCATTGACAACGGTGATGCCCTACAAATAGCTTGCCATGGAAAGGAGTAAGAAGGATTGAAAGTATGAAAGCAGTATGTTGCAGAGATCCAAAAGGAACATAGCATCTCCATACACTTATTTGAAATTCTTACCAATGATTTACATAAGTATTTATATCTTTATTTTCTGTTTATTTATTATTATTATTCGAAAAGTCCATAACCATTTATTATTCACCTAACTGAGATCTACAAGATGACTATAGCTTGCTTCATACCAACAATCTCCGTGGGATCGACCCTTACTCACGTAAGGTTTATCACTTGGACGACACAATACACTTGCTGGTTAGTTGTGCGATGTTGTGAAGAAAGTGCTGAGTTAGTAGATGCACATACCAAGTTGAATGCCATTATTAGAGATTACAATTTCGTGCACCAAGTTTTTGGCGCTGTTGCCGAGGATTGTTTGAGTTTGGACAACTGATGGTTCATCTTGTTGCTCACATTAGGCAATTTTCTTTTTGTTTTATTTTCAAAAAAAAATTTTCCCTTTTGTTTTCGAAAATTAGTCAAAATTTTTAAGAATGAATTCTAGAGTTTCATGGTAACATGTTGAAGCCTGGTTGGCTGTAAAGCCATATCCAAATTCTTTTGGATTAAGGCTTCTACTTGTCAACATAAAAGGCATGTATATGGAGTTGGATGAAGTATCAGCTGTTGCATGCCTGATTTATATCCTAAAGCTGGCTGGCTATTAAGCCATGTCCAACCCTTGGATTGGAGCTTTAGGCTAACATTGAAAGTTTCCTGGAATTCTTATTAAAAATTTTTGAATTTCTTATTTTCTTTTTCCTATAAAATTTCGAAAAATATATATATATATATAAATTATAAAATCATAAAATCAAAAAAAAATTATTTTTGTGTTTCTTGTTTGAGTATAGTGTCAATTTTTAAGTTTGGTGTCAATTGCATGTTTTTTTAAAAATTATGCATTTTTCAAAATTTTCATGCATGGTGTTCTTCATGATCTTCAAGTTGTTCTTGGTAAGTCTCCTTGTTTGATCTTGATGTTTTCTTCTTTTGTGTCTTTTGTTGGTTTTCATATGCATTTTTGCATTCATAGTGTCTAAGCATTAAAGATTTCTAAGTTTGGTGTCTTGCATGTTTTCTTTGCATCAAAAAAATTTTTCAAAAATATGTTCTTAATGTTCATCATGATCTACAAAGTGTTCTTGGTGTTCATCTTGACATTCATAGTGTTCTTGCATGCATCATTAGTTTTGATCCAAAAATTTTCATGTTTTGGGTAATTTTTATGTTTTTCCCTCTCATCATTAAAAATTCAAAAATAAAAAATATCTTTTCCTTATTTCTCTCAAAATTTCAAAAATTTGAGTTGACTTAGTCAAAAAATTTTAAAACTTAGCTATTTCTTATAAGTCAAGTCAAATTTTCAATTTTGAAAATCTTATCTTTTCAAAACTTTTTCAAAAATTAAATCTTTTTCATTTTCTTACTAATTTTCGAAAACATTTAAAAATATTTTTTTCAAATCTTTTTCTTATCTTTACTTCAAAATTTTGAAAACTTTACTAACAATTAATGTGATTGATTCAAAAATTTGAATTTTGTTACTTTTTTGTTAAGAAAAGTTTAATCTTTAAATTCTAGAATCATATCTTTTAGTTTCTTGTTAGTCAAGTAATCAAATTTTAATTTTAAAAATCAATTCTTTTTCAAAATATCTTTTCTATCATATCTTTTTCAAAATTTTATCTTTTTCAAAATATCTTCCAACTTCTTATCTTTTCAAAATTAAATTTCAAATCTTTTTCAACTACTTTCCTCTCTCTAATTTTCGAAAATTACCTCCCTCTTTTTCAAAAATTCTTTTAATTAACTAATTGTTTTAAATTTTAATTTTTAATTTTAATTCTTCTTTTAATTTTTTAAAATCATTAACCCTCTTTCAAAGTTAATTTTCGAATTCTCTCCCTCTCTCACCTTCTTCTATTTATTTATTGATTTACTAACACTTCTCTTCATCTCAAGAATCTGAACCTATCTTCACCCTTGTGTTTGGATTCTATCCTCTTTTTCTTCTACTAACATAAAGGAATCTCTCTACTATGGTAAAGAGGATCCCTATTATTATTTTCTGTTCCCCTCTTTTTCATATGAGCAGGAGCAAGGATAAGAATATTCTTGTTGAGGCAGATCCTGAACCTGAAAGGACTCTGAAGAGGAAACTAAGAGAAGCTAAATTACAATAATCCAGAGACAACCTTACAGAAATTTTCGAAAAAGAAGAGGAGATGGCAGCCAAAAATAATAATGCAAGGAGGATGCTTGGTGATTACACTATACCTACTTCCAAGTTTGATGGAAGAAGCATCTCAATCCCTACCATTGGAGCAAACAATTTTGAGCTGAAACCTCAACTGGTTGCTCTAATGCAACAAAATTGCAAGTTCCATAGACTTCCTTCAGAAGATCCCTACCATTTTTTAACTGAGTTCTTGCAGATCTGTGAGACTGTTAAGACTAATGGAGTAGATTCTGAAGTCTACAGGCTCATGCTTTTCCCCTTTGCTGTTAGAGACAGAGCTAGAACATGGTTGGACTCACAACCTAAAGACAGCCTGGACTCCTGGGATAAGCTGGTCACGGCCTTCTTGGCTAAGTTCTTTCCCCCTTAAAAGCTGAGCAAGCTTAGAGTGGATGTTCAGACTTTCAAACAAAAAGATGGTGAATCCCTCTTTGAAGCTTGGGAAAGATACAAGCAAATGACCAAAAGGTGTCCTTCTGACATGCTTTCAGAGTGGACCATTCTGGATATATTCTATTATGGTCTATCTGAGTTCTCTAAGATGTCATTGGACCATTCTGCAGATGGATCCATTCACCTAAAGAAAACGCCTGCAGAAGCTCAAGAACTTATTGACATGGTTGCAAATAACCAGTTCATGTACACTTCTGAGAGAAATTCCGTGAACAATGGGATGCCTCAAAAGAAGAGAGTTCTTGAAATTGATGCTCTGAATGCCATATTGGCTCAGAACAAAATGTTGACTCAGCAAGTCAACATGATTTTTCAAAGTCTGAATGGATGGCAAAATTCATCCAACAGTACTAAAGAGGCATCTTCTGAAGAAGAAGCTTATGATCATGAGAACCCTGTAATAGCAGAGGTAAATTATATGGGTGAACCTTATGGAAACACCTATAATTCATCATGGAGAAATCATCCAAATTTCTCATGGAAGGATCAACAAAAGCCTCAATAAGGGTTTAATAATGGTGGAAGAAATAGGCTCAGCAATAGCAACCCTTATCCATCATGTTCTCAGTAACAGACAGAGAATTCTGAGCAGAGCACCTCTAACTTAGCAAACTTAGTCTCTGATCTGTCTAAGGCCACTTTAAGTTTCATGAGTGAAACAAGGTCCTCCATTAGAAATCTAGAGGCACAAGTGGGCTAGCTGAGTAAGAAAATCACTGAAACTCCTCCTAGTACTCTCCCAAGCAACACTGAAGAGAATCCAAAAAGAGAGTGCAAGGCCATTGACATAATCAACATGGCCGAACCTAGAGAGGAAGGAGAGGATGTGAATTCCAATGAGGAAGACCTCATGGGACATCTCTCAAGCAAGAAGAAGTTCCTTATTGAGGACCTAAAGGAAATCTGAGGCTCATATAGAGACCATAGAGATTCTATTAAACCACCTTCTGCCATTCATGAGCTCTGAAAACTATTCTTCCTCTGAAGAGGATGAAGATGTAACTAGAGAGCAAGTGGCTTAATATCTAGGAGCCATCATGATGCTGAATGCCAAATTGTTTGGTAATGAAACTTGGGAAGGCGAACCTCCCTTGCTCATTAATGAACTAGATACTTAGATTCAGCAAACTTTACCTCAAAAGAAATAAGATCCTGGCAAATTCTTAATACCCTGTACCATAGGCACCATGATCTTTGAGAAGGCTCTATGTGACCTAGGGTCAGGCATAAATCTTATGCCACTCTCTATCATGGAGAAGCTGGGAATCATTGAGGTACAGCCTGCCATATTCTCATTGCAAATGGCAGACAAGTCAGTAAGACAAGCTTATGGATTGGTATAGGACGTGTTAGTGAAGGTTGAAGTCCTTTACATCCCTGCTGATTTCATAATCTTAGACACTAAGAAGGAGGATGATGAATGCATCGTCCTTGGAAGACCTTTCCTAGCCACAGTAGGAGCTGTGATAGATGTTAACAGAGGAGAATTAGTCCTTCAATTGAATGGGGACTACCTTGTGCTTAAGACCCAATGGTGTTCTTCTTTAACAATGGAGAGGAAGCATGAAAAGCTTCTCTCAGTGCAGAGTCAAACAAAGCCCCCATAATCAAACTCTAAATTTGGTGTTGAGAGGCTGATGAGCAGATAATTTATACGCTTTTTGGCATTGTTTTTAGTATGTTTTTAGTATGTTTTAGTTAGTTTTTATTATAT
>NC_029774.3:56246626-56247162 GCF_000817695.3 Arachis duranensis | reverse complement strand
CTGAAAAGGACTGCAGATGCTGTTGGATTCTGACCTCCCTGCACTTGAAGTGAATTTTCTGGAGCTACAGAAGCCCAATTGGCGCGCTCTCAACTGCGTTGGAAAGTAGACATCCTGGGCTTTCTAGAAATGTATAATAGTCCATACTTTGCCCGAGATTTGATGGCCCAAATAGGCATTCCAAGTCAACTCAAGAATTCTGGCGTAAAACGCCGGAACTGGCACAAGAATGGGAGTTAAACACCCAAACTGGCACAAAAGCTGGCGTTTAACTCCAAGAAAAGTCTCTACACGAAAATGCTTCAATGCTCAGTCCAAGCACACACCAAGTGGGCCCGGAAGTGGATTTTTATGTCATTTACTCATATTTGTAAACCCTAGGTTACTAGTTCTCTATAAGTAGGACCTTTTGCTATTGTATTTTCATCTTTAGATCTTTAGATCTTTGAATCTTTTGATCACATTTTGGGGGCTGGCCTCTCGGCCATGCCTAGACCTTGTTCTTATGTATTTTGGTGGAGTTTCTACACACCATA
>NC_029774.3:56245032-56246422 GCF_000817695.3 Arachis duranensis | reverse complement strand
GACCACCTCCGTTCTACCTTAGATTGAGTGGATATCTCTTGGATCCCTTAATCGGAATCTTCGTGGTATAAGCTAGAATTGATGGCGGCATTTAAGAGAATCCGGAAGGTCTAAACCTTGTCTGTGGTATTCTGAGTATGATTCAAGGATTGAATGACTGTGACGAGCTTCAAACTCGCGATTGTGGGGCGTTAGTGACAGACACAAAAGAATCATTGGATTTTATTCCGACATGATCGAGAACCGACAGCTGAATAGCTGTGCTGTGATAGAGCGTGTTGAACATTTTCACTGAGAGGATGGGAAGTAGCCACTGACAACGATGAAACCCTACATACAGCTTGCCATGGAAAGGAGTAAGAAAGGTTGGATGAAGACAGTAGGAAAGCAGAGAGACGGAAGGGACAAAGCATCTCCATACGCTTATCTGAAATTCTCACCAATGAATTGCATAAGTATCTCTATCTTTATTCTATGCTTTATTCATAAATCATCTATAACCATTTGAATCTGCCTGACTGAGATTTACAAGATGACCATAGCTTGCTTCATACCAACAATCTCCGTGGGATCGACCCTTACCCGCGTAAGGTTTATTACTTGGACGACCCAGTGCACTTGCTGGTTAGTTATGCGAAGTTGTGATAAAAAGTTGAGATTGCAATTGAGCATACCATATTGATGGCGCCATTGATGATCACAATTTCGTGCACCAAGTTTTTGGCACCGTTGCCGGGAATTGTTCGAGTTTGGACAACTGACGGTTCATCTTGTTGCTTAGATTAGGTATTTTTCAGAATTTTTAAGAATGAATTCTAGTGTTTCAAGGTGATATTCTTATCATCACCAAAGCTGATTGATCTTCATCAATTTAGCTCTTGAATGCAATGTGCTGATTGATCTTCATCAATTTAGCTCTTGAATGTAATGTCCTGCTAAAGCTTGGCTAGCCATGTCTAATTCCTTTAAACTAAAGCTTTAGACTAACATTGCATGATTCCTGGAATTCTTATTAAAAGTTTTTATCCTCTTTATCTTCTTTTTCCACATAATTTTTGAAAAATCCAAACAGAATTACAAAATCAAAAAAAAAACCAAAAATATTTCTTGTTTGAATCTAGTGTCTCATTTTAAGTTTGGTGTCAATTGAATGTTTCTGTTCTTCTTACATTCATTCATGTGTCTTCATTGATCTTCAAGTTTTTCTTGATGATTTACTTGCTCTGATCTTTAAATTCTCTTGTTTTGTGTGTTTTGTTGTTTTTCATATGCATTCTCAATTTGTTAGTGTCAACAGTATACAAACTTCTAAGTTTGGTGTCTTGCATGCATTGTTTATTTGATCTTAGTTGCATTTTGATTATTCCTCATCATTAAAAATTCAAAAAAA
>NC_029774.3:56235908-56241444 GCF_000817695.3 Arachis duranensis | reverse complement strand
TATATATACACACACACTTGGGATCTCAACTTACGATATAGGGTCAACAGAATCTCGGATCTCAACTTGGAGCAAGTGGAGCCGATCTATTGCATCTACCCAAGAAAATCTGAAACTCAGATAATTTCTCAAATCTCAAATCACTCTTGATTGGGAGAAAGTGGGGACTAACCACTACATTTACCTCAGGAGACTCAAACCAAACCCGAAGCAAGTGGATCAATGCCACTGCATCTACCTAGGCAGGTGTATCACAATATGGATCATATTCAATACCAATCTCATAATCATCATCATTCTCATTAACAATCTCATAATCATCATCATTCTCACTTAACATCATGTTCATTTCTCTCAATTTTACTAACTCAACTCATTTGACTTTATCCCTAACTCTTCCATCCTCAATTCAGCCAGCTCTAGACTCCTATCGAGGTTTATAAAGGTTTAGGCGACCAAAAGAATAGTTGAAAGCCATAAAAACATATTTTTTCAAATTCTGGGAAGTGTGTGTACGCATACAAAAGTCCGCGTATGCATAAGGTGAAATTTTAGTAAGTCACGTATACATGCATGGTGTCACGTACGCCTGACCCCAATTTTGGACCATTCTGCGTACGTATACAGTGTCCGCGTACGCATCCATATCAGAAAACAGAAAATATGATATGTTGCAGAAATCAATTTTTCAGTCCAATTTTCAAAATCCCAAAACTTTTTCCACAAAATTCCATTTTCAACCATTCTTAAACCATTGGAAAGATCGATAAATGAATTTTCATAAAAAGTTAGTTTTGAAAGCTTTCCAACTTCGAGGGCCGAGTTACGGCCCACCGAAGATGGCAAAAAATATGTTTTTACCAAAAAGACACATTTACCAATTTTCTAATGATTCACAAGTCTCAATCAATTTCAGCCAACAAAGTGAAGCCAAACCAACTCAAGTCACATATTCACACACAACTAAATCCAAACCTACTCCATCTACACATTCCAACTCAAATACATCCATTCCACATTTCAGAAATCTCATTTTTTACTATTTCGTCAATCAATCAAATTCTCATACATTCCATAAAAATTTTGCATTCAATCTCATACATTATCACACAATTTAATCATCACTTATCGTCCTTACCTTTTCCTGCCCTCCGGCCCAAAATCCACAGCCTCCAGTCCAAATTTACAATTTCATCGCATATTCCACAAAACAATAATCATTATCCAATTTATCAAATTTTTTAATACACTAAACATGCAATTTCACACAATTCTCAATCTAGTCATTAGTTTAAACAACATATCAACTATACATATTAATACTAGCCATTTACACAATCCAAACCTAATCCTAGGGGCACCTAGCCAAGAAATTCTTCTCACACCATATGGTACTTAAATGAAACTTAAACCGTATCTTTATGATGGTAGTTCACACCTAAACACATCATAACTTAAGCTTCCAAGGTTCTCAATCATCGCCAATAAGCTTTAGCTACCAACACCTTCTTCCAAGTGCTCCAGATACACCCAACAGCACTAACATAACAATTTCACATATATGTTAATCTAGGGTTCATAAAATTTGATAAATCACAAGGGTTTTGAGGTTTTTTACATTAACCCACTTAACTTTGTGATAAATATCACCAATGGCTCATACTAAAGCACTCCTAAACAACCAAAATCAGAAAATTATTCAACAGCTATACCAAATTTCAAATTTAAGGAGGAAAATTAAAATTGAGAAGAGGAGAGTGGTATACTCATCACAATACCTAAATAAAATTGAAGAGGGTGAGAAGAGCGATGCATGACCGCAAACGGCACGTCAATTGGAACTGCTTATAAAAAGTTATTGTGGTTTGAAATTTGATGGAGTTAGGATTTTCTCTCTTCTTCCTCTCTTCTCCATTTCAGCACCCCACTCTCTTTCTCTAGGGTTAATAAGCTGATATGCTCATAACTAAAATTTATATATGTTGGATCTTGGGCCCACATGGATGCGGTTCACTTGGTTTAACCCGTTGGTCCAATTTTAGGTCAAAATCTTTAAGATTAGCATTGCGCTTTAAATATTTTTACTTTCTAAATCATAAATTCTAACTTTTTAATCTCTCTCACTCGTAAATTATTTTTCTCAACTACAGTACCAGATAGATCTCACCCGGTACTGCCAGTTAAATTTTCATTATGCGTTTTTACGTAAAAAAATTATGTTTTCTGATTAAAAAAATTTATTGAATCCAAATATTATATTTAAATTTTCAAATTATGATCCTAAATTTTTTTAACTATTTTTTTCATATTTAATTTATTATTTATTTAATTATAATTTGACCAGGTTTTACCATAGGTCCTAGGTCAACTTAGTAGTTTGATGAGAATGCTATGTAAACTTTTCCTTAATAATATTTTCATGCGTAGCATTGTTATCAATGGATTTGTCTTTCCCGAACCAACGAGCATTGTGACGAGCCTGCGGAGTAAAGATCAACTATTTAGTATGATAGCAAGATAAAAATAGCTCTTCAATTTCTATAAAGCCTAGCACTTTTTCTCGAATGTCACCTAAGGTTTTAGGTTTTACAACAACAATGGCATTCTGGAATTTTCCTGGCTTCAAACCATTTTTATTGGCATGAAAGTAGACCCCAGTGTGCAAGTTAGGTATTTCAAGGCAACATTCATGAAACATGTAAGGTATTCACGCAACTTTTCTTGTCCCTGTTTTAGTGTACTCAAATAATCTGAATCATGAATATAAGTGTTTTTAATATTTTTTAATTCACGCAAATATGTTTTTAGTACTCAAATAATCTCAAACATGTACGAAGAAGAAAAATGATTAGTGAACGAACCAAATCCTGAAAACTAGAAACAGATCCTATAAGCAAAGAAGAAAGGAAGGGAGAGAACACAACAAAGTATAAAGTTAGAAACATCGTTTAATATCATGGAATGGACTTAGCGATATGAAGCTTTGGGTAGCTTGTCACATCATATTGCTTCAAGGTAGATGGTGTTGTAGGTATAAATAAAGAAAGAAAAGATATTAAGGAAAGACGTCAAGAAGACACAAGATTGGTTAGTTAGAATTGGTCTGCTTAAGTTAGTTATTGGTCTGCAAAATAGTGTTGCAGTACATGTATATATGTAGTCTTAATCTTCAGGTTCTATAGAGAGTCTTATATCATTGTTGTACACATTTTTCTTTCTTACACTTTAGCAATAGAGGTTTCTTCATTTTAAAGATTGTTTTGCATTACTAATTCTGTTTTCACAAACTCTTCTCTAGTGTTACGGGTTCTTCAACTATCGCATAGTTCTTCATACGATTTCAGTTTCTCGGCAGATGGCAAGCTGAAATTAACAGGCAGCGAGATATCCATAATCTGGTAACACAAAGGGCCAAGAGTGTTGGAAGATTTTGGAGGAGGACAAAGTACATCTTCTGTCTGATGGGGTGTCTCAGGGATATGAATTGTCTGTTGTATATTGAAATCATCTTCATCATGATTGGCTTCTCGTTCTCAAAGGAGATGAGCAAGCTAAGCTGTTACATCTGTTACATTACCAATAACGCAAGAACCAATTTGAGGAGGGGAGCTTATATATTGACGACTAACAATATTTAGCTTGAACTCGTAAAACTTTTTTTTTCAAAAGTTTAATTGTTGTGTAAAAAATGGATAAACTTTACCCAATTGAATATTATGTGCAAATTATTCTAGAAGTTAAATCCTTTTTCTCAATGTCTTTTGAAGAATAAGAAGAAGAAATGCATAAGAAAAAAACACAAAAATTTATTGAAGATAACTACAGAAAATTTGTGACGATGAATATAAAAATTACTTAAAAGTAAATACATATTTTTAAGGAGAAACATAAGAATACAACACAGAAACTTATTGATGATAAATACAGAAATTTTGTGATGAAAAAAAAAAGTTTTGAAGGTGAACACAACAATTTGAATAGAAACATATGAAAAAATACATAAATGTATTAATAATAACACAGAAAATTTGTGTGGATAAATATATAAATTTTTCAGAGTGTAAACACATAACTTTTTGAAGAAAAGCATAAGAGAAAACACATAAATTCATCAACTATAAACATAGAAATTACTTGAAGGCAAACATAAGTTTTTAAGAAGAAAATACAAAAATTATATCATGATAAAAATAAATTTTCAAATTAATATATGTATCATTCAAGCTACTTTTTGGTGTTATTCAACTAATATTTATGTATTTTCAGCTAAAATTTTTGTAAGAAGTTTTTTGTTATTCAACTAAAAAATTTACACAATTTAAATTTTGTATTCTTCAACTAAAGTTTCTATTTTTAGATATTAAAATTTATGTTTTTTTTTTGTTATTCAACTGAAAAATATACAATTCAAAATAATTTACGTATTATTCAACTTACATTTTTATGCTATTCAAATAAAATTTATGTCCTGTTTAACTAAATTTTTTGTCATTTTTCTATAAAATTCAACTAAACAATTTATAATTTTTGTGTTTCTTAATTAAAACTTCAATGCTTTTTATATTGTTCATATATTATGCTTTTGTACAATTTAATATAAAAATTAATTTATTTGAATGAATTCTATAATATCTTGAGTTTTTAAAAATTAAATAATTAGTTATTTATGATTTATTATGTATGACCTCAAATTTTTAAAAAAATAAATAATTAGTTATTTACGAGTCATTATATTTGTTGAGATTTTATTTTTAAAAAAATTATTTTATTAAAAATAATTAACTAAAATTTTAAAGTACACATTGTATAAATATTTCATTGACTCTTCATACTTTTCCTAACTTAAAATATTTATACACTTTTTTCTTAAAAAAATTATGTTGTTAATTAATAATTTTATTTCTATATTGTATTTAGAATATTAAAAATGTAAATTAACCTATTTATTTGATAATAATAATAATAATAATAATAATAAATTTTTCAAAATAATATTTGATGAAATTTTTTGGTTTGCAAACATTTAATTTTTTAAGGATTTAAAAATAGATTTAAGTTTATGGCCTTTTCAAAATTTGGAGACATCAATCCTAGATTTAATTTGTTCTATTTTAAAAATTTTCTCTGCATCCAAATGAACAAAGTCATATTTGATATTTTTGTTGGATCTAACTGACCCAAATGAATATAAAAAATTTATATGTCTAAATTTTAAAAAGATGAGAACTTAAATATATTTTTAAATTCGTAAAAACTTAAACGTTGGCCATCAAAAAGTTAAGACCTCTTTGTCATCTTATCAAAATTAAAAACAAAAAAAAAAATAAAATCTAGAAAGTGTGATGAAAATGGGAGAGTAGGAAGTAGGAAGTAGGAAGTAGGAAGCAGCAGAAGGATAAGGTGTGATGATAGCAAAAGTAGCGCGAAGGGCGAGTGATTAGGGATTACACAAGAATGAATACTTCTTCTCTCTCCTTCCTTCGATCAGCGTTCCCCACTTCCTCCTCCTTCCTCCCACCGAACCCGCTAACCCCTT
>NC_029774.3:56225638-56235891 GCF_000817695.3 Arachis duranensis | reverse complement strand
CCGACAAGACAGGACCGCCCGCCACACCCGCATCAGGAAGAAGGTCCCTTTTAATTACGTTCCTTCTTTTCTAAATTATAGTAGCTGCTAGAATTCTGAGAGTAGTTATGGTTTTTGCTGGCTGTTTTTACGGTTTACCCTTCTTCTTTCCTTGCTTTTTGAATAGTTAATTGTTTACACTGATTTCATGTTGTTAACATTGTAGTTCTCTGATGCTGAGTTCAAACAAGACGTTGAAAAGAGAGACTCTAGTGTCCTTCCTTCTGATATGCATATTAAGACAGTTTATTTAATTGCTACCATGTCACTCTCGGTTTCTGTGTGATTACATCTTTTGTGTACCTCCGTTATCTGTGTTAAACACTAAACAAAAGGAGCCTAATTTAGTGTGTTTGAAAGTCAATTCATGCCCGACAATATGCAATTGTATTTTACACCTGTTGCATTTATGCTTTTGTTTGTTTTTTCTCTTTGCTGAATATGCAGTGATTTATTTGTTTTTTCTGCATTGTTGGCTATGGCTTTATATTATATGCACTTTGTTGTGCTTTATGATCCATCTTTCCATTTAGTGGAAGTTCATAAGTTTTGGTACTGCAGGGTTCACCGAGTAATTGGAATTGGTTAAGCATGTAAACTTAACAGATTTGAAATATTGGATGAGTTTCCTTGTTACATGATTTAAGAAAAAAGTTAAAACAAAAGAAAATGAAAATTTCTGTTCAAGAGGGGGGAAATGTACCCGGTTTTCTCTTTACCTTTTTCTTCTTATTGCTAGTACTGTACTCTGTGGAACAGTCTTTTTACTGCTTATATGGAATGCCAAGGCATTCTTTGGTAAAGCTTTTGATTGTAAGTTCACCTCATGAAGAATGCAATGCATATCTGTTTTGGATCATTTTCTGGTTTGTCAGGTTGAAGGGACACCAGAAAGGCCACGATTGTCCGTGTTCCGATCCAACAAGCATCTTTCTGTCCAGGTCATAGATGACACCAACATGCACACTCTTGCTTCGGTTTCAACAATGCAGAAGGCAGTTTTTGAAGAGTTCAACTACACAGCTGGTCCTACAGTTGTAAGCTCTAAAATGCTTTTGATGTGCTGATTATCGCTTAATTACTGTCATACTTCAGTCCACGCACTGGAAACATTCCTGTTCTTGTGATTAAACGTCGTGTTTCCTTAATAGATAACTTCTCAAACTTAAAAACTAACCTGGAAAAGAATATAAAGTTTTAGGTTATAAATAGTTATTTGGAAACTCTTTATACCAAAGAGGAAAAATTATTCACTTTACAGTGACAAATAGCATTCAATGCTCTATTTAAACTTGACACTTAAGCGAACTGGTTTTTACTACACATAGTTTTCAAATTTTTCATTGTAGTTTGGAAACCAAGGAACCTGGATACCTTGATTATGATTGTACATTTGTTCCCATAGTAACTACTGCAAGTCAGCTAAATCTCTTACCGTTCAAGCATCTTTGATTGGAAACCTAACAGTTAATGGTCACCGAGTTTCTCAGCATCGAATGCATACTGAATATGAAACTGTTACCTCTGATGTTTATTTGCTTTATTAATGCCAATTTAATAGAAGTTTAAGTTTTAATTTGATTCATAATGCTCCATAGACTTGTAGAAGAAACACATTTACATTTTGAAGCTCCTCTCCACTTTCACTGATATCCACTTCGAGTAATAGCATTACACATCAGGGTTCCAAGATTTTACCACTTTTCCTCAAATTGTTCAATATATATTGGAAGCAGGAATCCAGATCACTCATTATTTGCACATGAATCTTCATATTTTCCTTTCAATCTGAGTATCATGTATAATTTGTATCTTGGCAAATAACCTTGCTTCCGTGATTGTGTTTCTGGTGTACACAGTTTGTAAGGTCTGACTCCCTTAGAAGAATTCTTGCTTTGTTTGCATCATCTTCATACTTTTCAGCCACTCAATTATGACACTGGTCCTTTCGTTTTGTTTCTGTTTTCTTGTTTTTGTTTTTGGCTTCAGGAAGTAGCAAAGAGGGTTGGTGAAATCATTGCAAAGTCCTGTCTGGAGAAAGGGATTACAAAGGTGGCCTTCGACCGAGGTGGATACCCGTACCATGGTCGTGTTCAAGCACTCGCAGATGCAGCTCGCGAACATGGCCTAGAGTTCTAAAATGATTATGCACTTGCCATGTAGTTCATTTTGAAGTTTGTTACTTAATGATTTAACAATTAGAAAGTCTAGGGAACAATCCTATATGCGGCCAAGCAGCCAACTTTTCAACACTTGATTTTAAAATTTGAAAAACTAGTTTTTTGCTCAAAAAACATGCCCTCCGACCCCTTCACCTCTCCCGTTGCGTCCCTTCTATCTTTCTGCGTCACCCCTCTCTTCACGTTTCTTCTTTTTCTCTCGATCACTTTTGGAAGTTCTTCTACAATGACTTTAGATGATTCTTTTTGTTGTATTTTAGATGTTTTTTTCAACAAGTTTTGATATTTTTTTGTTAGGTTTCATATGTTTTATTTCAATGATGTTAGATGTTTCTGTTAAGTTTTGGATGTTGTTTTTCAAAATATAAAAAAAAATCCAAAAAGTAAAAAAAAAAAAACTTCTAAAACTATTGAAAAAAATTATCCAAAATCTAAAAAAAATCTAAAATATAAGAAAGAAGAGAAGACGTGGAGGAAAGGAAGAAAAAAAAAACACCAAGGAGATGTTACCACGTTTGTGATGTCACGTGTGGCTGCAAGTGACGAAAGGTGATGCATGGTTGATGGTGGAAGACCTGTGACTGCTGGTGGCAGAAGAGGACACGTGGGTAACTGCTGGTGGCAGAAGGGGAAGGGGCTAGGTGACATGGGGAAAGAATAAAGAGTGAAACTGAGATTATGATTACTCTTGATTTAGGATTTTTTTTTTTTTTCCTTGTTGGGTTTCTTTCACCGTCCATATACTAATTGACTGCAGTTAGATGGTACTCCACCTAGCAAAATTGCTTGCATTTTTAACACTTAAAATACTCAACTCCGTAGCTTAAATGATTAAAGGTGAATACTATGCTGCCTAAAAAGTGGTGTTTATTTATTAAGAAAGGTTAAAAATTATTATTTAATTTAAAAGATATAAAAATAATAATTTTTAAAAAATTAAAACTTACTGCAAAACATAAATTAGACAAAAACTTATAAGCACCATAGAATTAGCCATGATTAAATACGAGTGATCAAATGTATTGTGAGCGTGGAAAAGTTGAGAAAACCTCGATAGCATCACAACTGTAGTGAAAAATGATAAATGTAAACTATAGCTACAAAAAATAATCCAATACTTGAGAATAATGTTCGTACTCCGCAATTAAACAGAACAAGTAAATGTAAACATTTTTAACTAGAATTTTTGACATCATTGTAGTAACACAATTCTCGCAAAAAATTTGGTTATCTAATGAATTCTAAATTTTAAACCCCGAATCTCGATGGAATCACGAAATTATAAAAGCAAGTGCAGGAAGATTATTAATACACGGATAATCAATTGTTCAAATAGAGTAACAGTTAAAAGGTTCAGGTGACCAGACAAACACAACATCCAAGTCACACTATTTCTATCCCTTCAGGTTCAGGCAGTTACATTAATTAAATATATATACGTAAAATATAGACCCCACAATTTAACAATTCAGTCTCACAAGTTTGTTGCTTCTACAGTCATTAATTAACAATTTAACATTTTGATCCACATGCTACAACAACAGATAATAACAATAATGTAACCATATATAGTCATACCAGCTATGGTTATGCTCAAGAGGCAGCTACAGTTGGCTGCAACTCCTCTTCTGATCGCTTAACCAAATCCGGTGCATTGTCGGCACTGAAGTTGTTCTCTATGTTGTCAGCCATTTTTGTTGTTGACAAGGTAGGATACGGGGCTTTGCTCCCCAACCTTCAACAAATACAAATTATGCGAAAAATGTCAGGAAATCGGGGATCTAGAATTACGAGAGATGCCAATAGGCCCATAGAAAAGACCTGTCTAGAATTAAGACAGTACCTGTCTCGACGCTTCTCAAGAAACCTTTGCAGTGAATGCCTGCGTGCTATTGGGAACTCTGAAGACAGATAGTAAGTCAGAAATACATGGTCTTGCATTTTGATACAGTAAAGATAACAGTCAATGCAGTTACAAAACTCACTCCATTCTTTTTCAGCTATCCAAAAATGTTATGTGCACACCGAAAATCAGCTATCATGTATTTTTGTATGAATACATATGTTGTTTAAATCATTTTCAATATGTATTTTGTATTCAACATGTATTCTATACGACTGGCTGATTTGGCGACTGATTTGTAGTGTACTCCTAGCATAGTTGTCATCTATCACTATCATATTTTGCTATATCATTAGATCAATTTGTTGTCAAGATATATCGATTCAATGATGTAATGTACTGACAAGTGACGGTGACAAATAAAGGGAATAGACAGAATATATCAAAAAGAAGGTGCCGTAAGTATTAACAAGATTATGATATACATCTAGAAAAATAATGAGAATTACCACCTTGCAGCCTGCAGATGGAATTCTTCTCCGCAGGGAAGCAGATTGACTGAGGAGAAGCGACATTATTGGAGGTTGCATGTGGCGAAGAAGGCCTTGTGGGAACAGCTGAAACAAAAGGAGACTGTGGATTAATCTTCTTCATTTCAGCTGACTTTGCAGTAGCAGCAGCAATAAGCATTATTTCATGCACCTGTTAGTAGAAAAGATAATCAAAATATAAGATTTCGATGGATAGTATCATAACATATAAAAGAGGAAGGCTGGATTGGAAGTACAAAAATCTGCAAGATTCAATTCTAACTTCAAAGAGCTGCATACCTTGTCAGCAGGGAGTCCATCATACACACAGACACTTCCATTATAGAAGATGGTAAGTTGGCTTGGGCTAGAAATTACACCATTAAATCCAGAAGCTGGCAATGACCTAAAAGAAGCAAAAAATTGTTATGGACACATCCCCGGGAACATAATAAAAGCACTCGTAAGCTTGACAATATTGAAAATTGTAACCTTCACTTTCCTAGAATTATTAATGTTTCGGATTTATTAGATTTCCTGTATTTTCTAGATTTTGAAGACAGCTTCATGACATTGTAGCATGAGATCCAAAAACGGGGTCCTAATACATGCAAAAAGCTTAACAATTTGAAAGGACTTCTTAAATTAATTGATCCTAAAAAACACACCAAAGTAGTTTAGAAGGATAATAATACATGTCAAAGGCACCCAATCTCACATAAACGACAGTCAGGGCATATGCCGTTACAATTGAATGAATCGATTTTATCACCAGAATATCACTCTTTAAACTTGGATAGACAACGAATTCATCAGTTTATGCCCTTGAAACTGTTCTTTATATCGAAACTGTTCTTTATATCTTGTAAAAGAGTTAAATCTCAAATGCTTCCTTTGTTTTCTTGTGATTTAAATCATTGACTTGTATTCTTTTTGCTGAACTGAGATTATCTATTACTGAATCAGACAAAAAGTTGGGTTATGTATCACATTTCCCCAAATATCCTCAGATTAATAAGTTAGTAAAGTGAAAATGTCTTCAATAGAAAATCAAAATTCATAAAACATCTGCATCTAATTCCATCTGACTGAGAATTTGCTCCTCCTTTCCTCAAATGAGAAAACAAATGGAAAAGAGCATTTTTTAATCAAACAAACCAGAGGTACTAACTTCAAAATGAGACCCGGGAGACCGAAGTATAGTCCCAAACTCATCACCTTCTGTGAAGTATTTCATGCTTCCAATAATCCTCAGAATATTTTATGGATATTAGGAATGATGTACAAATATTCACAAATTTATCATTCATAAGGAAGCAAAAATATGATGGTTTGGCAGAGGGAAAAAAAATCCATTAGAAGGGACATTTAGAAAAATTCCAAATGCAAAATGCAGTTATATCTTACTGCCAAGCCCTCATAGTTATCCCCTCAATCATTACCACCACTTCTACTATTTTCATCATCATCAACATCACGCACCACCACGACCACTATCATTGTGTTTGTGCACCACTATTGCAATCACAGAACTTCACCACTATTCCACCATAGCTGTAAAAGACTATACTATGTGAAAGTAACGAGAGAGATTAGGACAAAAGACCTTAATATTATAGAAATTTTTTTGTTTATGCTAGGAAGGTTGACCATGGAGGCTATACACCTATTTTATAAGCTCATGTTAGAGGAGCTTTTTCCTTTTAAATTAGCAATGGATGTTCTAAGTCAACTCATTATTTCAATAGATATCAATTCAAAGTTCCTATTTTTAAAGAGTAGTAGTTGATTTGATCATAGGTTGGGAAATGAAGCTCTTGAAATAAAGGGGTTGTTTTACCAAGAATGGTAAGATGGAGAAGTAAACAGAATCCAAGTTCAACAATAAATTTTCGCATCAGAATTCCAAAGTTTAGGTACCATGGATCTTCTCCCAAAGTAATTACAAGAATAGATGAGGACATGAACAAGAGATTACAAGATAAATGAATTACTGAAACTTGGTTTGATAAAGTTTTTACTTTTTAAAAGTAACTTACAAAAAATAACTTTTTAAAAGTTGTAGCATTTATATTTAGTAAATTAAATTAAAAATAACTTTTAATAAGCACAAGCACCAACAATTGCATTTCGTAAATTAGCTTTTAAAATTTAAAAATATTATAAAAGACATATATATAAGAGTTAAATTTGGAAATTAATTAATGTATGAAGTTATATTAGACTTTTTAATTTTGATAAGCAAAATTCATTTTTAAAAAGTTTCATCTCAGGTGCTTTTAAAAGCACCTGTATCCTTTAAATACTACAAACACAAGCCCAGGGTCTATTTATATACAAAACACAAAATATGAAACTTGTGCTTTTGCACAAACACCTTTCCAAAAGACTTTACCAAACTAAGCCTCAATTGAAAGTTGGGTGGTTTGTCACACGAGAAGATCAACAGGCTCCCAGTAAAGAAGTTTCCAAACAAAACTGTAAGAGAAATCATTAAAGAAGATCTTCTCTAAATGGTTCCATTGAAATTTTAGTAGTTGATCCAAATTCCAAAGACATCAAGGGAGCTATGTAGTAGATCTACCTAGTAGGAAACTGGAAACGACTCTGTTGATTTTTTTTCCCTTAAGGGTATTTTTCGGCAAACCGGAATATTCTGTTGAGACATAAGTTTACTGAATTTCCCAGCATATATAATCATTGGGGATGAAAAAGCCCTAACCCTAGGACTCATTTCCAGCTCATAGCTCTCTTTGGGGTTACATAATTGACATAATTGCCATATATCACCTCAATTACGACGTTTTATAAAAAAATTACGCATTTACATGAATAATTCAAATCCTGTGCTGCCACTAACATAAAATTCCTGCATTAAAATTTTTGAAAAAAAAAAAACCTTTTTCAGGAACATAATCCCCCACCCCTTCCCTTTTTTTTTTATTTAAAAAAAAATTTAATGCCCAAGCTTAAACCTAAAATCACACATGTCCTCTCTTACACCAATAGAAACCAATTTAAGGCGAAGATTAAGAAACCCCACATCTTAATTGTTCATCAGTGGTTTTGCAGCAACAGAAATCATAAAACTTTACTAAAGCTAAAATGACCAAGAGCAAGATGGTAACTTTCAAAGGAAGAACAACAATAATAGTACCCAAAAATAGAAAGCAAAAACTAAAAAATAAAAAAGGAAGGTTCTGGAGGAAACTATATGCAAATGAAATGCGGCATGACATTTATATCAAACACGTACTTGTTATCATCACCAACGTTGTTGTTCTGGAGCTGTTGTTCCTCCATGTCAGTGCTGCTAACTCTATCAACACTGTCCTCCACAACAGGGTGAGAAGATTCTAGAACCAATTCCCGGTCTTTCTGCACATCCCCTGTAACCTCCTCGGCCTCTGGCTTCACCACAGTGACACCCTCCATTGCAGAAACAAGAAAAAGAAGGGAAATGATGAAGGACTGATATTTCCCAGGACAAAACAAACAAGAAAAAGAACAACAGAAGTTTGGAGATTTCAAAAGAGAGGTGGGTTTTGATTCCTTGACGAAGGTGTTTGTGAGTAAACAATAACATTAACATCAATCATTGTTAGTTGCCGGCTTCTTTATTTTTAAGGAACACGAGTTTTTTGTGCTTCACTTTGGTTTGTACTATTTTAATATTTTATACCTTTTGTCCGTCAATGACACGCTACAACTACACCTAGCCAATGGTAATATTTGCTTGGCCCTCAAAAAAATCTTTTATTGTTTTCTTAATCAAAGAAGGAGACAATGCAGTCCCCACCCACCACTACTCTGTATTCGGTGGAGTTTACTTTCACTTTTTTTTATATACATTTTTTTGTCTTTGGGATTAGAGGTTGGAAGGATTTTTTTAAATAAATAAAACAATTTAATAATTACAAATAGAGTAAATTATTCTTTTTGGTGTCTAATAGAGTAAATTATTAAAAACGCACCGGACTTTTGAAACACCGACAAAAATAAGTTTTATTTTTTATAACAATAAAAATATTTTTAAAATATTATAAAATACGAAAAATAATAAAAATAGTATNTTTTTGTGTGTGACAAACTGTTAATGCATTTAAATTAAAATTTTGTAAAAATATTTGAATAATTATTTAAAAAATACATATAAAAAAAAGATAAAATTTAGTCTCTAGAATTTTTTATTATTTTTAAAAACATTCTTAATCATTAATAAAAAATTACTTAGCATAAAATTATTAAATTTTAAGGATAAAATTATCTTATTTTTGTAATAAATTTTGCAAAAAATAGCATCAAAATCTAATTTTAAAGTATTTTTTGATAATATATATTTAACATTGGATATTTTTATCACGTTTTAAAATATTTTAAGAATATTTTGTCGTTAATAAAAATTGGGGATATTTTTGTCAGCGTTCTGATAATTCAAGTGTGCAATTGATAGTTTACTCTTATAAATATATGTAAATATGGGAGAAGAATAAACTACCAAAATGATACTAGATAAACCACAATTTTAAGGTTTATCTTGTGTCTTATTTGGTGAATTTTATTAACTTTTTTCACATTTATTCACTAAAATAGCATAATTTTGTAATTCTCCCGAATTTATGCTTAAGAGTGAAAACATGTTTTTTAGGCCTTAAATAAGCTAAATTTAATTCACTTTAATTCCATTCGATACCTTGATATGTTTGTTGAGAGATTTCAGACTTATAAGACAAGGATTGGATGGAAAGAAGTGAAGAGAAAAGCATGCAAAGTAGAGAATTCATGAAGAAATGGGGATTTGCTGAATTCATGGCGACGCATACGCATGAGAAGGTCATCTGTCAGGCGACGCATACGCGTGACAAGCGGTGATGAGCGGATAATTTATACGCTTTTTGGCATTGTTTTTAGGTAGTTTTTAGTAGGATCTAGCTACTTTTAGGGATGTTTTCATTAGTTTTCATGCAAAATTCACATTTCTGGACTTTACTATGAGTTTGTGTATTTTTCTGTAATTTCAGGTATTTTCTGGCTAAAATTGAGGGACCTGAGCAAAAATCTGATTCAGGCTGAAAAAGGACTGCTGATGCTATTGGATTCTGACCTTCCTGCACTCGAAATAGATTTTCTGGAGCTACAGAACTTCAAATAGTGCGCTCTCAATGGCGTTGGAAAGTAGACATCTAGAGCTTTCCAGCAATATATAATAGTCCATACTTTGTCTGTGTTTAGACGACGCAAACTGGCGTTGAACGCCAGTTCTATGCTGCATTCTGGAGTAAAACGCCAGAAACACGTTACAAACCAGAGTTAAACGCCAAAAACACGTTACAACTTGGCGTTTAACTCCAAGAGAAGCTTCTGCACGTGTAAAGCTCAAGTTCAGCCTAAGCACACACCAAAATAGGCCCCGGAAGTGGATTTCTGCACTAAGACTTATTTCTGTAAACCCTAGTAGCTAGTTTAGTATAAATAGAACTTTTGACTATTGTACTAGGGGTCTTTTTCCCTATTTTTCGAATTCATATGTCTTTTGTGGAGGCTGGCCATTCGGTCATGCCTGGACCATCACTTATGTATTTTCAACGGTGGAGTTTCTACACACCATAGATTAAGGTGTGGAGCTCTGCTGTACCTCGAGTTTTAATGCAATTACTACTA
>NC_029774.3:56222596-56225528 GCF_000817695.3 Arachis duranensis | reverse complement strand
ATGACACTCATCATCATTCTCACCTATGAACGCGTGACTGACAACCACTTCCATTCTACCTTAGAACGAGTGAATATCTCTTAGATTCCTTAATCAGAATCTTCGTGGTATAAGCTAGAATTATTAGTAGCCATTCTTGAGAATTCAGAAAGTCTAAATCTTGTCTGTGGTATTCCGAGTAGGATTCAGGGATTGAATGACTGTGACGAGTTTCAAAATCGCGATTGTTGGGCGTAGTGACAGACGCAAAAGAATCAATGGATTCTATTCCGACATGATCGAGAACCGACAGATGATTAGCCGTGTTGTGACAAGAGCATTTGGACCATTTTCACTGAGAGGATGGGAAGTAGCCATTGACAACGGTGATGCCCTACTTACAGCTTGCCATGGAAAGGAGTAAGAAGGATTGAATGAAAGCAGTAGAAAAGCAGAGATTCAGAAGGAACACAGCATCCCCATACACTTATTTGAAATTTCTACCAATGAATTACATAAGTATCTCTATCTTTATTTTATGCTTTATTTATTATTATTTTCGAAAACCATTATAACCATTTGAATCTGCCTAACTGAGATTTACAAGATGACCATAACTTGCTTCATATCAACAATCTCTGTGGGATCGACCCTTACTCACGTAAGGTTTATTACTTGGACGACCCAATGCACTTGCTAGTTAGTTGTGCGAAGTTGTGAAGAATGTGAGTGAACCATAGTAGTGTGTACCAAGTTTTTGGAGCCATTGCTAAGAATTGTTCAAGTTATGAAAAGAGTAAATCACAATTTTGCCTATCAAATTTTTGGCGCCGTTGCTGGGGATTGTTCGAGTTTGGACAACTGACGGTTCATCTTGTTGCTCAGATTAGGTAATTTTCCTAAATTTTCTTCCCAAAAATTTTTCAAAAATCTTTCAATTTTTTTTCTTTTTTGTTTTTCCACAATTAATTTTCGAAAAATAAAAAAATTAATAAAATCATAAAAAAAAACAAAAAATATTTTGTGTTTCTTGTTTGAGTCTAGTGTCAATTTTTAAGTTTGGTGTCAATTGCATGTTTTTAAAAACTTTTGCATTTTTCGAAAATTCATGCATGTGTTCTTCATGACCTTCAAGTTGTTCTTGATAAGTCTTCTTGTTTGATCTTTAAATTTTCTTGTTTTGTGTTTTTTGTTATTTTTCATATGCATTTTTGCAATCATAGTGTCTAAACATGAAAAATTTCTAAGTTTGGTGTCTTGCATGTTTTTCTTTTCTTGAAAATTTTCAAAAATAAGTCTTGATGTTTATCTTGATCTTCAAAGTGTTCTTGGTGTTCATCTTGACATTCAAAGTGTTCTTACATGCATCATGTGTTTTGATTCAAAATTTTCATGTTTTGGGTCATATTTGTGTTTTTCTCTCTCATCATTAAAAATTCAAAAAAAAAAATATTTTCCTTATTTCGCTCTTAAATTTTGAAATCTTTGCGTTGACTTAGTCAAAATTTTTAAAATAAGTTGTTTCTTGTTAGTCAAGTCAAGATTTCAATTTTAAAAATCCTATCTTTTCAAAATCTTTTTCAAAAATCAAATCTTTTTCATTTTTCTTTTATATTTTCGAAAAAAATTTTAAAATTTATTTTCAAAATATTTTTCTTATCTTTATTTCAAAATTTTGAAAACTTTACTAACAATTAATGTGATTGATTGAAAAATTTGAAGTTTGTTGCTTTCTTGTTAAGAAAGGTTCAATCTTTAAATTATAGAATCATATCTTTTAGTTTCTTGTTAGTCAAGTAATCAATTTTAATTTTAAAAATCAAATCTTTTTCCAAAATATATTTTTCAATCACATCTTTTCAAAATATCTTTTTTTTTAAATTATATCATTTTCAAAATTAATTTCAAAATCTTTTCTAACTTCTTATCTTTTCAAAATTGTTTTTCAAATCTTTTTCAACTAACTAATTTACTTATTGTTTGTTTTACTATTTCTTATCCTTTTCAAAAACCACCTAACTACTTTCCTCTCTCTAATTTTCGAAAATTACCTCCCTCTTTTTCAAAATTCTTTTAATTAACTAATTGTTTCAAATTTTAATTTTAATTTTAATTCTTCTCTTAATTTTCGAAAATCACTAATTTTTCAAAAATAATTTTCGAATTCTCTCTCTCATCTTCTTCTATTTATTCATTTAATTATTAATACTCTTCTCTTCATCTTAAAATTCGAACCATCTCTTCCTCTCTGAGTTCGAATTTTCCTCTTTTCCTTCTTCTATTCTTTTCTTCTTCTACTAACATAAAGGAATCTCTCTACTGTGGTAAAGAGGATCCCTATTATTATTTTCTGTTCCCTTCTTTTTCATATGAGCAGGAGCAATGACAAGAATATTCTTGTTGAAGCAGATCCTGAACCTGAAAGGACTCTAAAGAGGAAACTAAGAGAAGCTAAATTACAATAATCCAGAGACAACCTTACAGAAATTTTCGAAAAAGAAGAGGGGATGGTAGCTGAAAATAATAATGCAAGGAGGATGCTTGGTGATTATACTACACCTACTTCCAAGTTTGATGGAAGAAGCATCTCAATCGCTGCCATTGGAGCAAACAATTTTGAGCTGAAGCCTCAACTAGTTGCTCTAATGCAACAGAACTGCAAGTTTCATGGACTTCCATCAGAAGATCCCTATCAAATTTTAACTGAGTTCTTGCAGATCTGTGAGACTGTTAAGACTAATGGAGTAGATCCTGAAGTCTACAGGCTCATGTTTTTCCTTTTTGCTGTAAGAGACAGAGCTAGAACATGGTTGGACTCATAACCTAAAGATAGCCTGGACTCTTGGGATAAGCTGGTCACGGCCTTCTTGGTTAAGTTCTTTCCTCCTCAAAAGCTGAGCAAGCTTAGAGTGGATGTTCAGACCTTCAAACAAAAAGATGGTGAATCCTTCTA
>NC_029774.3:56218500-56222552 GCF_000817695.3 Arachis duranensis | reverse complement strand
GACAATGTTGCAAATAACCAATTCATGTACACTTCTGAGAGGAATTCTGTGAGTAATGAGATGCCTCAGAGGAAGGGAGTTCTTGAAATTGATGCTCTGAATGCCATATTGGCTCAGAACAAAATGTTGACTCAGCAAGTCAACATGATTTCTCAAAGTCTGAATGGATGGCAAAATGCATCCAACAGTACTAAAGAGGCATCTTCTGAAGAAGAAGCTTATGATCCTGAGAACCCTGCAATGGCAGAGGTGAATTACATGGGTGAATGCTATGGGAACACCTATAATTCTTCATGGAGAAATCATCCAAACTTCTCATGGAAGGATCAACAAAAGCCCCAACAAGGCTTTAATAATGGTGGAAGAAACAGGCTTAGCAATAACAAGCCTTTTCCATCATCTTCTCAGCAACAGACAAAGCATTCTGAGCAGAGCTCCTCTATCTTAGCAAACATAGTCTCTGATCTGTCTAAGGCCACTTTAAGTTTCATGAGTGAAAGAAGGTCATCCATCAGAAATTTGGAGACACAAGTGGGCCAGCTGATTAAGAAAATCACTGAAACTCCTCCTAGTACTCTCCCAAGCAATACTGAAGAGAATCCAAAAAGAGAATGCAAGGCCATTGACATAATCAAAATGGCCAAACCTAGAGAGGAAGGGGAGGACGTGAATCCCAATGAGGAAGACCTCATGGGACGTCTCCCAGACAAGAAGGAGTTCCCTATTGAGGACCTAAAGGAATCTGTGGCTCATATAGAGACCATAGAGATTCCATTAAACCTCATTCTACCATTCATGAGCTCTGAGAACTATTCTTCCTCTGAAGAGGATGAAGATGTAACTGAAGAGCAAGTTGCTCAATATCTAGGAGCTATCATGAAGCTGAATGCCAAGTTGTTTGGTAATGAGACTTGGGAAGATGCACCTCCCTTGCTCATTAGTGAACTAGATACATGTGTTCAGCAAACTTTACCTCAAAAGAAACAAGATCCTAGTAAATTCTTAATATCATGTACCATAGGCACCATGACCTTTGAGAAGGCTCTATGTGACCTGGGGTCAGGCATAAATCTTATGCCACTCTCTGTAATGGAGAAGCTGGAGATCTTTGAGGTACAGGCTGCCATATTCTCATTAGAGATGGCAGACAAGTCAATAAGACAAGCTTATGGATTGATAGAGGACGTGTTAGTGAAGGTTAAAGGCCTTTACATCCCTGCTGATTTCATAATCTTAGAAACTAGGAAGGATAAGGATGAATCCATCATCCTTGGAAGACCCTTCCTAGCCACAACAGGAGCTATGATTGATGTTGACAGAGGAGAGCTAGTCCTTCAATTGAATGGAGACTACCTGGTGTTTAAATCTCAAGGATCATCCTCTGTAACCATGGAGAGGAAGCATGAAAAGCTTCTCTCAATGCAGAATCAAATAAAGCCCCCACAATCAAACTCTAAGTTTGGTGTTGGGAGGTCCCAACAATGCTCTGATGATCTGTGAGCTCCATGAGAGCTCACTGTCAAGCTATTGACATCAAAGAAGCGCTTATTGAGAGGCAACCCAATTTTTATTTATCTATATTTTATTGTTCCTTTATGTTTTATTGGGTTCATGACCATGTGGAGTCACAAAATAAGTACTAAAATTAAAAACAGAATAAAAAACAGTAGAAGAAATAGCACACCCTGGAGAAAGAGCTTACTGGCGTTTAAACGCCAATAAGGAGCATCTGGCTGGCGTTTAACGCCATAACAGAGCATGAATCTGGCGTTGAACGCCAGGATTGCACCCTGAGAAAAGCTGGCATTAAACGCCAGAAACAAGCACCAAGCTGGCGTTTAATGCCAGAAATAAGCACAGAGATGGCGTTTAATGCCAGAAACAAGCATCAATCTGGCGTTAAATGCTAGGATTGCATACAGAGGGCATTTTACACGCCTAAAGAGTGCAGGGATGAGAAATCCTTGACACCTCAGGATTTATGGACCCTATAGGATCACCTCAGGATCTGTGGACCCCACAAAATCCCCACCTACCTTCTCCCTCTCTCTCACACCTTTTCATAACACTCTTCCCCAAACATCATTCACCAATCACCCCAATCACTCTTCCCCATCACCTCTTCACTACTCACATCCATCCACTCTTCCCCATAAACTAGACCAACCTTCAAATTCAAAATCTCTTTCCCACCCAAACCCACCCTAAATGACCGAAATCTAACCCCTGTCCCTCCACTATATAAACCCCTTTATCCTTCTTCATTTTCACACAACACAACCCTCTATTATCCCCCTTGGCCGAAACACACCCCTCTTCTTCTCCTTCATATCTTCTTCTTCTTCTTCTTCTTCTTTTATTCTTTCTTTTCTTTGCTCGAGGACGAGCAACATTCTAAGTTTAGTGTGGTAAAAGCATAGCTTTTTTGTTTTTCCATAACCATTGATGGCACCTAAGGCTGGAGAAACCTCTAAAAAGAGGAAAGGAAAGACAAAAGCTTCCACCTCCGAGTCATGGGAGATGGAGAGACTCATCTCAAAAGCCCATCAAGACCACTTCTATGAAGTTGTGGCCAAGAAGAAGGTGATCCCTAAGGTCCCTTTCATGCTCAAGAAAAATAAGTATCCGGAGATCCGACATGAGATCCAAAGAAGAGGTTGGGAAGTTCTTACCAACCCTAATCAACAAGTCAGAATCTTAATGGTTCAAGAGTTCTATGCCAATGCACGGATAACTAGGAACCATGATCAAAGTATGAACCCGAATCCAAAGAATTATCTTACAATGGTTCGAGGAAAATGCTTAGATTTCAATCCGAAAAATGTAAGGTTGGCATTCAACTTGCCTATGATGCAAGAAGATGCACGCCCCTACACTAGAAGGGTCAACTTTGATCAAAGGTTGGACCAAGTCCTCATGGACATATGTGTGGAAGGAGCTCAATGGAAAAGAGACTCAAAAGGTAAGCCGGTTCAATTAAGAAGACTAGACCTTAAGCCTGTGGCTAGAGGATGGTTGGAGTTCATCCAACGCTCCATCATCCCCACTAGCAACCGATCCAAAGTTACTGTGGATCGGGCCATCATGATCCATAGCATCATGATTGGAGAGGAAATAGAAGTTCATGAAGTCATCTCTCTAGAACTCTACAAAGTAGCCAAAAAGCCCTCCACCTTGGCAAGGCTAGCTTTTCCTCATCTTATTTGCCATCTATGCTACTCAGCTGGAGTTGTCATAGAAGGAGACATCCTCATTGAAGAGGACAAGTCCATTACTAAGAAGAGGATGGAGCAAACATGAGAGGCTATCCATGGATCTCAAGAGACGCATGAAGAAGCTCATCATCAAGAAATCCCTGAGATGCCTCAAGGGATGCACTTTCCTCCAAATAACTATTGGGAACAACTCAACACTTCTCAAGAAGGATTGAGTCATGATATGAACCAATTAAGGGTGGAGCACCAAGAGCACTCCATCATTCTCCGTGAGATTAGAGAAGATCAAAGAGTTATGAGGGAGGAGCAACAAAGGCACGAAAGAGACATAGAAGAGCTCAAGGACGCCATTGGTCCTTCAAGGAGATGGCGCTACCATCCCTAAGGTGGACTCATTCCTTAACTTCCTTGTTCCTATTTCTCTGTTTTTCGGTTTTTGAGCTTCATGTTTATCTATGTTTGTGTCTTTCCTACATGATCATTAGTATTTAGTAACTATGTCTTAAGGCTATGAATAATTCCATAAATCCTTCATCTTTCTTAAATGAAAAATGTTTCTAATACAAAAGAACAAGAAGTACATGAGTTTCGAATTCATCCTTGAAATTAGTTTAATTATACTGATGGGGTGACAATACTTTTTGTTTTCTGAATGAATGCTTGAACAGTGCATATCTTTGATCTTGTTGTTTATGAATGTTAAAATTGTTGGCTCTTGAAAGAATGATGAACAAAGAGAAATGTTATTGATAATCTGAAAAATCATGAAATTGATTCTTGAAGCAAGAAAAAGCAGTGAAGAACAAAGCTTGTGAAAAAAAAAGTGGCAATATATAT
>NC_029774.3:56194092-56218467 GCF_000817695.3 Arachis duranensis | reverse complement strand
CTAACCATGTGCTTGTGGCATGCAGGTCCAAGTGAAAAGCTTGAGACTGAGTGGTTAAAGTCGTGATCCAAAGAAAAAAGGGTGTGCTTAAGAGCTCTAGACACCTTTAACTGGGGACTTCAGCAAAGCTGAGTTACAATCTGAAAAGGTTCACCCAGTCATGTGTCTGTGGCATTTATGTATCTGGTGGTAATACTGGAAAATAAAGTGCTTAGGGCCACGGCGAAGACTCATAAAAGTAGTTGTGTTCAAGAATCAACATACTTAACTTGGAGAATTAATAACACTATTTGAACTCTGAGTTCCTATAGATGCCAATCATTCTAAACTTCAAGGGATAAAGTGAGATGCCAAAACTGTTCAGAAGCAAAAAGCTACAAGTCCCGCTCATCTAGGTAGAACGAATATTCATTGATATTTTGAGATTTATAGTACTATTCTCTTCTTTTTATCCTAATTGATTTTCAGTTGCTTGGGGACAAGCAACAATTTAAGTTTGGTGTTGTGTTGAGCGGATAATTTATACGCTTTTTGGCATTATTTTTAGATAGTTTTTAATAGGATCTAGCTACTTTTAGGGATGTTTTCATTAGTTTTCATGAAAAATTCACATTTCTGGACTTTACTATGAGTTTGTGTGTTTTTCTGTAATTTCAGGTTTTTTCTGGCTGAAATTGAGGGACCTGAGCAAAAATCTGATTCAGGCTGAAAAAGGACTGCTGATGCTGTTAGATTCTGACCTCCCTGTACTCGAAATGGATTTTCTGGAGCTATAGAACTTCAAATGGTGCGCTTGTAACCGCTTTGGAAAGTATACATCTAGAGCTATCCAGCAATGAATAATAGTCCATACTTTGTTCGAGTTTAGACGACGCAAACTGGCATTGAACGCCAGTTCCATGCTGCATTCTGGAGTAAAACGCCAGAAACACGTCACAAACTAGAGTTAAACGCCAAAAACACGTTACAACTTGGCGTTTAACTCCAAGAGAAGCCTCTGCACCTGTAAAGCTCAAGCTCAGCCCAAGCACACACCAAAGTGGGCCCCGGAAGTGGATTTTTGCACTAAGACTTATTTCTGTAAACCCTAGTAGCTAGTTTAGTATAAATAGAACTTTTGACTATTGTACTAGGGGTCTTTTTCCCTATTTTTCGAATTCATATGTCTTTTGTGGAGGCTGGCCATTCGGCCATGCCTGGACCATCACTTATGTATTTTCAACGGTGGAGTTTCTACACACCATAGATTAAGGTTGTGGAGCTCTGCTGTACCTCGAGTTTTAATGCAATTACTACTATTTTCTATTCAATTCAGCTTATTCTTGTTCTAAGATATTCACTGCACTTCAACATGATGGATGTGATGATCCATGACACTCATCATCATTCTCACCTATGAACGCGTGACTGACAACCACTTCCATTCTACCTTAGAACGAGTGAATATCTCTTAGATTCCTTAATCAGAATCTTCGTGGTATAAGCTAGAATTATTAGTAGCCATTCTTGAGAATTCAGAAAGTCTAAATCTTGTCTGTGGTATTCTGAGTAGGATTCAGGGATTGAATGAATGTGACGAGCTTCAAACTCGCGATTGTTGGGCGTAGTGACAGACGCAAAAGAATCAATGGATTCTATTCCGACATGATCGAGAACCGACAGATGATTAGCCATGCTGTGACAAGAGCATTTGGGCCATTTTCACTGAGAGGATGGGAAGTAGCCACTGACAATGGTGATGCCTTACATACAGCTTGCCATGGAAAGGAGTAAGAAAGATTGGATGAAAGCAGTAGGAAAGCAGAGATTCAGAAGGAACACAGCATCTCCTTACACTTATCTGAAATTTCTACCAATGAATTACATAAGTATCTCTATCTTTATTTTATGCTTTATTTATTATTATTTTCGAAAACCATTATAACCATTTGAATCCGCCTAATTGAGATTTACAGGATGACCAATAGCTTGCTTCATACCAACAATCTCCGTGGGATCGACCCTTACTCACGTAAGGTTTAGTACTTGGAGGACCCAGTGCACTTGCTGGTTAGTTGTGCGAAGTTGTGAAGAATGTGAGTGAACCATAGTAGTGTGCACCAAGTTTTTAGAGCCATTGCTAAGAATTGTTCAAGTTATGAAAAGAGTAAATCACAATTTTGCCTATCAAGCGGCACGTGACCAACTTGAAGGCAATATGCTGGGGGCAATTTCTGAAGTATTTGGGGCCAAATTCAAGAAGGATCAAGGGGGAGCAATTAGGATAGATTAGAAACATGATTTAGGTCATATTCTAGAGAGAGAAGCCTCACTTCTCTCTAGAATTAGGATAGATTCTTCTTAGATTTAGGTTTAATTCTTCTTTTCATTTACTTTTTCTTGCACTTTATTGTTCTTGCATCTTTGTTCCTTTAGTTCTACTTGTCATTTCCTTTATCTTGTTGCCTTTATATTCATGATACTTTGTTAATTTTGATTTCTATTAATACAATTTGTGTTTTCATGTTATTATTCCTTTCTTTAATTGTTATTGTTATTTTCTTGCATTGGGTAGTTGTAGATTTATATTTCTTGAAATTTTAACATGCTTTCCTTTTAGTGCCTTCCAAGTGTTTGATAAAATACTTCGCTGGATTTTAGAATAGACTTTGGTACTCTTGACTTATGATTGAGGACTTAGGATCCTTGAGATCATTGATGTCCAGTTTCATTGGCGATTTAGGGTTGTTAGTGGTTTTTGGACCAACTATGTCCACTTGACTTAATCCTCCGATGTTAGAGGGCGACTAAGTAGAATTATTTCTTTGTAATTACCATGTTGTGGTCAATGATCCAAGATAGGAACCCTTGACTCTTGATCCTTGTCAAGATCTATTTTAGTTGCTAGTTTTACTTTCTTGCAATTTATATTTTCTTATTAATCAAACCCAAAAAACCCCAAAAGGTACAATCATAACCAATAATATTCACACTTTCCTGCAATTCCTTTAAGAGATGACCCGAGGTTTGAATACTTTGGTTTATTTTATTGGTGTTTGTACTTGTTATAAACAAAATTAAACTTTGATTGAGGGTTGTTTGTCAGTTTAGAACTATACTTGTAACGAAGTTCATTTCTATTGTGAAATCTTTACCAACGATAATCCTCTACATCAGTACGAATAAGTTTATATCTCTCACAAAAAATAATCCAAAAGATATTAATAACAAATAAGTTTTCAAAAAATTTAAAAAGAGACAAAAAGAACTATATATATATATATATTATATTCTAAAAAAGACTTTAGAAATAAGATTTTGATGCAATATTTTGTAAGTATTACTAGAAAAATAAAATCTTTTTATTCTTAAATTTTGATAATTTTACATCAAGTGATTTTTTAAAGGATATTTTATTGCTTTCAAATAAAACAATCTAAAGATCAAGTTTTGCTTTGAATTTTTGTGCACCTTTCAAATATTTATTCAAATATTTTCACAAAAATTCGAATCAAATAGATAAATTGAGTGGTTTGGATTCAAATAGCATAAAATAATGATCAAAGAGTGCAAGAAAGTAGACAATGAATGCTTGGTGAAATTAATATGAGAAAATAATTAAGGCTTTGGAGATGTTTAGATTTCTGGATTAACAATTCTTATCAACTACTCAAATCAAGCAAAGATTCCATTCATGGCAAACCTTAAGTGATTTAACCCTAATTTCTTAGTAATTTAATCTCATATAACTTAATAAACCACTAATTCCTTGGTCACTTAATTTAAATTAGAAGATTAAGTGCAATTCTAGTTTATGAACCACACAAACCCTAAATACCCAAAAATAAGGAGATTATATATCACGTATCCCGTTAAATCTAAATAATTAGAGAGTTGTGATTAATTGATTTCAAGCTTTAATTCTAGTGATATAGCTTTTCCAAGATCCAACAAGACTTCAAATATGAAAAGAATTATGTTCCAATATACTCTAATTCCTAGGTTGAAGAACGAAGTCAATCTTTGAACTTAAATCAGTGCATAGATTAAGCGTAGAAAGACAATAGTATTAATCTATTAAAATAAACAGAGCTCCTAACCTTAACAGTAGAGGTTTAGTTTCTCATGACTCGGAGAAAAATAAGAAGGTTTAAAAAGTGTAAATTGCAGAATGAGGAAGAAGAAGAAAAGAGAGCCTGCAAGGTTGAATCCTTTCTCCTTTTATATCTAATCCTAATTGATTTGAAATTAAAATTCTAAAAACATAATAATATATTTTTCTAATTCAAAAGTTAATTAAAAACTGATGCGAGATATTTTGTCGGTATAGAATTTATCAATAAAATCCCGTTGCAAGTAATTAAGAAGTATTAATCCAGAAAGATTAAGCATCTCCAAAGCTTTAACTGATTTCTTATTATTGTTTCTACGTTAATTCATTATTGCTTTCTTTACTATTTGTTTTATGCGCCTACAACTACAACCACTATCTTTCCAATCGCCCGACTAAGATCTACAAGATAACCACCGCTTGCTCAATCCAAAAATCCTCGTGGGATCGATCCTCATTTACCTGAGGTATTACTTGAACGACCCGGTTATTTGGCGGTGAAGTTGTGCGACTCAATTTTGCGCACCAAGTTATTTAGCGTCATTGCCGGGGATTGTTCGAGATTGATATACTACCGGTTATCTTGCTGATTAGATCAGGTACTTTTTATTAGTTTTTCTTTAAATGATTTTCTTGTTAAATTTCGAACCTTTTTTGTTTCCTTTCTAAAAAATTTTCAAAAATTTGTTTTTAGTCCCTTTTCTTTTCTTTCTTTCGAATTTTGTGTCAAGGTTCTTAAGTTTGGTGTTTCTTGGTAATCTTGGTTAATTATTTTTTTTCTTGTTGATTATCAAAAATTTTTCTTCTTTGCTTTCTTGAACTTTTGATTTCTATCTTGTTTTACCTTTTCTTTCTTTATTTTTGGTCAAAATCTTTTAAGTGTTTTCTCTTATTTGATTTCAAAACTTTTAAGTTTGGTGTCTTTCAGTGTTTCTTTTTCTATTTTTTCGAAAATTGTGTTGTTTGATTTCAAAATCTTTAAGTTTGGTGTCTGTTCCGAGGGTTACCTAAAACTGAAGGTTGATCTCGGATGAGATCTGCTGTTGTGGCCAGAGCTGTCGCATTCGACTTGTTGAACTGGGCGGTGCCGCTGATCCTTGTTCACCGGAGGGTGGTGGTTGGTGCAAGAAATTGTGATCATCAACAATGGCGCCAAAGACTTGGAGCTCTCAAACATGAATCACACTTTGTCACAACTTCGCACAACTAACCAGCAAGTGCACTAGGTTGTCCAAGTAATACCTTACGTGAGTAAGGGTCAATCCCACGGAGATTGTTGGTATGAAGCATGCTATGGTCATCTTGTAAATCTCAGTTAGGCGGATTCAAATGGTTATAATGGTTTTCGAATATAAAGATAAATAAAGCATAAAATAGAGATAGAAATAATTATGTAAATCATTGGTGGGAATTTCAGATAAGTGATGGAGATGCTTTGTCCCTTCTGAATCTCTGCTTTCCTACTGCCTTCCTCCAATCATTCTTACTCCTTTCTATAGCAAGCTGTATGTAGGGCGTCACCGTTGTCAATGGCTACTTCCCATCCTCTCAGTGAAAATGGTCCAAATGCTCTGTCACAGCACGGCTAATCAGTTGTCGGTTCTCGATCATGTTGGAATAGGATCCATTGATCCTTTTGCGTCTGTCACTACGCCCAACACTCGCGAGTTTGAAGCTCATCATAGTCATCCCTTCCCAGATCCTACTTAGAATACCACAGACAAGGTTTATACTTTCCGGATCTCAGGAATGGCCGCCAATAATTCTAGCTTATACCACGAAGATTCTGATTAAGGAATCCAAGAGATATGCGCTCGATCTAAAGTTGAACGGGAGTGGTTGTCAGGCACGCATTCATAGGTGAGAATGATGATGAGTGTCATGGATCATCACATTCATCATGTTGAAGTGCAGCGAATATCTTAGAATAAGAATAAGCATGAATTGAATAGAAGAATGATAGTATTTGCATTAACACTCGAGGAACAGCAGAGCTCCACACCTTAATCTATGGTGTGTAGAAACTCCACCTTTGAAAATACATAAGAACAAGGTCTAGGCATGGCTGAATGGCCAGCCTCCCCAAATAACATGTGAATACAAAAAATAAGGAAAAAGACTCCTAGTACAATAGTAAAAAGTTCTTTTTATACTAAACTAGTTACTAGGGTTTACAGAAATACGTCTAAGTGCAGAAATCCACTTCCGAGGCCCACTTTAGTGTGTGCTTGGGCTGAGCTTGAGCTTTACACATGCAGAGGCTTATCTTGGAGTTAAACGCCAAGTTGTAACGTGTTTTTGGTGTTTAAGTCTGGTTTGTGACGTGTTTCTGGCGTTTTACCCCAGAATGCAGCATGGAACTGGCATTGAACGCCAGTTTGCGTCATCTAAACTCAAACAAAGTATGAACTATTATATATTGTTGGAAAGCCCTGTATGTCTACTTTCCAACGCAATTAAGAGCATGCCATTTGGAATTCTGAAGCTTTAGAAAATTCATTTGGAGTGCAGGGAGGTCAGAATCCAAAAGCATCAGCAGTCCTTTGTCAGCCTTCTATCAGATTTTTGCTTAGATCCTTCAATTTCAGCCAGAAAATACCTGAAATCATAGAAAAACACACAAACTCATAGTAAAGTCCAGAAATGTAAATTGTTGGATAAAAACTAATAAAAACATTCCTAAAAGTAGCTAGATCCTACTAAAAACTACCTAAAAACAATGCCAAAAAGCGTATAAATTATCCGCTCATCAGTGGTACTTGCAAGAGACTCTGATGCTTAAGTTAGCACGTGCTTTAGGAAGGTTTTTTGTAGAATAAGAGTATGAGTTATACCTGGGTGCTCCAGTATATTTATAGTAGTGTTTAGTGGCCTTCCTTGAGATAAGATAGTTATCTTATCTTATATTTTTAGGGGAACCGCCTTATCTTTTAAGGCCTGGCCGCCTTTAGAGTAGGCTTTGTTCCTTCGTTTGGGCCTGCTTGAGTCTCTATAGTGATTTGGCCAAATTCTTCAGAAAGAGGTCGGTGGCGATGTAACTTGAAGAGGTCGGTCGCTCGTGTCTTCAGTCAGCCCGGGTCGCATAGCTCGACCCAGGGTATGAACAGTGCCCCTGCGTGGGCTCGATCTTTCCCTTAAGGTCATGTCTTTTAGACTTTGACCCTTTGAGGAAGTCGAGCTCGAGCATTTTGCCTTTAGTTGATCTCCCGTATAACTCCTGTTGGGACTCCTTGAATGCGAAGCATTTTTCCTTTTAATTGCAGCGCGCGTTGCACTTTCTTGGGAACGTGCGAGGGTTAAAAAACTCATTAATTTCCATTCGCCGTTTCCTCTCTTCCCTCTTTTGCATTTCATTTTGAATTTTAAAGAATCAATTTTCCGTTTCTTCTCTCCTTTCTCTTTGCTCTTTGTTTGTTATAACTCTTCTGACCTTTGCGCCCTCAAATCTTTCTACCTCTTCTACTTCCTCAAAGAAAGCGCTCTGCTCGGTGCGTGTTTGCTTCTATCTGGGCGGTTGTCATTCTTGCTCTTTCTTCTGTAGGTTGGTATTTTCTTGTACTTTGATAATCTCTCTTATGCATGCTTTTAATGTTGCATTCTCGCAAAGTTTTGATTTTTGCTTGAGTTTGCCTTGAAAAAGTTTGAGTCTTTCTGCAAAAAGATTGCATCTTTGCGTCTTGATCGTTGTGTGGCTTTTCCCCTACCACTCCTGCTTGAGGAAAATATGTGTCTTCTGGTAGTTTTGCTTTTCGTATGGCTTTTTGCTTGTTGCTATTTTTGTCTCTTTTCATCTTTGTACAAAGTTTTAGCTTTTGTTGAACTGTTGGTAGAAAAAAGGTTGTAGCTTTCTTGATGATTTTTTGCGTGGTCTGTGATGATGATGGTCTTTTGCTGTTTGTATGGAGAGATGCTGATGTCAGGGCATCCAGGCCAGTTTCACTGACCTTTTCTTTACTGTTTTAGGGTAGTTTCATGCATTTTCCTAGTAAACAAGGCAAGTTTTAGGTGAAAATACACTTACACCTTCATTTAAGCAACTATTGTGAATTTTTGCATGATTTCATGAGATTTTTGCCAGAATTGCATGATAATTTAATGATGCATAATCTCATGACTTTGGCTAGAGCTTTGATGCACTTTAATTGCTTGATTTCAAGACAAATGAAGCATGGAATAATCACGTTAGCATTCACGTTAACTTAGTTAACGTGACTACTAATGTGGGATAGCAAATAGCTTGCAACGTTAATGAAAAAAGTGATCACCAATAACGCCTGCGAAGCCATTCATAGCCTACGTTAAGAGCCACGTTAACTAAGTTAACATGGTACTTAACGTAGAAGAAAAAGAGGACTGCACGTTAATGAGAAACGTGAACTCCAATAACGTTTCTCCTCAACGTTAGTGGTAAAAGTGAACACCACTAACGTTGGGAAACTAGGCAATGCTCCACATTAAGAGTCACGTTAACTAAGTTAACGTGAACTCTAACGTGGAAGAGGATCAACAATGCCAACGTTAGTGACATTCACTTTTGTCACTAACGTTGGATCATTAGCATTGCCTACGTTAACTCTCACGTTAAGATTGTTAACGTGGAAGTTAACGTGGAGTGGGGTTCAAAGAGCCAACGTTAGTGACACTCATTTTTGTCACTAACGTTGGGAGATGGCTTCATTACTACGTTAAGAGCCACGTTAACTTAGTTAACGTGGGTTCTAACATAGGGGCTTAAGGCAATTAGAGCGTTAGTGACAAAGGTGAGTGTCACTAACGCTCTTGAAGGTGATAGATGCCCACGTTAAGAGCTACGTTAGCTAAGCTAACATGAGACCTAACGTAGGGGGGCAAGAGGCAAGCAACGTTAATGGGAAAAGTGATTCCCATTAACGTTTGTGAAAAGGGGCACAAGCCAACGTTAATGGGAAAAGTGAGTCCCATTAACATTGGCCAAGAATTGAGAAGGAACGTTAGAAGTCACGTTAAGACTTCTAACGTTGAGAATAACGTGGGCATATAAAGGTGGAACGTTAGCGGAAAAGGTGAATGCCACTAACGTTCTCGCACCCAAAAATGTATTCCACGTTATTCTCACTAAATGCCCAAGCCTAATTCATAATTCTCTGCAAGCTGGGCCCACTAAAGATGAGAATTGCTTCAACTCAAGGTCTAAAGCCCACATCCAAGACTTGAAGAACTCACTAGAAGATCATGAAGAGTAGTATATATAGGAGTAGTTTTGAACGAGATAGAGCCTTTTTGGACTTTTGGGAACTACTCTCTGCATATTTTACTTTTCTGTACTTCTAGTATGGATTCTTCTTTTCTGCCAATTTTGATTCCTAGAGCTATGAACAACTAAACATTTTTCATTGGGTTAGGGAGCTCTGCTGTAATTTGATGGATCAATATTAGTTTTCATTCTTCTTCTTCTATCTTTTCTCTTTATTTTACTAGAAAGCTTTCAATCTTAATTCCATTGGTTAGTTGTCTTGGAAAAGAAACTCTCTATAATTGGATCTCTTCGGAACCTTGGAAGAGGAATGAAGAGATCATGCTAGAAATGCTTTCTCATGCTGGACCAATTTGGGTTTGGATGGATATGTGACTATAATCCTACCAATACTTGATTTGGGAAATGTATGTGGTATAATCAGTGACCATACTTCATCTCTTAATGAGAATGAATTTGATCCGGAGAATTGCAACATCTCCTAAACCGAATGATCTCCCCATTTCTGATCTTACCTATTCTCTTTAGTTTCTGCCATTTACTTTTATGAGCATTACCCCAATTCCCCATTTAAGATTCTGCACTTTAATTTCTGCTATTTAATTTCTAGTCATTTAAATTTCTGCATCTCAATCTCAATTCTGTTTATCTCAACTAGCATATTCTTCTAACTAAAGTTGCTTGACCAATCAATCCTTGTGGGATTCGACCTCACTCTATAGTGAGTTTTACTTGACGATAATTTGGTATACTTGCCAAAGGGAAATTTGTTGAGAGACAAGTTTCCATGCATCAGATGCTACTAGAAAAAGAATTGATTTTTTTGTATTTTTTACTTTGAGAGGTGTTAGGGCTGGTTTTAGGGCATAGCCTGTCGACTTCCCTTTTTCTGAATTCTTGCCTTGTTGTTGCCTCCAAAGGGTGCCCCTGGACTTTAGCGTGAGTCCTGGGTTTCCCTTTTACTGCCATATCTGACACTTTGCTGATTACATTTTATTGTCCGAGTTGTTTCCTTTACTTGCCCGAGTTGCTTGGTAGTAATCCATTTTTTGTTTTTCTCACTGTAGGGATAGTTGGCCTATGTCTTCCCGAAAAAATATTGTTGATATGTCTACTAAGATCCCTAACGGCATGTCTGACTAGCTGGACTCCACAGTATTAATGTGTGTTACCGTGGCTGACCCTGAGTACTGTGTGAGACTTAGGAGGTTCCATATGATTTGTAGTGATAGGGATGAGGAGAAGAATTATGAGTTGGTGTCGCCTGACCGTGAGGAGAGGGTTAGTTTTCCCTCTTTGACTCAGGGGGAACAACCCTTTTCAGAGGGAACGACCCTTTTTCTATGCTTATAACTACTTTTTTAGTCAAATGGGGTATCACCATCCCTTTTTATGCCTTTGAGACCGACCTGCTGTGGTCGTGTAATGTAGCCCCTTCTCAGCTCCATCCGGACTCATGGGATTTCATAAAGATTTTTCAACTGTTGTTCCAAGAATTGGGTGTCCGACCTACCCAAACTCTTTTCCTATACCTTTTTGTGTTGACAAAGCCTGGGGTAGCTAAGAAGAAAGCCTCCTGGATTTCTTTCCGAGCTACTAAAGGAAAGAAAGTGTTCTCTATGTATGATGAGTCCTTTAGGGACTTTAAAAATTACTATTTTAAGGTTCGAGCTGTTGAGGGTGTTCACCCTTTTTTCTTAGATGAGAATAATGAGTCCACCTTCCGTTTATGTTAGCAAAAGAATGTGGCAGTGGCTAAGTACTCTTGGGAAAGTCTGGATGAGGTCGAACAGGCCTTTATGAATGTGTTAGAGGAGAACAGGGGAGAGCCTCCTCATCTCGACACGATGAGGTTTCTAGGAGATCCTTCCCTCCTTCGTGCTAAACTAGGTAGTGGCCGACTTCTTTTCTATAGTTTCACTTTGGGGTTGAATTTTACCCTTTTTTTGTGACTTGTTTTCTTGGTTTCTGTTTGCAGAGATGATGAAATCTACGGACTCCTTGAAGGCCTTTCGTAAGGCAAAGAAAGCGACAGCTGCACAGAATTTGACAGCGAAGACTTCTGGAGAAGGGTCTTCCCAACTACCTCCGAAGAAGCCGAACTCGGATGCTTCTGGGCCGAGAAAGGTCATTCCGACTCCTCAAGTCCGTGTGATTCCTTCTGTCTCTCTTCAGCCGACTTTCGGTGCTGCCTCCTCTCCTACTGCTGCTGGTTCTCCTCCAAAGTGAGAGAAAACTCTTGGTTCTTACGATCTAAATGCCAAGGACTTTGATGGTGTAGGTTTTGCTACCGAGCTAATTGCTCTTCACGGTAAGCTTCCGTTGGATGATGTATCTATTCTTCACCACCTTGATTTTGTTACAAGTAATAGTATTCGGATGGCCAATATTGGTGCTGCTTTATCGCGGGTTATTATGGAGTCTCCCTGATGAGCGGATAATTTATACGCTTTTTGTCATTGTTTTTAGATAGTTTTTAGTAGGATCTAGCTACTTTTTAGTATATTTTTATTAGTTTCTAAGCAAAATTCACATTTTGGACTTTACCATGAGTTTGTGTGTTTTTCTGTGATTTCAAGTATTTTCTGGCTGAAATTGAGGGTCCTGAGCAAAAATCTGATTCAGAGGCTGAAAAAGGACTGTTGATGTTGTTGGATTCTGACCTCCTTGCACTCGAAATGGATTTTCTGGAGCTACAGAAACCCAAATTGCGCTCTCTAAATTGAGTTGGAAAGTATACATCCAGGGCTTTCCAGCAATATATAATAGTCCATACTTTGTTCGAGTTTTGATGATGCAAACTGGCGTTCAAACGCCAACTTCCTGCCCTATTCTGGCGTTACGCCAAAAACAGGTTACAAGCTAGTGTTAAACGCCCAAAACTGGCTGCAAACTGGTGTTTAAATCCAAGAAAAGTCTCTACACATGAAAGCTTCAATGCTCAGCCCAAGCACACACCAAGTGGGCCCGGAAGTGGATTTCTGCCTCATTTACTTATTTCTGTAACCCTAGTATCTAGTTTATTATAAATAGAACTTTTTACTATTGTACTCACATCTTTTGATCATCCTTGATCTTGGGATCAGGTCTTGGTTATTCTGGTTTCCCTTCTGGGGCCAAAGCCAATGAACACCATTATCACTTATGTATTTTCAACGGTGGAGTTTCTACACACCATAGATTAAGGTGTGGAGCTCTGTTGTTCCTCTAGTATTAATACAAAGTACTATTGTTCTTCTTTTCAATTCAAGCTTATTCTTATTCTAAGATGTTCACTCGCACTTCAACCTGATGAAAGTGATGATCCGTGACACTCATCACCATTCTCACTTATGAACGCATGCCTGACAAACACTTCCGTTCTACCTGTGAAAGCTAGAGTGTGTATCTCTTGGATTCCTAGTCCATGCGTTTGATTTCCTCTCTTGACAACAGAGCCTTCAATTCCTTGAGATCAGAATCTTCGTGGTATAAGCTAGAATCAATTGGCAGCATTCTTGAGATCCGGAAAGTCTAAACCTTATCTGTGGTATTCCGAGTAGGATCTGGGATGGGATGACTGTGACGAGCTTCAAACTCATGACTGTTGGGCGTAGTGACAGACGCAAAAGGATCAATGGATCCTATTCCAACACAAGTGAGAACCGACAGATGATTAGCCCTACCTAACCTGTAGCTGGACCATTTTCACTGAGAGGACGGGAGGTAGCCATTGACAATGGTGATACCCGAACATACAGCTTGCCATGGAAAGGAGTATGAATGATTGAATAAAGACAGTAGAAAAGCAGAGATTCAGAAGGAATAACGCATCTCCATACACTTATCTGAAATTCCTACCAATGAATTACATAAGTATCTCTATCTTTATTTTATGTTTATTTATCTTTTAATTATCAAAACTCCATAACCATTTGAATCTGCCTGACTCAGATTTACAAGATGACCAAAGCTTGCTTCAAGCCGATAATCTCCGTGGGATCGACCCTTACTCGCGTAAGGTTTATTACTTAGACGACCCAGTGCACTTGCTGGTTAGTTGTGTGAAGTTGTGAAAAAGAATATAGATTACAATTGTGCGTACCAAGTTGTTGGCACCATTGAGATCACAATTTTGTGCACCATGTTTTTGGCACCGTTACCGGGGCTTGTTCGAGTTTGGACAACTGACGGTTCATCTTGTTGCTTAGATTGGGTAATTTTATTTTATGTTTAAGCTTTCTTTTATTTTCTTATTTTCGAAAAATAAAAAAATACTTATTTTGTTCTTCAAAAATTTTAAGAATGAATTCTAGAGTTTCATGATGATATGTTGAAGCCTGGCTGGCTGTGAAGCCATGTCTAATTCTGTTGGACCGAGGCTTCCACTTATCAATGCAAAAGCGTGTTAGTTGATTCCCATCAATTTGGTGGTTACACACATAGCTATTGTACACAATGTTCTGCTAAAGCTTGGCTGGCCATTGGCCATGTCTAGTGTTTTGGACCGAGGCTTTCACTTGAAGCTTGGCTGGCTAGTAAGCCATGTCTAATTCCTGGACCGGAGGTTTAGACTAACATTGCATGATTCCTAGAATTCTCATTAAGAATTTTGAATTTCTTATTTCTTTTTTTCCAAAATACTTTCAAAAAAAATACAATTTTTTTAAATAAAATCATAAAAACAAAAAATTTTGTGTTTCTTGTTTGAGTCTAGTGTCAATTTTTAAGTTTGGTGTCAATTGCATGTTTTAATTTTTCTAAAAAATTTTCGAAAATTCATGCATTGCATTCTTCATGATTTCAAGTTGTTCTTGGTAAGTCTTCTTGTTTAATCTTCATATTTTCTTGTTTTGTGTCTTTTGTTGTTTTTCATATGCATTTTTGCATTCATAGTGTCTAAACATGAAAAATTTCTAAAACATTAAAAATTTCTAAGTTTGGTGTCTTGCATGTTTTTCTTTTCTTGAAAATTTTTCAAAAATAAGTTTTTGATGTTCATCATGATCTTCAAAGTGTTCTTGGTGTTCATATTGACATTTAAAGTGTTCTTGCATGCATCATTGGTTTTAATCCAAAATTTTCATGTTTTAAGTCATTTTTTGTATTTTTCTCTCTCTTCATTAAAAATTCAAAACTAAAAAATATATTTTCCTTATTTCACTCATAAATTTCGAAATCTTTGGGTTGACTTAGTAAAATTTTTTTAAAATAAGTTGTTTCTTGTTAGTCAAGTCAAGATTTCAATTTCAAAAATTTATCTTTTCAAAATCTTTTTCAAAATCAAATCTTTTTCATTTTTTTCCTTTGTTTTTCGAAAATTTTCAAAAATCTTTTTCAAAACTTTTCAAAATCTTTTTCCTATTTTTACTTCAAATTTTCGAAAAAAACTTTACTAACAATTAATGTGATTGATTCAAAAATTTCAAGTTTGTTACTTTATTGTTAAGAAAGGTTCAACCTTTAAATTCTAGAATCATATCTTTTAGTTTCTTATTAGCCAATTCATCAAAATCAAATCTTTTTAAAATTTCTTTTTTAAATCTTTTTCAAAAAAATTTCAATCATATCTTTTTACTCATATCTTTTTCAAATCATATCTTTTTCAAACCTTGATTTCAAAATATCTTTTCTAACTTATTATCTTTTCAAAATTGATTTTCAATTCTTTTTCAACCAACTAATTGAATTTTTGTTGGTTTTACTATTTCTTATCTTTTTCAAAACCACCTAACTACTTTTCTCTCTCTAATTTTCGAAAATCATTAACTTCTTTTTCAAAATTCTTTTTAATTAACTAATTGTTTTAAAATTTTAATTTTATTCTATTTCTTCTCTTAATTTTCGAACTCTAACAAAATTTTAAAAGAAAAGCAAAAATATTTTCCTTTTCTTTTTAATTATTTTCGAAAACTCTCTCCTTCATCTCTTTCTATTTATTTATTTAATCACTAACACTCTTTTCTTCTACTCATAATTCAAACCCTCTTCTCTTCTCTCTCTGTGTTCGAATTTTTTCTCCTCTATTCTTCTTCTCTTCTACTCACATAAAGGAATCTCTATACTCTGACATAGAGGATTCTTCTTCTTTTCTATTCTCTTTTTTTCATATGAGCAGGAGCAAAGACAAGAACATTCTTGTTGAAGCTGACCCTGAACCTGAAAGGACTCTGAAGAAGAAGCTAAGAGAAGCTAAAGCACAACAATCCAGAGAAAACCTTACAGAGAATCTCAAAAAAGAAGTAATGGTCGAACCTAACAATAATGCAAGGAAGGTGCTTGGTTACTTTACTACACCAAATTCTAACTTCCATGGAAGAAGCATCTCAATCCTGCCATTGGAGCAAACAACTTTAAGCTAAAGCCTCAATTAGTTTCTCTGGTGCAACAGAATTGCCAGTTTCATGGACTTCCATAAGAAGATCCTTTTCAGTTCTTAACTGAATTCTTGCAGATCTGTGATACTGTTAAGCCCAATGGAGTTGATTCCGAGGTCTACAAGCTTATGCTTTTCCCTTTTGCTGTAAGAGACAGAGCTAGAATATGGTTGGACTCTCAACCTAGAGATAGCCTGAACTCTTGGGATAAGCTGGTCACGGCTTTCTTAGCCAAGTTCTTTCATCCTCAAAAGCTGAGCAAGCTTAGAGTTGATGTTCAAACCTTCAGGCAGAAAGAAGGTGAATCCCTCTATGAAGCTTGGGAAAGATACAAGCAATTGACCAAAAAGTGTCTGTTTAACATGCTCTCAGAATGGACCATCCTTGATATATTCTATGATGGTCTGTCTGAATTGTCTAAAATGTCATTGGACCATTCTGTAGGTGGATCTATTCACCTGAAGAAAATGCCTACAGAAGCTCAGGAACTCATTGAAATGGTTGCAAATAACCAGTTCATGTATACCTCTGAAAGGAATCCTGTGAGTAATGGGTCGCCTTAGAGGAAGGGAGTTCTTGAAATTGATGCTTTCAATGCCATATTGACTCAGAACAAAATGTTGACTCAGCAAGTCAATATGATTTCTCAGAGTCTGAATGGATGGTAAAATGCATCCAACAGTACTAAAGAAGCATCTTCTGAAGAAAAAGCTTATGATCCTGAGAACCCTGCAATGGCAGAGGTGAATTACATGGGTGAAGCCTATGGAAACACCTATAATCCCTCATGGAGAAATCATCCAAATCTCTCATGGAAGGATCAACAAAAGCCTCAACAAGGCTATAATAATGGTGGAAGAAATAGGTTTAGCAATAGCAAGCCTTTTCCATCATCCTCTCAGCAACAGACAGAGAATTCTGAGCAGAGCCCCTCTAGCTTAGAAAATATAGTCTCTGATCTATCTAAGGCAACTCTAAGTTCATGAATGAAACAAGGTCCTCCATTAGAAATTTGGAGGCACAAGTGGGCCAGCTGAGTAAAAGAGTCACTAAAACTCCTCCTAGTACTCTCCCAAGCAATATAGAAGAGAATCCAAAAAGAGAGTGCAAGGCCATAACCTTACTTGGTTTGGCCAAACCTAGAGAGGAGGGGGAGGACGTGAACCCCAGTGAGGAAGACCTCATGGGATGTCCTCTGGACAAAAAGGAGTTCCCAATTGAGGAACCTAAGGAATCTGAGGCTCATCTAGAGACCATAGAGATTCCATTGAACCTACTTCTGCCATTCATGAGCTCTGATGACTATTCCTCCTCTGAAGAGGATAAAGATATTACTGAAGAGCAAGTTGCTAAGTACCTTGGAGTAACCATGAAGCTGAATGCCAAGTAATTTGGTAATGAGACTTGGGTGGATGAACCTCCCTTGCTCACCAATGAACTGAATAACTTGATTAGGCAGACATTACCTCAAAAGAAAGAGGATCCCGAAAGGTTCTTAATACCTTGTACCATAGGCACCATAAACTTTGAGAAGGTTCTGTGTGACCTAGGGTCAGGTATTAGTCTCATACCACTCTCTGTAATGGAGAAACTAGGAATCTTTGAGGTACATGCTGCAAGAATCTCACTAGAGATGGTAGACAAATCAATGAAACAGGCTTATGGACTAGTAGAGGGCATGCTAGTGAAGGTTGAAGGCCTTTACATCCCTGCTGATTTTATAATCCTAGACACTGGGAAGGATGAGGATGAATCCATCATCCTTGGCAGACCTTTCCTAGCCACAACAAAAGCTGTTATTGATGTTGACAGAGGAGAGTTGGCCCTATAATTGAATGAGGACTACCTTGTATTCAAGACTCAAGGTTCTCCTTCTGTACACATGGAGAAGAAGCATGAAAAGCTTCTCTCAATACAGAGTCAAACAAAGCCCCCCACATTCAAACTCTAAGTTTGGTGTTGGGAGGCCACAACCTAACTCTAAGTTTTATGTTGAGAGGCCATAACCAAACTCTAAGTTTGGTGTTGAGAGGCCACAACCGTGCTCTGATTATCTGTGAGGACTATCAAGCTATTGACATTAAAGAAGTACTTATTGGGAAGCAACCCAATTTTTATTTATCTATGTTATTTCATGTTTTCTTTAGGTTGATGATCATGTGGAGTCACAAAAACAACTGCAACAATCAAAGCAAATTCAAAAACAGCATTAAAAATAGCACACCCTGGAGGATAAGCTTACTGGCGTTTAAACGCCAGTAAGAGTAGCAGAATGGGCGTTAAACGCCTAGTCTGGCACCATTCTGGGTGTTTAACGCCAGAAATGGTCACCAGACTGGCATTTAACACCAGAACAGAGCACCAAGTTGGCGTTAAACACCAGAAACAGGCAGCAGTCTGGCGTTAAACGCCATAATTGCACTCTAAGGGAATTTTTCCATGCCTAAATGGAGTAGGGATGAGAAGTCCGTGACCCCTTAAGATCTGTGGACCCCATAGGATCCCCACCTACCCTACTTCTCTCTCTCTCTCTCTCACACACCTTTTCATAACACTCTTCCCCAAATACCCCTTACCAATCACCTCCAAATCTCTACCCCAAAAAAACCCCATCTACTTCCAAAAATTCAAAATCATTTCCCTCCCAAACCCAACCCAAAATACATGCACCCAACCCTCCCCCTACTCCTATATAAACCCCCAGCCTTCATTTTCACACATCACAATCACCTTATACCCCCTTGGTCGAATCCCCTCTCTCCTTTTATCTCCTCCATTTTCCTCTTCTTCCCCTTCATTCTTTCTTCTTTTGCTCAAGGACGAGCAAACCTTTTAAGTTTGGTGTGGTAAAAGCATTTCTTTTTGTTTTTTCATAACCATTTATGGCACCTAAGGCCGGAGAAACCTCTAGAAAGAGGAAAGGGAAGGCAAAAGCTTCTACCTCCGAGTCATGGGAGATGGAGAGATTCATCTCAAAGGTCCATCAAGACCATTTCTATGAAGTTGTGGCCAAGAAGAAGGTGATCCCCGAGGTCCCTTTCATGCTCAAGAAGAATGAGTATCCGGAGATCCGACATAAGATCCGAAGAAGAGGTTGGGAAGTTCTCACCAACCCCATTCAACAAGTCAGAATCTTAATGGTTCAGGAGTTCTATGCCAATGCATGGATCACTAGGAACCATAATCAAAGTATGAACCTGAATCCAAAGAATTGGCTTACAATGGTTCGGGGAAAATACTTAGATTTCAGTCCGAAAAATGTAAGGTTGGCGTTTAACTTGCCAATGATGCAAGAAACCGCATCCCCTACACTAGAAAGGTCAACTTTGATCAAAGGTTGGACCAAGTCCTCATGGACATATGTGTGGAAGGAGCTCAATGGAAAAGAGACTCAAGAGGCAAGCCGGTTCAATTGAGAAGACCGGACCTAAGCTTGTCGCTAGAGGATGGTTGGAGTTCATCCAACACTCTATCATTCCTACTAGCAACCGATCTGAAGTGACTGTAGATCGGGCCATCATGATCCATAATATCATGATTAGGGAGAAAGTGGAAGTTCATGAGATCATACCTCTAGAACTCTACAAGGTGGCTGTCAAGTCCTCCACTTTAGCCTTTCTTCATCTCATTTGTCACCTATGCAATTTGGCTGGGATTGACATAGAAGGAGACATCCTCATTGAAGAGGATAAGCCCATCACTAGGAAAAGGATGGAGCAAACAAGAGAGCCCACTCATGGACCTCAACAAGAGCATGAGGAAATTCCTCATCAAGAAATCCCCGAGATACCTCAAGGGATGCATTTTCCTCCACACAACTATTGGAATCAACTCAACACCTCTTTGGAAGGCTTGAGTTACAACATGGACCAACTAAGGGTGGAGCACCAAGAGCACTCCATCATTCTCTATGAGATTAGAGAAGATCAAAGAGCTATGAGGGAGGAGCAACAAAGGCAAAGAAGAGACAAAGATGAGCTCAGGCGCTCCATTGGACTTTCAAGAGGAGGAACTAGCTGCCATCACTAAGGTGGACCCGTTCCTTGATTTCCTTGTTCCTTTTTTTCTGTTTTTTCGAATTTGATGCTTTATGTGTTATCCATGTTTGTGTCTTTATTACATGATCATTAGTATCTAGTGTCTATGTCTTAAAGCTATGAATAATTCCATGAATCCTTTACCTCTCTTAAATAAAAAATGTGCCTAATTACAAAAGAACAAGAAGTACTTGGATTTCAAATTTTATCTTGAAATTAGTTTAATTATTTTGATGTGGTGGCAATACTTTTTGTTCTCTGAATGAATGCTTGAACAGTGCATATTTTTGATAGTGAAGTTTATAAATGTTAAAATTGTTGGCTCTTGAAAGAATGACGAACAAAGAGAAATATTATTGATAATCTGAAAAATCATGAAATTGATTCTTGAAGCAAGAAAAAGTAGTGAAAAAAAAGAAAAAGAAAAAGAAAAAGAAAAAGCAAGCAGAAAAAGCCAATAGCCTTTTAAACCAAAAGGCAAGGGTAAAAAGGATCCAAGGCTTTGAGCATTAATGGATAGGAGGACCCAAGGAAATAAAATCCAGGCCTAAGCGGCTAAATCAAGCTGTCCCTAACCATGTGCTTATGGCATGAAGGTCCAAGTGAAAAGCTTGAGACTGATTGGTTAAAGTCGTGATCCAAAGCAAAAAGAGTGTGCTTAAGAACTCTGGAAACCTCTAATTGGGGACTTTAGCAAAGCTGAGTCACAATCTGAAAAGGTTCACCCAGTTATGTGTCTGTGGCATTTATGTATTCGGTGGTAATACTGGAAAACAAAGTGCTTAGGGCCACGGCCAAAACTCATAAAGTAGTTGTGTTCAAGAATCAACATATTGAACTAAGAGAATCAATAACACTATCTAAAATTCTGAGTTCATATAGATGCCAATCATTCTGAATTTCAAAGGATAAAGTGAGATGCCAAAACTTTTCAGAAGCAAAAAGCTACTAGCGCCGCTCATCTAATTGGGACTAAGTTTCAATGATATTGTGAGATTCATTGTATATTCTCTTCTTTTTATCCTATTTTTTTCAGTTGCTTGGGGACAAGCAACAATTTAAGTTTGGTGTTGTGATGAGCAGATAATTTATACGCCTTTTGGCATCATTTTTAGATAGTTTTTAGTAGGATCTAGCTACTTTTTAGTATATTTTTATTAGTTTTTAAGCAAAATTCACATTTCTGGACTTTACTATGAGTTTGTGTGTTTTTCTATGATTTCAGGCATTTTCTGGCTGAAATTGAGGGATCTGAGCAAAAATCTGATTCAGAGGCTGAAAAAGGACTGCTGATGTTGTTGGATTCTAACCTCCCTGCACTCAAAATGGATTTTGTGGAGCTACAGAAACCCAAATTGCGCGCTCTCAATTGCGTTGGAAAGTAGACATCCAGGGCTTTCCAGAAATATATAATAGTCTATACTTTTCCCGAGTTTTGACGACACAAACTGGCGTTAAAATGCCAACTTCCTGCCCTATTCTGGCATTAAACGCCAAAAACAGGTTACAAGCTAGAGTTAAACGCCCAAAACAGGCTGCAAACTGGCGTTTAACTCCAAGAAAAGTTTCTACACATGAAAGTTTCAATGCTCAGCCCAAGCACACACCAAGTGGGCCCAGAACTGGATTTCTGCCTTATTTACTTATTTCTGTAACCCTAGTAACTAGTTTAGTATAAATAGAGCTTTTTACTATTGTACTCACATCTTTTGATCATCCTTGATCTTGGGACAAGGTCTTGGTTATTCTGGTTCCCCCTCTGGGGCCAAAGCCAATGAACACCATTATCACTTATGTATTTTCAATGGTGGAGTTTCTACACACCATAGATTAAGGTGTAGAGCTCTGCTGTTCCTCGAGTATTAATGTAATCTGTTATTATTCTTCTTTTCAATTCAAGCTTATTCTTATTCTAAGATGTTCACTCGCACTTCAACCTGATGAATGTGATGATCCGTGACACTTATCACCATTCTCACTTATGAACGCGTGCCTGACAAACACTTCCGTTCTACCTGGGAAAGCTAGAGTGTGTATCTCTTGGATTCCTGGTCCATGCGTTTGATTGCCTCTCATGACAACAGAGCCTTCAATTCCTTGAGATCAGAGTCTTCATTGTATAAGCTAGAATCAATTCGCAGCATTCTTGAGATCTGAAAAGTCTAAACCTTGTCTGTGGTATTCCGAGTAGGATCTGGGATGGGATGACTGTGACGAGCTTCAAACTCATGATTGTTGGGCATAGTGATAGACGCAAAAGGATCAATGGATCCTATTCAAACACAAGTGAGAACCGACAGATGATTAGCCCTACGTAACTTGTAGCTGGACCATTTTCACTGAGAGGACGGGAGGTAGCCATTGACAACGGTGATACCCGAACATACAACTTGCCATGGAAAGGAGTATGAATGATTGAATGAAGACAGTAGAAAATCAGAGATTCAGAAGGAATAACGCATTTCCATACGCTTATATGAAATTTCCACCAATGAATTACATAAGTATCTCTATCTTTATTTTATGTTTATTTATCTTTTAATTATCAAAACTCTATAACCATTTGAATCCGCCTGACTGAGATTTACAAGATGACCATAGCTTGCTTCAAGCCAACAATCTCTATGAGATCGACCCTTACTCACGTAAGGTTTCTTACTTGGACGACCTAGTGCACTTGCTGGTTAGTTGTGCAAAGTTGTGAAAAAGAATTGAGATTACAATTGTGTGTACCAAGTTGTTGGCACCATTGAGATCACAATTTCGTGCACCACTCCCATTCGTGCCATCAAAGCTTTTATGGAAAATGCCAAGTCTGAATTCGACAGAATCAAGGGTTTGAAGGATGAGCTTGAAGCGAAGGTAATTAAGCTGGAGCTAGATGTGAAAAGGGAAAAATCCCGAGCTACTACTGCTGAGGCTGCTGCAAACCTGTCCGAAGAGATGGCCAAGAAGACCAAAGAGAGCTACACTTGTACGTATGCCGAGTTGCTAGAGACCAAGGAGAGGCTTCAATCTACCCAGGCCGACTATGCCGAGCTCCAAGGTCATCTGGTGTGCTGTGTATCTGATGCATATGAGAATTTGAAGGCTCAAGTCCGAGTTCTTGCTCCTGAGCTCGATCTGACTTTATTCAGTCTAGACAATGTCATGGAGGATGGCAAGATTGTACCTACCCCGGATGATGAAGAAGAGGGTCCTCCTCCTTCGCCACCAGCCAAGGCTTCTATGGCTTCAGCCTCTACTACCGAGGTGGCTTCTATTAGGTCCAATCCTGATGTAGAAATACTAGATGGCCCAGATGGAGTTGTCAATGCCGTCCAATTACGACTAGACCTCCCTCTCCTAAAGATGCCACTACTGAAGCAACTTCAGATCCTTGATGACCTTCTTTTATATATTTGTATAGTCCGACTTGTGGACTTTTGGACTTGTTTTTTGTAACTCTTTGTGTGGATGACTTCTTTAACATTTGGTTGCTTCTTTGCAACTTATTCTGCTAAAATACTTTAAACTCTGAGGTTACCTTTAGGTGACCTTTTGAGTCTTTGATGTTTTATTATGGTAGTTGCACCTTTGCCAGACACTTGGGGTTTTTACTTTCTTACAGCCCTGTGATCTTTTATTTAAGTAACTTCCGGTCTGATCTCCTTTGCGTGAGTGTTTTACCCTTGCATTTGGAGGTCATGCCTTGGTTTGACTTAATGTTGGCTGAGTCGGGTAGTCCTTTGAGTTAGTACTGATACGTAAAAATGAGATTTCACGTACAACCGGCAAGTATACCGGGTCGCATCAAGTAATAAAACTCACTAAGAGTGAGGTCGATCCCACGGAGATTGGTAGATTAAGCAACTTTAGTTAAATGGTAGATTTAGTCAAGCAAACATGGTTTTGATTTTATGAGCATTTTGATTTTTGGACATAATTGCAAGAATTTAAATGGCAAAGAATGTAAAGAACTAAAAGAGAGAAATAAAGTGAAAGTAAATAACGGAAACTTAAATTGCAAGAAACTTAAATGACATCAAAGGTAAATTGCAAGAAAATAGAGTGCTGAATTCTAAAGAGCAAAAGAGTAAATAGCAAGAAATGAAGAAACAAAATGTAAATGACAAGAATAATAAATTGCAAGAGTGTAGAAGGGAATTGGGCAATGAATACACTAAGAGCAAAAGAAATGAGAATTAATGATAGAGAGGATCATTAGGGATCAGAGATGCAAGTTTTCATGAATTGATGTTAGTCAAATCCTTCTCAATCATGGGTATAGATCCATGGCAAGTGGGTAATTGAATCCCAATCTCTTGGTGATTCAATTTCTCTCAACATAACCAATTGCCACTCTCGTGATCTAATTGTTCATGAGAAGAGATGAAGCTCAAATCTAATCCAGCCACACAACTCCCATAATCTCAACCAAGGAGAGTTACATCTCACATACTAACCAAGGTGTATTGATTAAAGAAATCATGAAAGGATGAACTCTAAACTGAATTATATGGCTCATTCCTCAAATTCACCACATAATTCATATAGATTAACCCCTCTCTCGATGGTGGTTGAATCTTTGAAGATCAAGAATTCCCTCTTTAGATCAACCACTAGAATTGAGGAGGAAAAGATGAGTTCACCAATTCATTCCAACAAGCAGAGCTCTTC
>NC_029774.3:56192332-56192669 GCF_000817695.3 Arachis duranensis | reverse complement strand
TTGGCAACGTGGTTGGCAGCTCTTTCTGGCGTTGGCAACGTGGTTGGCACCAAGACTTGGCGTTGGCAACTTGATTGGCACCAAGACTTGGTTGGCAGCACGTCCTGGCGTTGGCAACTTGGCTGGCAGCACATCCTGGCGTTGGCAACTTGGCTGGCAGCACATCTTGGCGTTGGCAACGTGGTTGGCACCCAAGACTTGGTGCTTAGCCAAGCACCCATTACTTGGCATTGCCTTGAATAACGCCTATGATTCTTGGCGTTGGCAACGCCCTCGAGCTTCTCTTCCAAGGCTTCATTCTTGTTGCTTGGCGTTGCCTTGAATAACGCCTATGGTT
>NC_029774.3:56187431-56188122 GCF_000817695.3 Arachis duranensis | reverse complement strand
ACTTTCATAGCCTAGCATTTTCGTGTATGTATGGACACCAAATTTAGTTTGTGGCTAAGTGTTGTAGAACACACTTTTGCCATTACTTCAAGATTGGTCACACCAAACTTAGTGCCTTGCATACACTATGTACTAGTCTACTTAATCATTATTGACTACTAAAGTATGAAAATAAAAGACTCCCTGTGCATGGGTTGCCTCCCATGAAGCGCTTGTTTATTGTCTTTAGCTTGACACTGCAGCTTCTTGCTCATGTTAAGAGTTGCACACTCTCTTCCTTGCTCCAAGGGCCACCAAAATAGTGCTTCACCCTATGTCCATTGACTGTGAAGGTTTGTTTTGAGGCTTCATCAAGCAATTCAACATAGCCATGAGGTGATACTTTGGTGATGGTGTATGGACCAGTCCATCTAGACCTCAGCTTCCCAGGGAAGATCTTCAATCTTGAGTTGAATAACAACACCTTTTGGCCCGGTTCGAATGTTCTTTGAGAGATCCTCTTATCATGCCATCTCTTTGCTCTCTCTTTGTATATTTTGGCATTGTCATATGCCTCCAATCTGAACTCCTCAAGTTCATTGAGTTGTAGCAACCTCTTCTCTCCTGCTGCTTGAGCATCTAAATTCAGAAGTTTGGTGGCCCAAAAGGCCTTATGTTCAAGCTCCACAGGGAGGTGGCATGCCTTTCCATA
>NC_029774.3:56171805-56173210 GCF_000817695.3 Arachis duranensis | reverse complement strand
ATGAAATTCATCCTGAGAATTTGAAGTATTCTGCATGTACTGAACTTGTTCTTGTGGTTGTTCAACAGTGGTCCCTTCACCTTGGTTCCATTCAAGTAATGGTTGATTTGTTGTGTTCACTGCTGCAAGTTGTAAACCATCCATTCTCTTTGTTATCATCTCCATTTGTTGTTGGATTTATTGGTGCATTAACTTATTTTGTGCCAAGATAGCATCAACACCTTCAAGCTCCATTACACCTTTCTTTGGGGTCAGATTATGCTGCCTTTCTGATGAGTAATAATACTGATTGTTTGCCACAATCTCAATGAGGTCTTGAGCCTCCTCGGCAGTTTTCATCATGTTGAGTGATCCTCCTGATGAGTAGTCTAGTCCCTTCCTTGCTTCTAAGCTTAAGCCTTCATAAAAGTTTTGGAGTTTGACCCAATCACTAAACATGTCAGGTGGACACCTTTTCATTAATGCCTTATACCTTTCCCAGGCTTCATACAATGACTCCCCTTCCATTTGCCTGAAAGTTTGAACCTCTGTCTTCAACTTGATGATTCTTTGAGGTGGGTAGAACTTTGCTAGAAATCTGCCCATCACATCATTCCAATTGTTGAGGCTTTCCTTGGGGAATGACTCTAGCCATTGAGTGGCCTTGTCCCTCAAAGAAAATGGAAATAGTAGCAGCTTGTAGACATCTGGATGCACTCCATTTGTCTTCACTGTATTGCATATCCTCAGAAAAATAGATAGATGTTGATTTGGGTCTTCAAGAGGTCCCCCTCCATAGGAGCAATTGTTCTGTACCAAAGTGATGAGCTGAGGTTTCAACTCAAAGTTATGGGCATGAACATTTGGTGTAGCAATACTGCTCCCACAATGTCTTGGATCAGGGATAGTATACGAGGATAACACCCTTCTAGCTTGTCCACCATTATTGTTGACCCCTCCAGGAGGATTTTGCATCTCATCCTCCATGACTTGATCTTCTCCCTCTGACTCCTCTTCACCAACTATTAGCTTTTCTCTTTCTGCTCTTCTTATCCTTCGGAGGGTTCTCTCGTCCTCAATATTATGTCTACTAGCTCCTGACATACACAAGCAAAACCAAAATCACAAGTGAGACACTCTAGAACTAGAGTGGAATTGGGGTTAGTGAAACAAAATATCAAACAGTTAGTGGGCTTAACAAAAACACAAAAAATAATGCTTAATCTAAACCACCTTTCACTTAATCATTGTCAATCTTTCCAATCCCCGGCAACGGCGCCAAAAACTTGATACGTAAAAATGAGATTTCACGTAATTACCGGCAAGTATACCGGGTCGTATCAAGTAATAAAACTCACAAAGAGTGAGGTCGATCCCACGGAGATTGGTAGATTAAGCAACTTTAGTTAAATGGTAGATTTAGTCA
>NC_029774.3:56169853-56170180 GCF_000817695.3 Arachis duranensis | reverse complement strand
GGACATGGTCAGGCTGCCTTGTTGGAGTTGTTGTGGATAACGCCCCTATATTCCAAGTTAGCAACGTGCAGCCTCTATTCTTCATCATCCAAAGCTTCCTGGCATTGTTGCCAAACACGCCAATGCTTTCTTGAGTTGGCAACATGCTGATGCTCTTTCCTAGCTCCAGACATTGCTTCCCACGTTGCCATTGAACACGCCCATAGAGGCTGGCGTTGGCAACGTGCTCGAGCCTTCTTCAAGGCTCTAAACATTGCTTCCCACGTTGGCAACGTGGCTGGCAAGGCTTCCTGGCGTTGGCAACGTGGTTGGCAAGGCTTCCTGGCA
>NC_029774.3:56163188-56168965 GCF_000817695.3 Arachis duranensis | reverse complement strand
TTGTTTATTTAGAGAAAATGAGTGAGATTAAGCTAAAACCAACTAAACTAACTAGCTAATATAACAAATATGCAATTGCATCAAGTACCTGCTAACCCTTTGCTTTTGGCAAACATCATCCTTGCAGCTCGGTGTCCGAGCTCTTGGTGATTCATTCGTCAACTTTTTAGTGTTCCGTAGAACCTTTTTAGTGGGTTTAACCGACTTCTTTGTAACTTTATTTTGGGATTGTTCCTTTGAATGAGGCTACTCCCTTTAGCTGAGCACGTTCGAGCCTTAAGCTGTTTTCAACCTTTTTATCCTTGAGGTCGTGCTTGCTTTGCGGGGTTGCTCCTTTGGTTGATGTTGATGTGAGCTTTTTTGTCATGTTTCAACAAATTTTTAGGTAGTGTTCCAAGGGGAACCTTTTTTTTTGTAGTTTGTTTGGATGACTTTTTAGCCCCACTCCGCTTTGTTTGTTTGATTTTTAAGTAGTGTCTTTTTCAATACTTCGTACCTTCCAGCAAAGCATTTTTGGCCTTTCTTTGGCCTTTTGTAATATGTCTTCGTCCCTTTTTAGTGATCCTTTCTCTTGGTTCGACTTTTCTGTCGGGACTTCTTAAGTTATTTTTAGTAATCCATTTTTAGTCAGACCTCGTCAGGTCACTTTTTATGGTTACTTTTTATAACTTCTTGCATTAATCTGCTTTTACGCTTTCACCTTGTCGACCTCTTTGTAATCAGACGATGAATTTGATTTTCACCTTGCCAACCTCTTTACAATCGAACAATGAATTTGGTTTTCACCTTGCCGATCTTTTCATAATCGGACAATGAATTTTTGCGTTTTGTGAGCTTAGATTAATGCATCTTGGTAGGAAACTTTTTAGGGAATCTGAAAAACTTTATTCAAATAGAAAATAGGAATATAAACAGGAATATATACATATGAGTGCTTACCCTTCTAAGTCAGGAAATTTTGTAGATCTTGGCCTGGTGCCTCATTAAAAAACCTTTTCAGGAAAAAGAGTGCACCTTGACCTAAGATCTTTATTACTTTCTAACTATAGTACCTTCTTAGGTTACAGGCATGCCATGACCTTGGCAGCTCTCACCCCTCGAGGTTGGACACCTTGTAGTAACCTTTTCCCAATACTTCTACAACTCGGTAGGGTCCTTTTCAGTTAGCTGCTAGCTTCCCTTCTCCTAATCGACCTGCTCCGATGTCATTTCGGACTAAGATGAGATTGTTGGTGGTGAAGCTTCGTTGGACTACCCTCTGATTATACCTTAGAGCCATTCGACGCTTTAATGCTTCCTCTCTAATCCAAGCATTTTCTCAGACTTCTGGAAGTAGGTTGAGTTCCTCTTTTTGAATTTGTGAGTTGGCATCTTCATTGTCGGAGATCATTCTAGAATATCTTTCTTCTATTTCCATTGGAATCATTGCCTCCACCCCGTAAGCAAGTCGAAAGGGTGATTCTTCTATGGTCGAGTGTGGAGTTGTCCGATATGCCCATAGGACTTGTGGAAACTTTGCAGCCCAAGCTCATTTTGTGTTCTGTAGTCTCCTTTTTAACCCAGCCAGTATGACTTTATTGGCAGATTCTGCCTGCTCGTTGGCTTGTGGGTGTTCTACAGATGTGAACTGGTGCTTTATTTTCAAGTCAGCTACCAAATTCCTAAAACCTGTGTCCGTAAACTGAGTTCCATTATCTGTGGTGATGGAGGAAGGGACCTCAAACCTTGTGATAATGTTTTTATACAAAAATTTCCGACTTACTTGGGCGGTGGCATTAGCTAAGGGCTCTGCCTCAATCCACTTTGTGAAATAGTCTATTCCTACAATGAGGAATTTGACTTGCCCTGACCCTTGGGAAAAGGGTCCAAGGAGGTCAAGCCTCCATTTTGCGAATGGCCAGGGAGACGTAACACTAATGAGCTCCTCTGGTGGAGCGATATGGAAGTTAGCATGCTTCTGACATGGTGGGCATGTTTTGACGAACTCTGTTGCTTCTTTTTGCAAGGTTGGCCAGAAAAAACCGGCTCGGAGTACCTTTTTAAAAAGAGCTCGTGCCCCCAGGTGGTTGCCATACATACCACTGTGTACTTCTTCTAAGACTTCCCTTGTATTGGAAGTCGGCACACATTTTAGGAAGGGTATTGAGATCCCTCTCCTATATAAGATGTCGCCCACTATGGTGTAGTACTGTGCCTCTTGTATTAGCCTTTTCGCCTCCTTCTTATATGTGGGAAGTATCTCTGCCTTGAGGTAGTTGATTATGGGAGTCATCCATCCTTGATCCTGACCTGATATGGTCAAGACTTTTTTTTCCTCCGAGATTGATGGATTTTGCAGGGTTTCTTGGATGAGGCTTCTATTATTGCCCCCTGGTTTGGTGCCGGCTAATTTTGAAAGTGCATCAGCTTGGGCATTCTGTTCCCGAGGTATATGTTGGACCTCATATTCCCCAAACTGCCTGAGCTGTTCTCTGGTCTTGTCCTCATATTTCTTCATGGTGGGATCCTTAGCTTGGTAGCTCCCTTCTATTTGTGAGGTAACTACTTGTGAATCGCTGAAGATGGTAAGCTGTTGAACTCCTACCTCTCTAGCTAGTCTCAAACTAGCCAGTAGTGCCTCATATTCAGCCTGATTATTTGAAGTAGGGAATTCGAACTTTAGTGATAACTCGATTTGGGTTCCCTGATCACTTTCTATAATTACACTTACACCATTCCCGGTTTTGTTTGAAGAGCCGTCCACGTAGAGATTCCATTTTGTGGGAGTTCCTAGGGTGTAAGTGTATTCAGCAATAAAGTCGGTCAGGTACTGTGATTTGATGACTGTCTGAGCTTCATATCGAAGATCGAATTTGGATAACTCGACTGCCCACTGTAGGATTCTTCTAGCTAAGTCTGTTTTCTGTAGAATGACTTTTATGGGCTGGTTGGTTTGAACCCTGATCGTGTGAGCTTGAAAGTATGGGCGGAGTCATTGAGAAGCAAGTATGAGGGCATAGGTGAACTTTTCTATCTTTTGATAGTTTAATTCGGCCCCTTGTAGAGCCTTGCTAATGAAGTGGATGGGTTGTTGCCCACTTTCGTCTCCTCTAACTAGTGTTGAGGCTATTGCCCGACTTCCCACTGCGCGGTTTAATATGAGTTTTTCACTTTCCCATGGTCGCCCCAGGAATTTCTTAAAATTTTAGAAGGTTTGTTTGCACTCTGGAGTCCATTTAAACCTCATTCCCTTCCTTAGTGTTGCATAAAAGGGAAGAGATCTTATGGCTGATCCGGCTAGAAACCTGGACAGGGCTGCAAGTCTTCCATTGAGCTGTTGTACCTCTTTGACACAGCTTGGACTTTTCATGTCGAGTATAGCCTGGCATTTATCCGGGTTTGCCTCAATTCCTCTTTGTGTGAGCATGAAGCCCAAGAATTTGCCAGCCTCTACCGCGAAGGTGCACTTTGTAGGATTAAGTTGCATACCGTGCTTCCTTATGGTGTCGAACATTTTGGTGAGGTCAGACAACAATGATTCCTCACTTTGTGTTTTTACCAGCATGTCATCTATGTAAACCCCCATGAGTTTCCCGATATGGTCAGTAAAAACTTTGTTCATCAGTCTTTGGTAGGTAGCTCCTGCATTCTTGAGTCCGAAGGGCTTAACTATATAGCAATAGCTTGCCTTTGGGGTTAGGAACTAGGTCTTCTCTGGATTAGGTGGGTACATTGGGATTTGGTTGTATCCTGAATAGGCATCCATGAAGAAGAGGTACTTGTATCCGGAAGAGGCATCCATTAGAGTGTCTATGTTCGGAAGCGGGTAGGGATCTTTTGGCAGGCCTTATTGAGGTCGGTGTAGTCAGTACACATTCTTCACTTGCCGTTTGACTTTTTCACCATGACAACGTTGGCCAGCCATAATGGGTATTTGACCTCCCTTATGAATCCTGCCTTTAGTAAGGCTTGCATTGCTCTTCCACAGCTTGGGACCTTTCTGGGCCGAGCTTCCTACGATTCTGGTGCACGAAATTGTGATCACACTTTTCACAACTTCGGTACAACTAACTAGCAAGTGCACTGGGTCGTCCAAATAATAAAACCTTACGCGAGTAAAGGTCGATCCCACAGAGATTGCCAGCTTGAAGCAAGCTATGGTCATCCTGTAAATCTTAGTCAGACAGATTCAATTGGTTATGAGTGTTGATGATTGAAAGATAAATAAAACGTAAATTAAAATAAAAATATGGTGCACGAAATTGCAATCACACTTTTGTAATTCCGCACAACTAACCAGCAAGTGCACTGGGTCGTCCAAGTAATACCTTACGTGAGTAAGGGTCGATCCCACGGAGATTGTCGGCTTGAAGCAAGCTATGGTTATCTTGTAACTCTTAGTCAGGATATCAATAATTATCAGGGTTGATTGTAAAAAGCAAAAGAACATGAAATAAGTACTTGTTTTGCAGTAATGGAGAACAGGTTAAGGTTTTGGAGATGCTCTATCTTCTGAATCTCTGCTTTCCTACTGTCTTCTTCTTCAGGCACGCAAGACTCCTTCCATGGCAAGCTGTATGTAGGGTTTCACCGTTGTCAATGGCTACCTCCCATCCTCTCAGTGAAAATGTTCAACGCGCTCTGTCACAGCACGGCTAATCATCTGTCGGTTCTCAATCAGGTTGGAATAGAATCCAGTGATTCTTTTGCGTCTGTCACTAACGCCCAGCCTTCAGGAGTTTGAAGCTCGTCACAGTCATTCAATCCTTGAATCCTACTCAGAATACCACAGACAAGGTTTAGACCTTCCGGATTCTCTTGAATGCCGCCATCAGTTCTAGCTTATACCACGAAGATTCTGATTAAAGAATCCAAGAGATATCTACTCAATCTAAGGTAGAACGGAGGTGGTTGTCATGCACACGTTCATAGGTGAGAATGATGATGAGTGTCACAGATCATCACATTCATCGGGTTTAGGAACAAGTGATATCTTAGAATAGAAGCAAGCGTGATTGAATGAAAAATAGTAGTAATTACATTAATCCATCAAGACACATCAGAGCTCCTCACCCCCAACCATGGGGTTTAGAGACTCATGCTGTAGAAGATACAATGAGAAACGTGTAAAGTGACATGAGGTACAGATACAATATCAAAAGGTCCTATTAATAGTGAACTAGTAACCTAGGGTATACGGAAATGAATAAATGACGTAAAAATCCACTTCCGGGGTCCACTTAGTGTGTGCTTGGGCTGAGCATTGAAGCTTTCATGTGTAGAGACTTTTTCTGGAGTTAAACGCCAGCTTTTATGCCAGTTTGGGCGTTTAACTCCAATTTTTATGCCAGTTCCGGCGTTAAACGCTGGGAATTCTAAAGCTGATTTGCAACGCCGGTTTGGGCCATCAAATCTCGGGCAAAGTATGGACTATACATTGCTGGAAAGCCCAGGATGTCTAGTTTCCAACGCCGTTGAGAGCGCGCCAATTGGGCTTCTGTAGCTCCAGAAAATCCACTTCGAGTGCAGGGAGGTCAGATTCCAACAACATCTGCAGTCCTTTTCAGCCTCTGAATCAGATTTTTGCTCAGGACCCTCAATTTCAGCTAGAAAATATATGAAATCTCAGAAAAACACACAAACTCATAGTAAAGTCCAGAAAAGTCAATTTTAACTAAAAACTAATAAAAATATACTAAAAACTAACTAAAATATACTAAAAACATACTAAAAACAATGCCAAAAAGCGTATAAATTATCCGCTCATCACAACACCAAACTTAAATTGTTGCTTGTCC
>NC_029774.3:56162019-56163089 GCF_000817695.3 Arachis duranensis | reverse complement strand
GGTTCTTAAGCACACTCTTTTTGCCTTGGATCACAACTTTATTATTATATATTTTTTTCATTTTTTTCATTTTTTTTGTATTCACTGCTTTTTCTTGCTTCAAGAATCAATTTGATGATTTTTCAGATCCTCAATAACAGTTCTCCTTTTCCATCATTCTTTCAAGAGCCAACAATTTTAACATTCTTAAAACAACAAATTCAAAAGACATATGCACTGTTCAAGCATTCATTCAGAAAACAAAAAGTATTGTCACCACATCAAACTAATTCAACTAGTTTTAGAGATGAATTTGAAATCCTGTACTTCTTGTTCTTTTGTGATTAAAGCATTTTTCATTTAAGAGAGGTGATGGATTCATAGGACATTCATAGCTTTAAGACATGAGCCTTAAATTTTATTAATCATGAATTAAGAACAAGACTAAAAAATAGATATAAGATAAGACTAATAGTAATAGAAAACAAAAATTCAAATAGGCTCCTAATGATAGAGGTTATCACAGAGTTAGGACTCAACAACCTTGATTTTGAGAAGTGGATGCTCCCTCAACTTGAGGGGAGAACTTTTGGCATTTCAACTCTTGAAGTTCATGCCCCTGCTTTTCTTGTTCCTTCAGCAATTTACAGAGCATGCAATTCTGATTTGCTGTTCTTCCATAAGTTGTTCCATAGTTTCTTGCAACTTGGTGACAGATGCTTCTAGGCTGGCCCAGTAGTCAATTTCAGGAAATTCAGGGAGGAACTCCTACGCCCTCTTTTTGATAGAGTTGTCTTGCATTTGTCCTTCCATTGACTTCTTGGTGATTGAATGTTCAATTGGTATGAATTCATCTACTCCCATCTTCATCCCAACCTCTTTACAGAGCAAGGAGATCAAGCTTGGGTAAGCCAGTTTGGCTTCAGTGGAATTCTTGTTTGCAATTGTGTAGATCTCACAAGCAATCAGATTGAAATGCCCAATAAAGTCTAGCCAGAACGGTTGCTAGTAGGCAATATGAAATGCCCAATAAAGTCTAGCCAGCCTCTTGCAATTGGTTTGAGGTCTCCCCTCTTGAGTTGGTTTGGGAC
>NC_029774.3:56155999-56161883 GCF_000817695.3 Arachis duranensis | reverse complement strand
TTGAGGCAATTTGAAGACCTCTCTTATTTTGTCCAGATGGAAGTAGATAACTTTCCCTCTGACCATGGTTCTGTAAGTATGAAAAGCAGTCCCAGTCATTCTCTGCTTATCTGTCAGCCACAGATTTGAGTAGAATTCCTGAACCATATTTCTTCCAACCTTTATCTCAGGATTGGTTAGAACTTCCCATCCTCTGTTTCGAATTTGCTCTTGGATCCCCGGATATTCGTCTTCTTTTAGATCGAATTTGACTTCCGGGATCACTGACCTCAGATCCATTATTTTGTGATAATGGTCTTCATGTTCTTTGGTTAAGAACTTCTCTTGATTCCAAAGACTCTTTGGATTATTCTCTTTCTTGCCTCTTAAATTGGTTTGTTTTCCCTTAGGAGCCATGATCTTGATGAATCTTGGCTTAGTGATCACGGAATAGTACACCAAACTTAGAGGTTTGCTTGTCCTCAAGCAAAAGAAACGAAAGAGGGGAGAGAGGAGGAGAGCAAATTCGAATGGTAGGGAGAAAGGGGTGGCTGAACATGCATTTATAAGGGAGGGGGTGAGATTTCGAAAATTTTAAAGGAGATTTGAGAAGATATGGAAAGAATTTGAGAAAAATTTAAGTTTTTGAAGAAGATTTGGGAAGGATTTGAGAGAGATTTGAAGAATGATGTTAATTTTTGAAAATTTGAAGGTGAATGATGAAAGTTTGAAATGTGTTTATGTAGAAAATTATGGATTAAATCAGAAAAGTTTGAAAAAATTTTGATTAGAAAGCGAAATCTCCGTCCCCCCACCTTTCTGGCGTTAAACGCCCAGAATGGTATCCATTCTGGCGTTTAACACCCAAATGCTTGCCATTGTGGGCGTTTAATGCCCAGCCAGGTATCCTGGCTGGCGTTAAATGCCAGAATCTCCTTCATCACTGGGTGTTTTGCTAAACGCCCAGGATGCTGCACACCTGGCGTTAAACGCCCAGAATGGTGCCCATTCTGGCGTTTAACGCCCAACATGGCACCTTTACTGGCGTTAAACGCCCAGAATGGTGCCCATTCTGGCGTTTAACGCCCAAAGTACCCTTTACTGGCGTTTTTTCGCCAGCAAGCTCTTTTTCTCTGCTTTTTGCACTGAATCCTTCTATAACTCTGTGAATTCCTTCAATTTTGATATTTGCCCTTTGAGAATATATATCAAACTTTGATTAAACAAAACAGATAACCTGCTAATGACTGGGTTGCCTCCCAGCAAGCGCTTCTTTATTGTCTTTAGCTGGACCTTCACTGAGAATCACTCAAGTCTCAGTTTTGAGCATTCTTGCTCAAAATTGATTTCAAGATAATGTTTGACTCTCTATCCATTAACACTGAATTTTTTGTTAGAGTCATTATCCTGAAGCTCTACATATCCATATGGTGACACAGAAGCTCAACATATCCATATGGTGATACTCCTGTAATCACATACGGACCCCTCCACCGGGATTTAAGTTTTCCTGGGAACAGTCTGAGCCTAGAGTTGAAGAGTAGAACTTTTTCTCCTGGCTCAAAGACTTTGGATGACAACTTCTTGTCATGCCACTTCTTTGCCTTTTCCTTATAAATCTTTGCATTTTCAAAGGCACTGAGTCTAAATTCATCTAGCTCATTTAGCTGGAGCAATCTTTTTTTACCAGCTAACTTAGCATCCAAGTTTAGGAATCTGGTTGCCCAGTAGGCTTTATGTTCCAGTTCCACGGGCAGATGACAGGCCTTGCCATACACAAGTTGGTATGGAGAGGTTCCTATTGGAGTCTTGAATGCTGTTCTGTATGACCACAGAGCATCATCCAAGCTCTTTGCCCAATCCTTTCTACGGGCAATTACAGTCTATTCTAGGATTCTTTTTAGCTCTCTGTTAGAGACTTCAGCTTGCCCATTTGTCTATGGATGATACGGGGTTGCCACTTTGTGACTAATTCCATATCGGACCGTAGCAGAGTAGAGCTGTTTATTGCAAAGATGAGTACCCCCATCATTGATTAGGACTCTGGGAACACCAAATCTGCTGAAGATGTGTTTCTGGAAGAATTTCATCACGGTCTTAGTATCATTAGTGGGTGTAGCAATTGCTTCTACCCACTTAGATATATAGTCCACTGCCACCAGAATGTAAGTGTTTGAGTATGATGGTGGGAACGGACCTATGAAGTCAATCCCCCATACATCAAACAATTCAATCTCTAAGATTCCTTGTTGAGGCATGGCGTATCCGTGAGGTAAGTTACCAGCTCTTTGGCAGCTGTCACAGTTACGCACAAACTCTCGGGCATCTCTACAGAGAGTAGGCCAGTAGAAGCCACATTGGAGGACCTTAGTGGCTGTTCGCTCACTTCCAAAATGTCCCCCATACTGTGATCCATGGCAGTGCCATAGGATCCTTTGTGCTTCCTCTCTGGGTACACATCTACGGATCATTCGGTCTGCACATCTCTTAAAGAGATATGGCTCATCCCATAGGTAGTACTTGGCATCTGAAATTAATTTCTTTCTTTGCACCCTGCTGTACTCCTGGGGTATGAACCTCACAGCTTTGTAATTTGCAATATCTGCAAACCATGGAGCTTCCTGAATGGCAAAGAGTTGCTCATCTGGGAAAGTCTCAGAGATCTCAGTAGAAGGGAGGGACGCCCCAGCTACTGGTTCTATTCGGGACAGATGATCAGCTACTTGGTTCTCTGTCCCTTTTCTGTCTCTTATTTCTATATCAAACTCTTGCAGAAGCAACACCCATCTTATGAGCCTGGGTTTTGAATCATGCTTTGTGAGTAAGTACTTAAGAGCAGCATGGTCAGTGTACACAATCACCTTTGATCCCACTAGATAGGATCTAAACTTGTCAATGGCATAGACCACTGTAAGTAACTCTTTTTCTGTGCTTGTGTAATTCTTCTGTGCATCATTTAGAACACGGCTGGCATAATAAATGACGTGCAGAAGTTTGTTATGCCTCTGTCCCAACACTGCACCAATGGCATGGTCACTGGCATCACACATTAGTTCGAATGGTCACTGGCATCACACATTAGTCTGGTGCAGAGATGACTGGTGCTGTGACCAGCTTGGCTTTCAGGGTCTCAAATGCCTGCAGACACTGTGTGTCAAACACAAATGGTGTGTCGGCAGCTAGCAGGTTGCTCAGAGGTTTAGCAATTTTCAAAAAATCCTTTATAAACCTTCTATAGAATCCTGCATGTCCCAGAAAGCTTCTGATTGCCTTAACATTGGCAGGTGGTGGTAATTTTTCAATTACCTCTACCTTTGCCTTATCCACCTCTATTCCCTTGCTTGAAATTTTGTGCCCAAGGACAACTCCTTCAGTCACCATAAAGTGACATTTCTCCCAGTTTAAAATCAGGTTAGTCTCTTGGCACCTTTTCAGGACAAGTGCTAGGTGGTTAAGACAGGACCTGAATGAGTCTCCATATATTGAGAAGTCATCCATGAAGACTTCTAGGAATTTCTCCACCATATCAGAGAAGATGGATAGCATGCATCTCTGAAAGGTTACAGGAGCATTACATAGACCAAAAGGCATCCTCCTGTAGGCAAACATGCCAGAAGGGCAGGTGAATGCTGTTTTCTCTTGGTCTTGAGGATCTACTGCAATTTGGTTGTAACCTGAATAGCCATCCAAAAAGCAGTAATAATCATGACCAGCTAGTCTTTCTAGCATTTGGTCTATGAATAGTAAAGGAAAATGATCCTTTCTAGTGGCTGTATTGAGCCTTCTGTAGTCAATACACATACGCCACCCTGTAACTGTTCTTGTAGGAACCAGTTCATTTGTTTCATTATGGACCATTGTCATGCCTCCCTTCTTGGGGACAACTTGGACAGGGCTCACCCAGGGGCTATCAGAAATAGGATAAATAATTCCAGCCTCTAGTAATTTAGTGACATCTTTCTGTACCACCTCCTTTATGGCTGGATTTAGCCGCCTTTGTGGTTGAACCACTGGTTTGGCATTATCCTCCAATAGGATTGTGTGCATGCATCTTGCTGGGCTAATGCCCTTAAGATCACTTATGGACCACCCAAGAGCTGTCTTGTGTGTCCTTAGCACTTGAATCAGTGCTTCCTCTTCCTGTGGATTTAAAGCAGAGCTTATGATCACTGGAAAAGTGTCACCCTCTCCCAAAAATGCATACTTCAGGGATGGTGGTAGTGGTTTGAGATCAGGTTTGGGAGGCTTATCCTCCTCGTGAGGAATTTTCAAAAATTCTTTGTTTCCTCTGGTTCTTCCTGATCAGGTTGAACATCCTTGAAGATGTCCTCTAGCTCTGATTCTAGACTTTCAGTCATATTGATCTCTTCGACCAAAGAGTCAATAATGTCAGGGCCCATGCAGTCATTTGGTGTGTCTGGGTGCTGCATAGCTTTTACAGCATTCAACTTGAACTCATTCTCATTGACTCTCAGGGTTACTTCCCCTTTTTGTACATCAATGAGAGTTCGTCCAGTTGCTAGGAAAGGTCTTCCTAGAATGAGAGTTGCACTCTTGTGCTCCTCCATTTCCAGCACTACAAAGTCAATTGGAAAGGTGAATGGCCCAACCTTGACAATCATGTCCTCAATTATGCCTGATGGATATTTAATGGAGCCATCAGCAAGTTGGAGACATATCAGGGTTGGTTTGACTTCTTCAGTCAAACCAAGCTTCCTGATAGTGGATGCAGGTATTAGGTTGATACTTGCCCCAAGATCACCTGGTAAGCTTTTCAGAATGACTGCACTGCATTCTTCAGTGAGAAACACTTTTTCAGTTTCTCTCCAATCTTTCTTATGACTTAAGATCTCTTTCGTGAACTTAGCATAAGAAGGTATTTGCTCAAGTGCCTCTGCAAACGGAATCTTTATTTCAAGAGTCCTTAAATAGTCTGCAAAGCGGGCAAATTGCTTATCATGTTCCGCTTGGTGGAGTTTCTGAGGATAAGGCATCTTGGCCTTATATTCATCAACCTTAGTTGCTGCAGGTTTATTCCTTACAGAGGTGGTTGGAGAAGCCTTTTTAGAGGGGTTACTATCAGCACTCTCAGGTGTCTGATTCCCCATTGGCGTTTGAACGGCAGGATTGGGTGAAGATTGGGCGTTTAACGCCAACTTTTTCCTTTTTTCTGGCGTTTGAACGCCAGAACTGGGCAGGGAATGGGCGTTTAACGCCAGCTTTTCCCCCCTTTTTGGCATTTGGATGCCAAGAGTATTCCTCTCTGGGCTCTTACTGTCCTCAGAGGGATTTTGGACAGTGGTTTGGTTATTCTCTGTCAATTGTTCCTTTATTGGCTTCTTGCTACTTTGAGTAGTGTTATTCAATGTCTTCCCACTCCTCAGTTGAACTGCTTGGCATTCTTCTGTTATCTATTTAGATAACTGTTGTTTTGCCTGATTCAACTATGATTCTATGTTCTTGTTAGCAATTTTATTTTCTTGGAGCATCTCTTTAAATTCTGCTAACTGTTTTGTCATCATGTGTAATTGCTGATTAAGCTCAACCATTTGTTCTTGAGGATTAGGATCAGTGGCTACTGCCATAACTTCTTCTTTTGTAGAGAACTCATTGCTAGAGTACAAATATTGATTTCTAGCAACAGTATCTATAAGCTCTTGAGCCTCTTCAATCGTCTTCCTCATATGTATAGATCCACCAGATGAGTGGTCTAGAGACATCTGAGCTTTCTCTGTAAGCCCATAGTAGAAGATGCCTAACTGTACCCACTCTGAAGACATTTCAGAGGGGCATTTTCTTAGCATACCTCTATACCTCTCCCAGGCATTATAAAGGGATTCATTATCCTCTTGTTTAAGCCTTGGATGTCCAGCCTTAGCTGTGTCATCCTTTTTGGAGGGTAAAA
>NC_029774.3:56141213-56155792 GCF_000817695.3 Arachis duranensis | reverse complement strand
AGAGTCCTTCTGGACTGTTCAATTCCACTTAGGTCCATGATGGAGAAAGGGAATATGATATGAATTCGCAAGTAAAGTAAAATATATTTATTTATTTATCAATTCCACTTAGGTCCATGATGGATAAAATATTTTTTTTTTGGAGAATTAAACGAAAAAAATAAAATAAAATAAAAGGAAATTAAGAAAAAAATTCGAAAATCAAAAAGAAAATAAGATCAAAGCAAATTGAGAACTGAATCAATTAGTTGATTAAAAAAATTTTGAAAAGAGCAATTAAAAAGATATGATTGAAAAGTTTTTATGAAAAAGATTTGATTTTTGAAGTGAGGAAAGAGAAAAACAACAAAATGACACCAAACTTAAAATTTTTAGAAAATCAGACACAAATTTTCGAAAACTTAAAGGAAAACACAAAGAAGACACCAAACTTAGAATTTTTAAGGATCAAGAAAGGACTAAGGATATGCAAATTCGAAAAATACAAGAAAACAAAAGCATGCAATTGACACCAAACTTAAAATATGAAACTAAACTCAAGTAAAAGACTCTAAACCAACAAAAAAATAAAACTGTCCTAATCTAAGCAACAAGATAAACCGTCAGTTGTCCAAACTCGAACAATCCCCGGCAACGGCGCCAAAAACTTGGTGCACGAAATTGCAATCACACTTTTGCAATTCCGCACAACTAACCAGCATGGAGAACAAGTTGAGGTTTTGGAGATGCTCTATCTTCTGAATCTTTGCTTTCCTACTGTCTTCTTCTTCAGGCACGCAAGACTCCTTCCATGGCAAGCTGTATGTAGGGTTTCACTGTTGTCAATGGCTACCTCCCATCCTCTCAGTGAAAATGTTCAACGCGCTCTGTCACAGCACGGCTAATCATCTGTCGGTTCTCAATCAGGTTGGAATAGAATCCAGTGATTCTTTTATGTTTGTCACTAACGCCCAGCCTTCAGGAGTTTGAAGCTCGTCACAGTCATTCAATCCTTGAATCCTACTCAGAATACCACAGACAAGGTTTAGACCTTCCGGATTCTCTTGAATGCCGCCATCAGTTCTAGCTTATACCACGAAGATTCTGATTAAAGAATCCAAGAGACATCTACTCAATCTAAGGTAGAACGGAGGTGGTTGTCATGCACACGTTCATAGGTGAGAATGATGATGAGTGTCACAGATCATCACATTCATCGGGTTTAGGAACAAGTGATATCTTAGAATAGAAGCAAGCGTGATTGAATGAAAAACAGTAGTAATTGCATTAATCCATCAAGACACAGCAGAGCTCCTCACCCCCAACCATGGGGTTTAGAGACTCATGCTGTAGAAGATACAATGAGAAACGTGTAAAGTGACATGAGGTACAGATACAATATCAAAAGGTCCTATTAATAGTGAACTAGTAACCTAGGGTATACGGAAATGAGTAAATGACGTAAAAATCCACTTCTGGGGTCCAATTAGTGTGTGCTTGGCCTGAGCATTGAAGCTTTCATGTGTAGAGACTTTTTCTGGAGTTAAACGCTAGCTTTTATGCCATTTTGGGCATTTAACTCCAATTTTTATGCCAGTTCCGGCGTTAAACGCTGGGAATTCTGAAGCTGATTTGCAACGCCAGTATGGGCCATCAAATCTCTGGCAAAGTATGGACTATTATACATTGCTGGAAAGCCCAGGATGTCTATTTTCCAACGCCGTTGAGAGCGCGCCAATTGGGCTTCTGTAGCTCCAGAAAATCCACTTTGAGTGCAGGGAGGTCAGATTCCAACAGCATTTGTAGTCCTTTTCAGCCTCTGAATCAGATGTTTGCTCAAGACCCTCAATTTCAGCCAGAAAATACATGAAATCTCAGAAAAACACACAAACTCATAGTAAAGTCCAGAAAAGTGAATTTTGACTAAAAACTAATAAAAATATAATAAAAACTAACTAAAACATACTAAAAACATACTAAAAACAATGCCAAAAAACGTATAAATTATCCGCTCATCAAAATATTTATGTAATTCATTGGTGGGAATTTCAGATAAGCGTTTGGAGATACTTTGTTGCTTCTAAACCTCTGCTTTACTATTGTCTTCATCCAATCATGCGTGCTCCCTTCCATGGTAAGCTATATGTTGGTGGATCACCTTGTCAATGGCTACCATCCGTCCTCTTAGTGAAAATGGTCTAGGCTACGATTTCTGTACGGCTAATCAACTGTCGGATCTCTTGTCTCGGCTGAAAAATACCAGGCACAGCTACCGTATGGCTAATCAGCTGTCGGTTCTCACTTGTGTCGGAATAGGATCCCTCTATCCTTTTGCACACTGTCACTTGGTGGACGAAATTGTGATCATCAACAATGGCTCCAATAGTTTGGTAGCTCTCACACGTGAATTACACTTAGTCACAACTCCACACAACTAACCAGCAAGTGCACTGGGTCGTCCAAGTAATACCTTACGTGAGTAAGGGTCGATCCCACGAAGATTGTTGGTATGAAGCAATCTATGGTTATCTTGTAGATCTCAGTCAGGCTGATTCAAATGTGATTGGATTAGATAATTCAAAGATAAATAAAATAGGATAGAAATACTTATGTAAACTAATGGTGGGAATTTCAGATAAGTGTATGGAGATGCTTGTCCCTGTTGAATCTCTGCTTTCCTACTGCTTTCATCCAATCCTTCTTACTCCTTTCCATGGCAACCTGTATGTAGGGCATCACCGTTGTCAATGGCTACATCCTATCCTCTCAGTGAAAATGGTCTAAATGCTCTGTCACAGCACGGCTAATCATCTGTCGGTTCTCAATCAGGTTGGAATAGAATCCCGTGATTTTTTTGTGTCTGTCACTAATGCCCAACCTTCAGGAGTTTGAAGTTTGTCACAGTCATTCAATCCCGGAATCCTACTCAGAATACCACAGACAAGGTTAGACTTTCCGGATTCCCATGAATGCCGCCATCAATTCTAGCTTATACCACGAAGATTCTGAGTAGGGAATCCAAGAGATATGCGCCCGGTCTAAGGTAGAATGAAAGTGGTTGTCAGTCACGTGTGTTCATAGGTGAGAATGATGATGAGTGTCACGGATCATCACATTCATCAAGTTCAAGTGCAACAAATATCTTAGAACAGGAATAAATTGAATTGAATAGAAAATAGTAGTAATTGCATTGAAACTTGAGGTACAGCAGAGCTCCACACCCTTAATCTATGGTGTGTAGAAACTCCACCGTTGAAAATACATAAGTGAAAGGTTCAGGCATGGCCGAATTGTCAGCCCCCAAACGTGGTCACAAGACCGAATGATCCAAAGACCCTTAATACACTAGTAAAAAGTTCTATTTATACTAAACTAGCTACGAGGGTTTACAGAAGTAAGTAATTGATGCAGAAATCCACTTCCAGGGCCCACTTGGTGTGTGATTGGGCTGAGCTTGATCTATCCACGAGCTGAGGCTTCTCTTGGAGTTGAATGGCAAGTTGTAACGTGTTTTGGGCTTTCAACTCTGGTTCGTGACGTGTTTCTGGCGTTTGACTCCAGAATGCAGCATGGAACTGGCGTTGAGCGCCAGTTTACGTCATTTAATCACGAATAAAGTATGGACTATTATATATTGCTGGAAAGCTCTAGATGTTTACTTTCCAACTTCATTGAGAGCACGCCATTTGGAGTTCTGTAGCTCCAGAAAATCCTTTTTGAGTGTAGGGAGGTCAGATTCCAATAGCATCAGCAGTCCTTTGTCAGCCTCCTATAAGAGTTTTGCTCAGGTCCCACTATTTCAGCCAGAAAATACCTGAAATCACAGAAAAACACACAAACTCATAGTAAAGTCCTGAAATATAAATTTAGCATAAAAACTAAGGAAAACATCCCTAAAAGTAACTAGATCATACTAAAAACTTCCTAAAAACAATGCCAAAAAGCGTATAAATTATCCGCTCATCACAACACCAAACTTAAATTGTTGCTTGTCCCCAAGCAACTAAAAATCAATTATGATAAAAAGAAGAGAATATAATATAAATTCTAAAATATCAATGAATATTAATTCTAATTAGACGAGCGGGACTTGTAGCTTTTTGCTTCTGAACAGTTTTGGCATCTCACTTTTTCCTTTGAAGTTCAGAATGATTGGCTTCTCTAGGAACTTAGAATTTCGGATAGTGTTATTGATTCTCCTAGTTAAGTATGTTGATTCTTGAACACAGCTACTTTTATGAGTCTTGGCCGTGGCCCTAAGAATTTTGTTTTCCAGTATTACCACCGGATACATAAATGCCACAGACACATGATTGGGTAAACCTTTTCAGATTGTGACTCAGCTTTGCTAGAGTCCCCAGTTAGAGGTGTCTAGAGCTCTTAAACACACTTTTTTTGCTTTGGATCATGACTTTAACCACTCAGTCTCAAGCTTTTCACTTGGACCTGCATGCCACAAGCACATGATTAGGGACAGCTTGATTTAGCCGCTTAGGCCTGGATTTTATTTCCTTATGCCCTCCTATCCATTGATGCTCAAAGCCTTGGATCCTTTTTACCCTTGCCTTTTGGTTTTAAGGGCTATTGGCTTTTTCTGCTTGCTTTTTCTTTTTCTTTCTAAATTTTTTTTGCCACTTTTTTTTCAAGCTTTTGCTTTTTCACTGCTTTTTCTTGCTTCAAGAATCAATTTCATGATTTTTCAGATTATCAATAGCATTTCTCTTTGTTCATCATTCTTTCAAGAGCCAACAGTTTTAACATTCATAAACAACAAGATAAAAAATATGCATTGTTCAAGCATTTATTCAGAAAACAAAAAGTATTGTCACCACATCAATATAATTAAACTAAATTCAAGGATAATTTCGAAATTCATGTACTTCTTGTTCTTTTGTATTAAAAAACATGTTTCATTTAAAAAAAGGTGAAGGATTTATGGAATTTATTCATAGCTTTAAGACATAGTTACTACATACTAATGATCATGAAGTAGAGACACAAAACATAGATGAACATATAACATAAAAACCGAACAACAGAAAATAAGAGCAAGGAATGAGTCCACCTTAGTGGCGTCTTCTTCTTGAAGGACCAATAATGTCCTTGAGCTCTTCTATGTCCCTTCCTTGCCTTTGTTGCTCCTCCCTCATTTCTCTTTGATCTTCTCTTATTTCATTGAGAATGATGGAGTGCTCTTGATGTTCCACCCTTAATTGTTCCACATTGTAACTCAAATCTTCTAAGGAAGTGTTGAGTTATTCCCAATAATTGTTGGGAGGAAAGTGCATCCCTTGAGGCATCTTCGGGATTTCTTGGTGATGAGCTTCCTCATGCGTCTCTTGGGTTCCATGAGTGGGCTCTCTTGTTTGCTCCATCCTTTTCTTAGTGATGGGCTTGTCCTCCTTAATGAGGATGTCTCCTTCTATGATAACACTAGCTGAGTAACATAGATGGCAAATAAAATGAGGAAAAGCTAGTCTTGCCAAAGTAGAGGACTTATCGGCTATTTTGTAGAATTCATGTGAGATGACTTCATGAACTTCTACTTCCTCTCCAATCATGATGCTATGAATCATGATGGCCCGATCCACAGTAACTTTAGATCGGTTGCTAGTGGGGATGATGGAGCGTTGAATGAACTCCAACCATCCTCTAGCCACAGGCTTGAGGTCCAGTCTTCTTAGTTGGACCGGCTTGCCTTTGGAGTCTCTTTTCCATTGAGCTCCTTCCACACATATGTCCATAAGGACTTGGTCCAACCTTTGATTAAAGTTGACCCTTCTAGTGTAGGGGTGTGCATCTCCTTGCATCATGGGTAAGTTGAACGCCAACCTCACATTTTCCGAACTAAAATCTAAGTATTTCCCCCGAACCATTGTAAGATAATTCTTTGGATTCGGGTTCACACTTTGATCATGGTTCCTAGTGATCCATGCATTGGCATAGAACTCTTGGACCATTAAGATTCTGACTTATTGCATGGGATTGGTTAGGACTTCCCAACCTCTTCTTTGGATTTCATGTCAGATCTCCGGATACTCATTTTTCTTGAGCTTGAAAGGGACCTCGGGGATCACCTTCTTCTTGGCCACAACATATAGAAGTGGTCTTGATGGGCTTTGGAGATGAATCTTTCCATCTCCCATGACTCGGAGGTGGAAGCTTTTGTCTTCCCTTTCCCTTTTCTAGAGGATTCTCCGGCCTTAGGTGCCATCAATGGTAATGGAAAAACAAAAAGCTTATGCTTTTACCACACCAAACTTAAGATATTGCTCGCCTCGAGCAAGAGAAGAAAGAAAAGAAGAAGAAGTAGAAGAAAATATGGAGGAGAGGGGGAGAGGTGTATTCGGCCAAGAAGGAGAAGAGAGGTTTGTGTTGTGTGAAAATTAAGAAGAATGGAGGGGTTTATATAGGGAAATGAGAGGGGGTAGGTTCGGCCATTTAGGGTGGGTTTGGGTGGGAAATATTTTTGAATTTTGAAGGTAGGTGGGGTTTATGGGGAAGAGTGGATGGATGTGAGTGGTGAAGGGGGTAATTGGGAAGAGAGATTGAGGTGATTGGTGAAGGGTTTTCGGAAAAGTGTGTTATAGGATTAATTAGGAGGTAAGGTGGAAATATGTTAGGTGGGGATCCTGTGGGGTCCACAGATCCTGAGATGATCCTGTGGGGTCCACAGATCCTGAGGTGTCAAGGATTCACATCCCTGCACCAATTAGGCATGTAAAATGCCTTTGCATGCAATTCTGGCATTTAAATGCCGAAGTGATGCACGTTCTGGGCATTCAACGCCCATGTGTAGCATGTTTCTGGCGTTGAACGCCGGTTCCATGCTTGTTACTGGCATTCAGCACCAGCTTTTCTCAGGGCATAACACCAGGATGTTGCTTGTTTCTAGTGTTCAGTGCCAGATCCATGCTTTGTTCTGGCGTTGAACGTCAGCCAGATGCTCCTTACTGGCGTTTAAACGCCAGTAAGTCCTTCCTCCAGGGTGTGATTTTTCTTTTGCTATTTTTGATTCTGTTTTTAATTTTAATATTTTTTTCGTGACTCCACATGATCATGAACCTACTAAAACACAAAACAACAATTAAATAAAAATAAAATTAGATAAATAAAAATTGGGTTGCCTCCCAACAAGTGCTTTTTTAATGTCAATAGCTTGACAGTGGGCTCTCATGGAGCCTCACAGGTGATTAGGTCAATGTTGTGGACTCCCAACACCAAACTTAGAGTTTGGATATGGGGGTTCAACACCAAACTTAGAGTTTGGTTGTGGCCTCCCAACACCAAACTTAGAGTTTGATTGTGGGGGCTCTGTTTGACTCTGTATTGAGAGAAGCTCTGCGTGCTTACTCTCCCTAAGCTTGTCTTACTGACTTGTCTGCCAATTGTAATGAGAATAAGGCTGGCTGTATCTCAATGATCCCTAGTTTCTCCATTACAGAGAGTGGCATAAGATTTATGCCTGACCCCAGGTCACACAGAGCCTTGTTAAAGGTCATGGTGCCTATGGTACAGGGTATTAAGAATTTACCAGGATCTTGTCTCTTTTGAGGTAAAGTTTTCTGAACCCATGTATCTAGTTCACTAATGATCAAGGGAGGTTCACCTTCCTAAGTCTCATTACCAAACAACTTGGCATTCAGCTTTATGATGGCTCCTAGATATTGAGCAACTTGCTCTCCAGTCACATATTCATCCTCTTCTGAGGAAGAATAGTCTTCAGAGCTCATGAATGGCAGAAAGAGATTTAGTGGAATCTCTATGGTCTCTATATGAGCCTCAGATTCCTTTAGGTCCTCAATAGGGAACTCCTTCTTGTTTGATAGACGTCCTAGGAGGTCTTCCTCACTAGGAATTTCGTCCTTCTCCTCCCTTGTGCATTCGGCCATATTGATTACATCAATGGCCTTGCACTCTCCTTTTGGATTCTCTTCTGTATTGCTTGGGAGAATACTGGGAGGAGTTTCAATGACTTTCTTACTCAGCTAGCCCACTTGTGCCTCCAAATTTCTAATAGAGGATCTTGTTTCACTCATGAAACTTAAAGTGGCCTTTGACAGATCAGAGACTAAGTTTGCCAAATTAGAGGGGCTCTGTTCAGAATTTTCTATCTGTTGCTGAGAAGATGATGGAAAAGGCTTATTATTATTGAGCCTATTTCTTCCACCATTGTTAAAGCCTTGTTGAGGCTTTTGTTGATCCTTCCATGAGAAATTTGGATGATTTCTCCATGATGAATTATATGTGTTTCCATAAGGTTCACCCATGTAATTAACCTCTGTCATTGCAGGGTTTTCAGGATCATAAGCTTCTTCAGAAGCTGCCTCTTTAGTATTATTGGATGGATTTTGCCATCCATTCAGACTTTGAGAGATCATGTTGACTTGCTGAGTCAACACTTTGTTCTGAGCCAATATGGCATTCAGTGCATCAATTTCAAGAATTCCCTTCCTCTGAGGCGTTCCATTATTCACGGAATTCCTCTCAGAAGTGTACATGAATTTGTTATTTGTAACCATGTCAATAAGTTCTTGAGCTTCTCCAGGCGTTTTCTTTAGGTGAATGGATCCACCTGCAGAATGGTCCAATGACATTTTGGAAAACTCAGATAGACCATAATAGAATATATCTAATATGGTCCATTCTGAAAACATGTCAGAAAGACACTTTTTGGTCATATGCTTGTATCTTTCCCAAGCTTCATAGAGGGATTCACCATCTTTTTGCTTGAAGGTCTAAACATCCACTCTAAGCTTGCTCAACTTTTCCAATGGCAGGAATGGAGATGCTTCTTCCATCAAACTTGGACGTTGGTTTAGTGAAATCACCAAGCATCCTCCTTGCATTATTGTTGTTGGGTTCGGCTGCCATCTCCTTCTCTTGTTCGAAAATTTCAGAAAGGTTGCCTCTAGATTGTTGTAATTTAGCTTCTCTTAGTTTCCTCTTCAGAGTCCTTTCAAGTTCTGGATCAGCTTTAACAAAGATGCCTTTTTCCTTATTTCTGCTCATATGAAAGAGAAGAGAAAAAGAAAAAGGAAGAGGAATCCTCTATATCTGGACAAAGAGGATCCTTATTATTAGAAGAAGAAGAAAGGAATAAAAGTGAAGAAGAACCCAAACACAAGGATGAGGATAGAAGCAGTGATTGGAGATGAAGAGAGGTGAAGAGAAGTGTTAATAAATAAATAAATAGAAGAAGAGAAGAGAGGGAGAATTCGAAAATAATTTTGAAAAAGTAGTTAATGATTTTCGAAAATTAAAGATAAGATATAATTAAAATTAAAATTTAAAACAATTAAAAAGAAATTTTGAAAAAGAGATGAGATATTTTCGAAAATTAAAGAGGGAAAAGTAGTTAGGTGGTTTTGAAAAAGATAAGAAACAAACAAAAAGTCAAATAGTTAGTTGAAAAAGATATTAAAATCAAATTTGAAAAGATAAGAAGATAAGAAGTTAGATAAGATATTTTGAAATCAAATTTTTAAAAAAAGATAAATTTTGAAAAAGATATGATAAAAAGATAAGATAAGAAGATATGATAAAAAGATAGGATTGAAAAAGTTTTAATTTTTAAAATTAAAATTAATTACTTAACTAACAAGAAACTAAAAGATATGATTCTAGAATTTAAAGATTGAACCTTTCTTAATTGGAAAGTAACAAACTTCAAATTTTTGAATCAATCACATTAATTATTAGTGTAATTTCAAAAATTTGAAATTAAATTAAGAAAAAGATTTTGAAAATAATTTTAAAATTTTCGAAATTAATAAGATAAAAATGAAAAAGATTTGATTTTTGAAAAAGTTTTGAAAAGATAGGATTTTTAAAATTGAAAATTTGACTTGACTTGTAAGAAACAACTAATTTTAAAATTTTTTGACTAAGTCAACTCAAATTTTGAAAAATTATGAGAAAATTAAGGAAAAGATATTTTTTTATTTTTGAATTTTTAATGATGAGAGAGAAAAACAACAAAAATGACTCACAACATGAAAATTATGAATAAAAACTCATGATGCATGCATGCAAGAACACTATGAATGTTAAGATGAACACCAAGAACACTTTGAAGATCATGATGAACATCAAGAACATATTTTTGAAAATTTTTTGATGCAAAGAAAACATGCAAGACACCAAACTTAGAATTCTTTAATGCATGGACACTATGAATGCAAAAATGCATATGAAAAACAATAAAAGACACAAAACAAGAAATCATCAAGATCAAACAAGAAGACTTACCAAGAACAACTTGAAGATCATGAAGAACACTATGAATGCATGAAATTTTTGAAAAATGCAATAAAAATTTTTAAAGCATGCAATTGACACCAAACTTAAAAATTAACTCAAGACTCAAACAAGAAACACAAAATATTTTTGGTTTTTTATGATTTTCTAATTTTTTTGTATTTTCTTTTATTTTTTTGAAAAAACATATAGGAAAAAGAAAATAAGAAATTCAAAATCTTTAAGAAGAATTCCAGGAATCTTTCAAATATTAGCCCAAAGCTCCAATAAAAGGGTTTGACATGACTTAATAGCCAGTCAGCTTTAGGAGATATAAATCAAGCATGCAACAGATGATAAGTCATCCACACCATTTACATACCCAATTTGTTGATTTGTTGAAGACCAATACCAAAGGAGTTTGGATATGACTTTACAGCCAGCTAGGATTCAACATATTACCATGAAACTCTAGAATTCACTCTTGAAAGTTTTGAAGCCATAGAATAATTTAAAAATTTTTTCGAAAATAATAATTTTTTTTTGGAAAAATGAAAACAAAGAAAAGTTTTGAAAAATTTTTGAAAACTTTTTGAAAAGAAAATTACCTAATTTGAGCAACAAGATGAACCGTCAGTTGTCCAAACTCGAACAATCCCCGGCAACGGCGCCAAAAACTTGGTGGATGAAATTGTGATCATCAACAATGGCTCCAATAGTTTGGTAGCTCTAACACGTGAATTACACTTAGTCACAACTCCGCACAACTAACAAGCAAGTGCACTGGGTCGTCCAAGTAATACCTTACGTGAGTAAGGGTCATCCCACGGAGATTGTTGGTATGAAGCAATCTATGGTTATCTTGTAGATCTCAGTCAGGCTGATTCAAATGTGATTGGATTAGATAATTAAAAGATAAATAAAATAGGATAGAAATACTTACGTAAGCTAATGGTGGGAATTTTAGATAAGTGTATGGAGATGCTTGTCCCTATTGAATCTCTGATTTCCTACTGCTTTCATCTAATCCTTCTTACTCCTTTCCATGGCAAGCTGTATGTAGGGCATCACTGTTGTCAATGGCTACATCCCATCCTCTAAGTGAAAATGGTCCAAATGCTCTGTCACAGCACGACTAATCATCTGTCGGTTCTCAATCAAGTTGGAATAGAATCCTGTGATTCTTTTGCGTCTGTCACTAACGCCCAGCCTTCAGGAGTTTAAAGCTCATCACAGTCATTCAATCCTGGAATCCTACTTGAAATACCACAGACAAGGTTACACTTTCCGGATTCCCATGAATGCCGCCATCAATTCTAGCTTATACCACGAAGATTCTGATTAAGGAATCCAAGAGATATGCGCCCGGTCTAAGGTAGAACGGAAGTGGTTGTCAGTCACGCGCGTTCATAGGTGAGAATGATGATGAGTGTCACGGATCATCACATTCATCAAGTTGAAGTGCAACGAATATCTTAAACAGGAATAAATTGAATTGAATATAAAATAGTAGTAATTACATTGAAACTTGAGGTACAGCAGAGCTCCACACCCTTAATCTATGGTGTGTAGAAACTCCACCGTTGAAAATATATAAGTGAAAGGTTTAGGCATGGCCAAATGGCCAGCCCCCAAACGTGGTCACAAGATCGAATGATCCAAAGACCCTTAATACACTAGTAAAAAGTTCTATTTATACTAAACTAGCTACTAGGGTTTACAGAAGTAAGTAATTGATGCATAAATCCACTTCCGGGGCCCACTTGGTGTGTGCTTGGGCTGAGCTTGATCTATCCACGAGCTGAGGGTTCTCTTGGAGTTGAACGCCAAGTTGTAATGTGTTTTGGGCGTTCAACTCTGGTTCGTGACGTGTTTCTGGCATTTGACTCCAGAATGCAGCATCGAACTGGTGTTGAGCGCCAGTTTACGTCAACTAATCACGAATAAAGTATAGACTATTATATATTGCTGAAAAGCTCTAGATGTCTAGTTTCCAACGCCATTAAGAGCGCGCCATTTGGAGTTCTATAGCTCCAGAAAATCCATTTCAAGTGCAGGGAGGTCAGATGCCAATAGCATCAGCAGTCCTTTGTCAGCTTCCTATCAGAGTTTTGCTCAGGTCCCACTATTTCAGCTAGAAAATACCTGAAATCACAAAAAAACACACAAACTCATAGTAAAGTCCAGAAATGTGAATTTAGCATAAAAACTAATGAAAACATCCCTAAAATTAACTAGATCATACTAAAAACTTCCTAAAAACAATGCCAAAAAGCGTATAAATTATCCGCTCATCATCACTGATTCAGAGGCTGAAAAAGGACTACTGATGTTGCTGGATTCTGACCTCCCTGCACTCGAAATGAAATTTTTGGAGCAACAGAAACCCATATGGCGCGCTCTCAATTTCGTTGAAAAGTAGACATCCAGGGCTTTCCAGCAATATATAATAGTCCATACTTTGCCCGAGGTTAGACGACGCAAATTGGCGTTCAACGCCAGCTTTCTGCCCTATTCTGGCGTTAAACGCCAGAAACAAGTTGCAAGCTAGAGTCAAACGCCAGAAATAAGTTACAAACTGGCGTTTAACTCCAAGGAAGACCTCTACACATGAAAGCTTCAATGCTCAGCCCAAGCACACACCAAGTGGGCCCGGAAGTGGATTTCTGCATCATTTACTTGTTTCTGTAACCCTAGTAACTAGTTTAGTATAAATAGAACTTTTTACTATTGTATTAGGGATCTTTGGACGAGCTTTTGGAACATCTTTGATCATTGTTAGTCCATAGACATTGGGGGCTAGCCTCACGGCCATGCCTACCTTATTTTCACTTATGTATTTTCAACGGTGGAGTTTCTACACACCATAGATTAAGGTGTGGAGCTTTGCTGTTCCTCGAGTATTAATGCAAAGTACTATTGTTTTTCTATTCAATTCAAGCTTATTCTTATTCTAAGATATTCACTCGCACTTCAACCGGATGAATGTGATGATCCGTGACACTAATCATCATTCTCACTTATGAACGCATGCCTGACAAACACTTCCGTTCTACCTGCGAAAGCTAGAGTGTGTATCTCTTGGATTCCTGGTCCACGATGCATGGTGGCCTCTCCTGACAATAGAGCCTTCTATTTTGTGAGATCAGAGTCTTCGTGGTATAAGCTAGAATCAATTGGCAGCATTCTTGAGATCCGAAAAGTCTAAACCTTGTCTGTGGTATTCCGAGTAGGATCTAGGATGGGATGACTGTGACGAGCTTCAAACTCGTGACTGTAGGGCGTAGTGACAGACGCAAAAGGATAATAAATCCTATTCCTACACGATCGAGAACCAACAGCTGATTAGTCATGCGGGAAACCATAGAGAACCATTTTCACTGAGAGGACGCGAAGTAGCCATTGACAACGGTGACGCCCAACATACAGCTTGCCATAGAAAGGAATATGAAGGATTGGATGAAGGCAGTAGGAAAGAAGAGATTCAAAAGGAATAACGCATCTCCATACGCTTATCTGAAATTCCTACCAATGAATTGCATAAGTATCTCTATCTTTATTTTATGTTTTATTTATCTTTTAATTATCAAAACTCCATAACCATTTGAATCCACCTGACTGAGATTTACAAGGTGACCACAGCTTGCTTCAGGCCGACAATCTCCATGGGATCGACCCTTACTCACGTAAGGTTTATTACTTGGATGACCTAGTGCACTTGCTGGTTAGTTGTGCAAAGTTGTGAAAAAGAGTTGAGATTACAATTGTGCGTGCCAAGTGTAACACCCTAACTACCAAAGCTCACGCTTCCGGCTGCGCAACTCTGATAGCTCGGACATTACGACGACACTTATACTATTTAATACTAAAATATGAGCCTGTTTAAAACTTTTTACAACAATATCGTTTCCAAGATACTTCATTCGATAACGTACATCCACAGATATCATACAACTTATAATAAACTCATAAAGAGTACATCCATGTATATACATACATACATACATACATATACATATATATATATATATATCTAAAAATAATACTACAAACATTAACCAATACAATCCCTATCCCTCTTACAAAATATATCAAGATAAAGGCGAGGGTGCAAAATAATAATCTAAAGCAATACAGAGCGTCTCAATAACAAATAATTAAACTCTTCTTAACTTCTGCGTCCAAATCCTGAAAGGGGAAAAATGTAGGGGGGTGAGAACATCATCCTCGAAAGGGTTCTCAGTAGAGGGTTTTTGGGAATTACTGTAATAGGATACACGAAGATAAACCGTACCAGTGATTAATAACCATCTTATGCCTCTTTTCAAAAACAACAGTTTACAATAAAAGTAAAGTCAGAA
>NC_029774.3:56133287-56137769 GCF_000817695.3 Arachis duranensis | reverse complement strand
TATTATTTATCTAATCCAAATCATATAAAATCCTTATTATTTCATAACTACCAACTTTATAAATTTGAATATAGAAAATAATCCAACAATTGTGAAATTGGATAAAAATCATAACTTATCTCAAATCCAATAAATCAAAACTTGCATTAATTATCTTTAATAAAATAATCTCTGAAATTAAGGCTATAAATAACTGTAGGATTTGAGACTTGATCATAATAAGACTTTTCAAATATTCTGGGTCTTACATTCTACCCACCTTATAAAAATTTTCGCCCTCGAAAATTGATACAAAACGAAAGAAATTCCATAATAGTTCACCTTTGAACACATTTAAGGAAGAAGCAAAAATATCTCAAAATATAATCATATATACGATTTTCAAATACTTTGATTGTCATAAGCATAAGGATGTAAAGGTAGGAGTGTGATTGCAAAGCAAACGTTTCAATGTAGGCTCAATGCAAAAGATAACATGGGTCAATCATGTGATAGAAGGGCAAGGCATCAAAGGCTATTAAACAGGATGGAGTTAAAACGACGTGCTCAACCTCCGCACACTAATCTCATACCAACCTCAACGTTTCAACCTTCCAATTCCATCAAGCACTTTACAAACCCCAAATTCAATCACAAGCCTGGCAACCACAAACATGTTCACAAGGAACAAAACACCCACCACTCGTAACGCTGCACACCTACCGTTTCAACTTCCATATACACATATCACGTCTTAAAGAACTAACGCATCGCGTCACTACGTCTATAAGTCGCACGTGATATCAAACAATTCTCGAGTCTACTCAGAAGGATACAAGATTCTAGCAAGGAGAAATGATATCAAGGATAGTACTCATAGATTAGAAAGAATATATCCAATTCCAGACAAACAAGGATGCTCAAGCAATGAAGTTTGCTAGACTCAATTCAATTGACAACTTCAAGATAACCCTTGGATCAAGGCAATTCATTAGGATCAATAGGAAGGAGAATCAGCGCATTAGTTTGAAACAATTTCAAGATGAGTCGAAGAAATAAAAGGTTACAGAAAAGAATATCTCAGACCCAAGCCAAGCTCACAGAACTCAAGAGCATAATCACTATACTTTCGAATACATTGTTCTTAAAAGAATCAAAACTTATAAAAATATCACTTCGCAGTCTGAAAGAGAAGTTAAACAACAAACATCCTTCAAGAGAGTAACAAAAGCATAAACATGGCTTTACTTCGATACGATTTCATGTTGAAGTAGATTATGTAGAGTTCCAAAAACAAAATGCACACAACCTTGGCTAAGAGCTAAAATATTTCCTCAAATATTTTAAAAAGATAATTAGATGCACAACTTAACCAAAAGTAGTTCATAAAAACTCGGAAGTAATCAAATGCTTGTTCATAATTCTCAAAATTTCATATTCAAACAAGCGTGTATAACATTTATAGCAAGTACAAAAGAGGAAGTTAAACTCTTTTTAGAAAAGAAACTCCAAAGTAAAAATTCGCTTACAATTTGGTAAACGAAATAAGTGGTGCGTTACAAACGAATCGGTTTCCACTAAACAAGGAAACTTTTCAAAACCTCATTTAAAATAGCGCATGCCAATTTTAAAACAATTTTGTCAAAAATCGAACAATGGTTTCAATCTCAATCAAGCAATAGAAGATAAATTCCATCTAGAACTTCTTCAAAGAGAATTCAAAACTTCTTCAAAAGGTTCAAAACAAGACTCCAAAAATGTTCTCAAAATCACCATCTCAGAAGAACATTCAAGAAGTTTAAGATGTACTAAAAAGAAGTCAAGCCATGCAAGAAAGGATTTTAAACCAAAGTAGTTCAAACAAGATTCACTAGGCATGAGTCATCAAACAAGCTTTCAATTGATCCAAAAGAATACAAAAGTCATAAGAGAAAGACAACTCAATCATTATTAATTTCTCAAGAATAAATCTTTAACTAAAAACTCTTGTAGAGAAAATGAGAAAATAAACAATGCACTAATTTGAAACAAATCAAACTGACTCACATACGGATGAGATTCACAAGAAAGGACAAACCAAGATTAATGATAATTTCACAAGATGTAAAAGATTAGTTAAAAACAGAATCACGTATGACATTCATAAATGTGAAAGCTTAAGAAGAAACGAGTCCGTTCATAAGAAGAAAGCTATGAGTCCAACATTTTCAAAAGAACAATAATGGCATAAACCCTATAGCATGCTGAATCAAACTCAATTCAAAATGAATTAAGTAAAGTTTATCAAACGAAACTCAACGGGGGATAAAAATGAAAAATTCTTTCTTTCCAAAATTTTGAAAAACATCCAAATACATACTCAAGTGAAGATGTGCATTGGAACTATAGTAAAATTACTAGAAGGCCAAATCGTAATTTAAGGTAAATGCAGTTCCATAAACCAGTAAAAATACAGGCGAAGTATTAGAAATAAATAGTCGTTAAACTGTATAAGAAATCTTCAAAATCTCATGTATAGACAAGTATATATCTATTCAACAGCAATTTTCATAAAATCTCAAAACTAGCTGTAATCACTGTCAAATAAGAGGAAAAACCGAATCAACAATTTCTATAAGAATGGACTCGGAATCCGGACTTAAGAAGGCACAGTGCGTTAAGACAAGTTCAAAGCTATATCAAAGGATACGTGAATCAAAAGAACTCAAACAGAGAAAGATAGATACAACAAGGTTCTCAAACAAGCATATGCACTTAGGATCAAACAAGAATGCATATGAATAAGGGAATAGAGTAGAAATATCAAACTACTTTTCAAAAGGAGTAGCAAACAAGAATTTCAAGTTAGGACATGAAAGAACAGGTCGACTCGAACAAAATCCAAAACATACAACTGAATAGCCTCGAGAAATAGTTTCCAACGTTCCCAAAACCCGCGATTCGCTTTGCTCAAAACTCGTATATCGCCTATGATAACCCATCAGTGCTTTCATAGACATAATTCACTAGTATTAAGCCAGCCAAACTTAATGCCAAGAATTATGCAATGCAAGACTAACGGCGTTAATCAATAGACCGTCATGTGCATAAAACTCTAATTCTCATCATTCGACAAGACCTAATACATGACAAACGCTCAGAGCATGCAATTGAAGCATAGTCAGTCCATTCCTCAGGCTCTACAGGAAGAACTGCTCTGATACCATAATAGCGCAACTCTGATAGCTCGGACATTACGACGACACTTATACTATTTAATACTAAAATATGAGCCTGTTTAAAACTTTTTACAACAATATCGTTTCCAAGATACTTCATTCGATAACGTACATCCACAGATATCATACAACTTATAATAAACTCATAAAGAGTACATCCATGTATATACATACATACATACATACATATACATATATATATATATATATCTAAAAATAATACTACAAACATTAACCAATACAATCCCTATCCCTCTTACAAAATATATCAAGATAAAGGCGAGGGTGCAAAATAATAATCTAAAGCAATACAGAGCGTCTCAATAACAAATAATTAAACTCTTCTTAACTTCTGCGTCCAAATCCTGAAAGGGGAAAAATGTAGGGGGGTGAGAACATCATCCTCGAAAGGGTTCTCAGTAGAGGGTTTTTGGGAATTACTGTAATAGGATACATGAAGATAAACCGTACCAGTGATTAATAACCGTCTTATGCCTCTTTTCAAAAACAACAGTTTACAATAAAAGTAAAGTCAGAAGTCTTTTCTGAAAGAGGAACCGTTCAATTCTCAAAACATCAAAGCATTTCAAAAAGGTTTATCTATACTGAACCAAAATAACCTTTCATATCTTATTCCAAACCAGAACCACAAAACCGAAATCAACCATCGGTCCATCTCATTCAACCACGGCCCTAGGCCCAAACAATCCAACCACAATCAATCCACCACAATCCAACATAGTTCCAGAAGCAAACACAAGTAGGAAGATGCAAACACACACAAACAGTTATTGCAAGTAGAACAATTAGCAGTTAATCACATAGGCAAACCAAGTACAATATGCATACCCAAACAATGTCACATAGATGCATATGATGCATGCCTGTCCCTAGTGGCTGATGATATCATCTGTCGGTTATATAGCCAGCCCGACACGTCCTGGTAGCTAACCATGGACAGAAACACCCATCGCGGAGCAAGTAAGTTTGAGCTACAACCCCCTTGCTACTACCCGCTCAACCCAGAGCCAGTGGAATAACCACTACTGCGGCTACTACCCAGGCGGGTGTTTAACAGCTCAACCTGGAGCGAGTGGAATCACCACTACTACCGCTACTACCCAGGCGTCACAGTCTCTAACCTGGAGCAAGTGGGACAAACCACAACCCTTGCTACTCCCCAGGTATCTCAAGCTTATATTCATTCAGTTCCAACCATGGATCAACATCCATCTCAGCCATCCGGCTTAAATTCATAATTCATAGTCAGCCATACGGCCCATAA
>NC_029774.3:56130947-56133076 GCF_000817695.3 Arachis duranensis | reverse complement strand
CGGCATTCTCTTTCCAAAACTTCCAAAACCATGGCAAGTTAAAAATTTATTTCAAAGTATTCAAAACCACCCATCCAATAATGGGATTTTATAACAAAAGCTTCCCGGTAGAGTCCCAAGTCTTTAGGGGAGAATAACATAACTCATTTTGCCAAGTTCATTTAAATTCATTAAAAACCTTGGCTTCCTGATTGAGTAATAAAATAGAATCGAAGCCAAACCGAGTCACGTGATCATTCACTTCTTTCAAAGGCTTTTCCCTTTACTTAAACAGAAACCGGCTTCAACCCCATGAGGGATTCTAAAGCGTTTCAACTGCTCAGAAACTGTTTTAGTCTTGCAAAAATTCAAAACTCGAGGAGTACTTAAAACCTTTCCGAGAACACTTTAAAATGAGACTTGTCAATAGACACTCGGGTCTTTTCAAACCATTGAAAACTTCTTTAATTGAAAACCCCCAAGTCAAATTCGAAGGCATAAACCTTTTTCACATTCCAACGGCCTTAAAGCATAAGTTTCATTTAAATAACTTGTTCACAAAGGAAATGTAATACCTTTCTTGGAAAACAAGACTAAATCATAGTTTCCTTTTTAATAACTCATTTCAAAGGCATAAATCGTCATTTTCTCGATAATTCAAATAGAATTGTAGAAGTCTTTAACTCATCATTATTTCAGACAATATATCAATAAAGACTTGGATTTTATAAAAATTTTGGCAGCATCTCCCCTAAAACTTGGACTTTTGCCACCCGGTTCGGGTCCCAACTAAACCATTTCTCATTCCTTTTCAACAGCTCAAAACCAGAAATCAATTTAAAGCAAGCTAAATCCAACAATCGCCTCAGTGGCGTGTCTCAAGGATACCATTTCAAAATCAACTCAATATCAATTGATTTAACTCATTCCCAAAGCTTTAAAGAATCGGTTTAGCAATAAATCATTTATCAAAACCAAATCAATTAAAGCAAACCCGGCTGAATTCAAAAGTGCTTTCAACTTTTCATATCATCAAAACAATTAACTCAAATCAAATCAATCCTCAGCGGATTAAACTCAGATTCAAATCTTTAAAGAATCACTTCAAACATTACATTTCACAAGCCGCACAACAAATTCAGCCAAACCAACATCCATAATCATTCGAGTCAATCAAATAATACATAAGGCAGATACAATCACTAAATACACAATATCTCACATCAGTATCCATATGTAATAATTCCAATACATAAAACATAATTTTTGGAAAGCGCCCCTACCTCAAAACGCAAATTCCATAACCCTAACGCGTCACATAATCCTTTTCGCCTCGACCCAAGATAAACAATCAAAATCCCAGCAGCCAAAACCTCGGTTCCAAGCCACTTTCGCAACAGTCTCAACACTCTAATCGCAACATACAACAACCGAAACTCAATCGTATAGCAATTAACACCACAAACCTCAACGTGAGATAACAGAATAGTAACCAAAAGACTTTCAAACCGAAAATGCTTACCGAACCGAAGGAGGAACGGCTGAACCGAAACAGTGGCAGTCTCCGAACCGGTTCGGCGGCAGCCCGGCAGCCACCCCAAGCGGCAGGGACGACCGGACTCCGGCAATGGTGCCTGGAACCCACATACAGAGACGATAAAGCTTCCAGAATCTTAAACAAATGAAAACCAAATCTAAAACCCTTACCGGCAGTGTTTCCGGCGACGGCGGCGGGGTTTTTCCGGCAACCAGGCGCGGCGGCGATAGCTCTTTCTCAGCGGACCGAGACAGCAGACATGGAGGAGGTTTCATCCCCCTTCTTCTTCGTTGCTGGCAGGGACAACAACTTCTCAGCTCCGGTGACGGCGAGCTCGCAGTAGCAGCGGTGGTATCCAAGTGCGACGGCAGCGCACAAGACAGCGCCCCTTTCTCTTCACCGCGAGCTCCCTCCCTTGCTCCCGCGATGGTGGTCCTCCGGTGCAACACCAGTCACAGCAGGGACGGCGGCGGTTCCAAGCTTCCAGCGACGGCAACGAGGATGTGCGGCGGTGGCTTCTCCTTCCCAGTCCTGGCTCGCGCTCGTCACCCTCTCTCATGGCTCGCTTCGATCTCTCTCTCTCTCTCTCAGCCTGGTTCGGCGACGTCAGCAG
>NC_029774.3:56116563-56126723 GCF_000817695.3 Arachis duranensis | reverse complement strand
AATTAGGGTTAAGGGCATTATGGTAATTTCACATAAAATTGGGAATAATATAGTAATTGAAACCCAAATTAAATCCACACTAATTATATATAGAAAATACTATTTGCTCATCAATTTCACAAATTATTTTCCATAAAATGCCCAAATCAAAATAATTAGAATTAATATAATTAAACCCCTTTATTTTTCCAAAGTAGCAACATTAATATTTAAAGTATTATTTATCTAATCCAAATCATATAAAATCCTTATTATTTCATGACTACCAACTTTATAAATTTGAATATAGAAAATAATCCAACAATTGTGAAATTGGATAAAAATCATAACTTATCTCAAATCCAATAAATCAAAACTCGCATTAATTATCTTTAATAAAATAATCTCTGAAATTAAGGCTATAAATAACTGTAGGATTTGAGACTTGATCATAATAAGACTTTTCAAATATTCTGGGTCTTACACCAAGTTGTTGGCGCCATTGAGATCACAATTTCGTGCACCAAGTTTTTGGCGCCGTTGTCGGGGATTGTTCGAGTTTGGACAACTGACGGTTCATCTTGTTGCTCAGATTAGGTAATTTTCTTCTTGTTTTAACCATTATTTTGTTTTCAAAAAGTTTCAAAAATATTTCAAAAATTTTCTTCTTTTTCGTTCCTCTAAAAATAATTTTCGAAAAATCCAAAAAAATTAATAAAATCATTAAAACCAAAAATAATTTGTGTTTCTTGTTTGAGTCTAGTGTCAATTTTTAAGTTTGGTGTCAATTGCATGTTTTAATTTTTCTAAATTTTTTTGAAAACTCATGCATGGTGTTATTCATGATGTTCAAGTTGTTCTTGGTAAGTCTTCTTGTTTGATCTTCATATTTTCTTGTTTTGTGTCTTTTGTTGTTTTTCATATGCATTTTTGCATTCATAGTGTCTAAACATGAAAAATCTCTAAGTTTGGTGTCTTGCATATTTTTTCTTTTCTTGAAAATTTTTCAAAAATAAGTCTTGATGTTCATCTTGATCTTCAAAGTGTTCTTAGTGTTCATCTTGACATTCATAGTGTTCTTGCATGCATCATTTGTTTTAATCCAAAACTTTTATGTGTTGAGTCATTTTGTGGTTTTTCTCTTTCCTCATTAAATTCAAAAATAAAAAAATATCTTTTCCTTATTTCACTCATAAATTTCGAAATCTTTGGGTTGACTTAGTCAAAAATTTTTAAAATTAGTTGTTTCTTGTTAGTCAAGTCAAGATTTCAATTTCAAAAGTTTATCTTTTCAAAATCTTTTTCAAAATCAAATCTTTTCTTTTTCTTTTTATTATTTTCGAAAATTCTTTAAAATTAATTTTCAAAAATCTTTTTCTTAAGTTTATCTTTTATTTTCGAAATTAATACTAACAATTAATGTTTTGATTCAAAAATTTCAAGTTTGTTACTTTCTTGTTAAGAAAAATTCAAACTTGAAATTCTAGAATCATATCTTTTAGTTTCTTGTTAGTCAAGTCATTAACTTTAATTTTCAAAATCAAATCTTTCTAAATTTTTTTTCAAACCTTTTTCAAAATAAATTTCAATCATATCTTTTCAATCATATCTTTTCAAACATATCTTTTTCAAATCATATCTTTTTAAAATCAATTTCAAAATCTTTTCTAACTTTTTATCTTTTCAAAATTAATTTTCAAATCTTTTTCAAATAACTAATTGACTTTTTGTTTGTTTTACTATTTCTTATCTTTTTCAAAACCACTTTACTACTTTTCTCTCTCTAATTTTCGAAAATAACCTCACCCTTTTTCAAAATTATTTTTAATTAACTAATTGTTTTAAATTTTAATTTTAATTTTAATTCTTCTCCTAATTTTCGAATTTTAACTAACAATTAAAATAAAAACAAAAATATTTTTCTTTCCTCTTAATTAAAATTCGAATTTTCTCCTCTCTCTCATCTCTTTCTATTTATTTATTCATTTACTAACACTTCTCTTCATCTTAAAATTCGAACCCTCTCTTCCTCTCTGTGTTCAAATTTTTCTCTTCTCATTCTTTTATTCTTTTCTTTTCTTCTACTCACATAAAGGAATCTCTATACTGTGATATAGAGAATTTCTATTCTTTTCTGTTCTCTTCTTTTTCATATGAGCAGGAGCAATGACAAGGACATTCTTGTTGAAGCAGATCCTGAACCTGAAAGGACTCTGAAGAAGAAGCTAAGAGAAGCTAAAGCACAACAATCCAAAGAAAACCTTACAGAGAATCTCGAAAAAGAAGGAGACATGGCCGAACCCAACAACAATGCAAGGAAGATGCTTGGTGACTTTACTGCACCAAATTCCAACTTACATGGAAGAAGCATTTCAATCCCTGCCATTGGAGCAAACAATTTTCAGCTAAAGCCTCAATTAGTTTCTCTGATGCAACATAATTACAAGTTTTATGGACTTCCATCAGAAGATCCTTTTCAGTTCTTAACTGAGTTCTTGCAGATCTATGATACTGTTAAGACCAATGGAGTTGATCTAGAGGTCTATAAGCTTATGCTTTTCCCGTTTGCTGTAAGAGACAGAGCTAGAATATGGTTGGACTCTCAACCTAAAGATAGCCTAAACTCTTGGGATAAGCTGGTCACGACTTTCTTAACCAAGTTTTTTCCTCCTCAAAAGCTGAGCAAGCTTAGAGTAGATGTTCAAACCTTCAGAAAAAAAGAAGGTGAATTCCTCTATGAAGCTTGGGAGAGATACAAGCAATTGACCAAAAAGTGTCCTTCTGACATGCTTTCAGAATAGACCATCCTGGATATATTCTATGATGGTTTGTCTGAATTGTCTAAGATGTCATTGGACTATTCTTCAGGTGGATCTATTCACCTAAAGAAAACGCCTGCAGAAGCTCAGAAACTCATTAAAATGGTTACAAATAACCAGTTCATGTACACTTCTGAAAGGAATCCTGTGAGTAATGGGACGCCTCAGAGGAAGAGAGTTCTTGAAATTGATGCTCTGAACGCCATATTGGCTCAGAACAAAATGTTGACTCAACAAGTCAATTTGATTTCTCAGAGTCTGAATGGATTGCAAAATGCATCCAATAGTACTAAAGAGGCATCTTCTGAAGAAGAAGCTTATGATCCTGAGAAACCTGCAATGGCAGAGGTGAATTACATGGGTGAAGCCTATGGAAACACCTATAATTCCTTATGGAGAAATCATCCAAATTTCTCATGGAAGGATTAACAAAAGCCTCTACATGGCTTTAATAATGGTGGAAGAAATAGGTTTAGCAATAGCAAGTATTTTCCATCATCCTCTCAGCAACAGACATAGAATTCTGAGCAGAGCCTCTCTAGCTTAGTAAACATAGTCTCTGATCTATCTAAGGCCACTCTAAGTTTTATGAATGAAACAAGGTCCTCCATTAGAAATTTGGAGGCACAAGTGGGCCAGCTGAGTAAAAGAGTCATTGAAACTCCTCTTATTACTCTCCTAAGCAATACAGAATAGAATCCAAAAAGAGAGTGCAATGCCATAACCTTACTTAGTGCGTCCGTACCTAGAGAGGAGGAGGAGGACGTGAATCCCAGTGAGGAAGACCTCATGGGACGTCCTCTGGAAAAAAAGGAGTTCCCAATTGAGGAACCTAAGGAATCTGAGACTCATCTAGAGACCATAGAGATTCCATTGAACCTCCTTTTACCATTCATGAGCTCTGATGACTATTCATCTTCTGAAGAAGATGAAGACATTATTGAAGGGCAAGTTGCCTAATATTTAGGAGCAATCATGAAGCTCCATGCCAAGCTATTTGGTAATGAGTCTTGGGAAGATGAGCCTCCATTGCTCATTAATGAACTGGATACCTGGGTTCAGCACACTTTACCTCAAAAGAAATAGGATCTTGGTAAATTATTAATTCCCTATACCATAGGCACCATGACCTTTGAGAAGGCTCTGTGTGACCTGGGGTCAGGCATAAACTTAATGCCACTCTCTGTAATGGAGAAACTGGGAATCTTTGAGGTACATGCTACTAAATTCTCATTAGAGATGGCATACAAATCCATGAAAAAGGCTTGTGGACAGGTAGAGGACGTGCTAGTAAAGGTCAAAGGCCTTTACATCCCTGCTGATTTCATAATCCTAGACACTGGGAAGGATGAGGATGAATCCATCATCCTTGGAAGACCCTTCCTAGTCACAGCAAAAGCTGTGATTGATGTGGATAGAGGAGAGTTGATCCTTCAATTGAATGAGGACTACCTTGTGTTTAAAACTCAAGGATCTCCCTCTGTAACAATAGAGAGGAAGCAAGAAAAGCTTCTCTCAATGCAGAGTCAAATAAAGCCCCCACAGTCAAACTCTAAGTTTGGTGTTGGGAGGCCATAACCAAACTCTAAGTTTGGTGTTGAACCCCCACATTCAAACTCTAAGTTTGGTGTTGGGAGGTCCCAACAAATGCTCTGAACATCTGTGAAGCTCCATGAGAGCTCACTGTCAAGCTATTGACATTAAAGAAGTGCTTATTGGGAGGCAACCCAATTTTATTTATCTATGTTATTTTCTTTTTCATAGGTTGATGATCATGTGGAGTCACAAAAACAACTGCAAAAATAAAAGAAAAATAAAAAATAGCATTAAAAAAATAGCACACCCTGGAGGAGAAACTTACTGGCGTTTAAACGCCAGTAAGGGTAGCAGAATGGGCGTTTAACGCCCATTCTGGCACCATTCTGGGTGTTAAACGCCAGAAAGAAGCACCAGACTGGCGTTAAACGCCAGAAAGAAGCAACAAACTGGCGTTAAACGCCAGAAACAGGTTGCAGCTTGGCGTTTAACGCCTGAAAAGGAATAAAAGCTGGCATTTAACACCAGAAACAAGCAGCAGTCTGGCGTTAAATGCCAGGATTGCATACTATGGGCGTTTACATGCCTAATTGGAGCAGGGATGACAAATCCTTGACCTCTTAGGATCTGTGGACCCCACAGGATCCCCACGTACCCCACCTTTCTCTCTATCTCTCACCCACCCAATTCTATTCGGCCACTCTCCATCTCTTTCTGGCCGAACCACATATCACCCTCCATCTCCTTCATTTTCGTCCTTCTCCCCTTCTTTCTTTCTTCTTTTGCTCGAGGACGAGCAAATATTTTAAGTTTGGTGTGGTAAAAGCATTACTTTTTATTTTTCCATAACCATTTATGGCACCTAAGGCCGGAGAAACCTCTAGAAAGAGGAAAGGGAAGGCAAAAGCTTCCATCTTCGAGTCATGGGAGATGGAGAGATTCATCTCAAAGGTCCATCAAGACCACTTCTATAAAGTTGTGGCCAAGAAGAAGGTGATCCCTGAGGTCCCTTTCATGCTCAAGAAAAATGAGTATCCGGAGATCCGAAGAAGAGGTTGGGAAGTTCTCACCAAGTGGCCATGCCACGAACTCAAGTGGCATGCCCTAATGCTTCTTTGTCCTCTGAATGACACTGGCGTGCCACGCCTCGGCCTTCAAGTGGCACGCCTAAGTGAAGAATTGTGGATGGTGTGCCACGCCTTCGATACCAAGTGGCATGCCTGATGTAATTGGCCTCTTCCATCCTCTTTGGAAACTTACACCAGCGTGCCACGCCTAAAGGTTGGCGTGCCACGCCCATGATCTTGTCTTGTTCTAGTAGTTGGCGTGCCACGCCTCGGCCTTCAAGTGGCTCGCCTAAGTGACATGTTCGGATTGGCGTGCCATGCCTTCGACACCAAGTGGCATGCCCAGTCCTTGCTTATATTATCTTGTGCATTGGCGTGCCACGCCTGGTTGCTCAAGTGGCACGCCTAAGTGAGGTTGAGAGGTTGGCGTGCCACGCCTTCAACTTCGAGTGGCACGCCCAGTCTTCAATTGCCTTCAGCCCCATCTCTGGATCATTGTACCAGCGTGCCACGCCATGTTGCTCAAGTGGCACGCCCATGTATTTGTGCACTCTTCAAGCTTGGCGTGCCACGCCTGGGTCTTCAAGTGGCACACCAAAGTGACTTTTTGGAGCTGGCGTGCCACGCCTTCGATACCAAGTGGCACACCATAGTGGAGGTTCTTTGTGAGATGGTGAGTTGGCGTGCCACGCCTTCGACTTCAAGTGGCATGCCCATAGTAGTTGATGGGTCAGGCGTGCCATGCCCCTTTTGTGTCCTCCATCTTGCTCTTTGGAATTTTGTACTAGCGTGCCACGCCCACATGCATGCTTGGATCTCCCTTCTTGAATTTAGTACTGGCGTGCCACGCTTAGCTCCTGGCGTGCCACGCTAGTGCATTTTTGTGGTGTTTGCCCCCAAGTGGCACGCCAGTTTCACACGTCCAGCTTCTTGTTTGTCTTCTTCCTATTCTTGATTCCTTTTTTACCTAAAATTCAGCACAACTCATCTCAAAGTAGTGTACCATAATATTCACCAAATAATGCATGAATTGTACTGATCAAATGAGATTTGTGCTCTTTTATGGTTTTCTTTATGCAAGAAAGAAGGGTAGATGATGCAAGTCATCACAACACCAAACTTAAGCTTTGCTTGTCCCAAGCAAATCAATGTGAGTAACTTTTATATATTGAGGCATTGGCTTCGAATGATTGCAATATAACTAAGAGTAAAGCTAAGTGTCTAACACATGTATGAATGCTTTAATTGTCATGGAAAGCTCTTGGATCCTTAAGGGTTCCCTCAGGTATAGGCTTTAGGGGTCCTTTCTATTGATTGTCACCTTGAGGTAGTAAAGGTTGTTTTGCTTTCTTGACCACGACTCTAAGTGTTTTGTCTCAAGACAACCCTTTAATTAGTCTTTCAACTAGCACTTCCAAACCAGTTGGTTTTAGGGTACTGGGTGTTGAGACACCCCTAAGAATTTACTTGCCCAGGTCTCTTCTTGACACATCTTCACCACAAGCATCTACTAGGATCATTGATTCTTTTTTAGCTTTTTAATGCTTCTTTTCCTTTTCTATCCCAGTAGTTGATGCTCAGAGCCTTGGGTCTTTATTACTTACTACCTCTTGGTTCTATGGATATTCAAGGAACATCCCTTAGTCTTCCCTTTGTTATACCTTCTAGGACTAATTGCTCTCCATGACTCATTTCCTTTTTAGTTCATCCAAGGTCCTACACTTAGTTTCTTGTTTCTTAGTTTGTTTGATGATCCCTCTTGGCCTTGGTCTCTCTTATTGTTTTTGCACAACTCATAGTAACTCTTATGGAGACTGATGAGCGGATAATTTATACGCTTTTTGACATTGTTTTTAGGTAGTTTTTAGTAGGATCTAGCTACTTTTAGGGATGGTTTTATTAGTTTTTATGAAAAATTCACATTTCTGGACTGTACTATAATTTTGCGTGTTTTTCTGGGATTTCAGGTATTTTCTGGCTGAAATTGAGGGACCTGAGCAAAAATCTGATTCAGGCTGAAAAAGGACTGCTGATGCTGTTGGATTCTGACCTCCCTGCACTCGACATGAATTTTTTGGAACTACAGAACTTCAAAGGGCGCGCTCTCAACTGGGTTAGAAAGTAGACATCCAGAGCTTTCCAGAAATATATAATAGTCTATACTTTATTCAAGTTTAGACGATGGAAACTGGCGTTGAACGCCAGTTCTATGTTGCATTCTGGAGTAAAACGCCAGAAACACGTCACAAACCAGAGTTAAACGCCAAAAACACGTTACTTCTTGGCGTTTAACCACAAGAGAAGCCTCTGCACGTGTAAAGCTCAAGCTCAGCCCAAGCACACACCAAAGTGGGCCCCGAAAGTAGATTTCTGTACTTAGACTTATTTCTGTAAACCCTAGCAGCTAGTTTAATATAAATAGAACTTTTTACTAGTATACGAGTGTCTAGTCTTTTGACCATTCGGTCTTTTAATCATTCAGGGGGCTGGCCATTCGGCCATGCCTAGACCATCACTTATGTATTTTCAACGTTGGAGTTTTTACACACCATAGATTAAGGGTGTGGAGCTCTGCTGTACCTTGAGTTTTAATGCAATTACTACTATTTTCTATTCAATTCAGCTTATTCTTATTCTAAGATATTCATTGCACTTCAACCTGATGGATGTGATGATCCATGACACTCATCATCATCCATCCTTATGAAGCGTGACTGACAACCACTTCCGTTCTACCTTAGAACGAGCGAGTCTCTCTTGGATTCCTTAATCAGAATCTTCGTGGAATAAGCTAGAATTATTGGCGGCCATGAGTGAAACAAGGTCCTCTATTAGAAATTTGGAGGCACAAGTGGGCCAGCTGAGTAAAAAAATTACTGAAACTCCTCCTAGTACTCTCCCAAGCAATACAGAAGAGAATCCAAAAAGAGAGTGCAAGGCCATTGATATAATCAATATGGCCGAATGCACAAAAGAGGAGAAGGATGTGAATCCCAGTGAGGAAGACCACCTGGAACGTCCTCTGAACAAAAAGGAGTTCCAAACTGAGGACCTAAGGAATCTGAGGCTCACCTAGAGACCATAGAGATTCCATTGAACCTCCTTTTGCCATTCATGAGCTCTAAGAACTATTCTTCCTCTAAAGAAGATGAAGATGTAACTGGAGAGCAAGTTGCTTAATATCTAGGAGCCATCATGAAACTGAATGCCAAGTTGTTTGGTAATGAGACTTAGGAAGGTGAACCTCCCTTGCTCATTAGTGAACTAGATACATGGGTTCAGCAAACTCTACCTCAAAAGAAACAAGATCCTGGTAAATTCTTAATACCCTGTACCATAGGCACCATGACCTTTGAGAAGGCTCTGTGTGACCTGGGATCAGGTATAAATCTTATGCCACTCTCTGTAACGGAGAAGCTGGGAATCTTTGAGGTATAAGCCACCACATTCTCATTAGAGATGGCAGACAAGTCAATAAGACAAGCTTATAGATTGGTAGAGGACGTGTTAGTGAAGGTTAAAGGGCTTTACATCCCTGCTGATTTCATAATCTTAGACACTGGGAAGGATGAGAATGAATCCATTATTCTTGGAAGACCCTTGATGGAGTGCAGAAGCTGGTGAATTAAAAATTTATTAAAATGGTTACGTTGCAAGTATAGTTCTTAACTCACCGAAAATCTGCCTATCAATTTAGAAATATGTCATTGAAAGTTTAAATTAAAATTACTGGGAGTTTTAAGTCCCAGGTCGTCTCCCAACGAGTTGCAGAAAAATGTGCTGTTTTATTAATCAGATACTCCAAAAAGAGTTGAGCTAAGTAAATTGGGATTTAAATTGAGGAATTTTAAATAATAAAAATAAGAGGCCTTGACTGGGAATTGATTGGTTAGAATCTCTATCATTGATGGTGTGATTGTAAGATTAATTTATAATTAATAGTTGTTCTGTTTGGTTATCCCTTACTAGGTAAGAGAAAGTCAAACAAGTAACTACTCACGCATTGTAAATAAAGAATCCATGGCACATGAAAGGGAATTAAAAGAAGACATGATTATTGGAATGGAATTTAAATTAAAAAGAAATAATCCTTACATTAATTGATCATAAAAATATCTGAATGACAAAATTGAACATAACAAAGAACATGGAAGAATAAAACCAAGTTAAGAGAACAAACTAGAATGATGAAATCTTGATGAGGAAATGACTCTTCTCAATGTTCCAATGCTAAGACCAATTGAAAATTAAAATTCTAAAAACTAGAGAGAAAAACCTAAGAGAGTGAAAAACTAGATCTAGATCTAAACTACTTAATGAATGTTTTCTCTGTTGTTTCTGCATATTCTCTGACTTTGGTCTGCTGTTCCGGGCCGAAAACTGGGCCGAAATAGGGTCCAAAATCGCTGGTTTCAGATTCTGCAGTTTATGTAGATCGCGCATGTCACGCGATCGCGTCGTCCATGCGGACGCGTCGCTGGCGCTTTTCCTCTTCACGCGTTCGCGTTGTCCACGCTACCGCGTTGCTTGTGCTTTCCAATCCGTGCGGCCGCGCAAGCCATGCGGCCGCGTCACTGCGATTTGCGCTCCTTCGCGCGGTCGCGTGAGCCATGCGACCGCGTCACTTTTCGCTAGTTATCTCCTCAAACTCTTGTGTTCCTTCCATTTTTGCTAGCTTCCTCTCCAATCTCCGTCTCATTCATGCCCTATAAAGCCTGAAACGCTTGACACACAGATTACGGCATCGAATGGAATAAAG
>NC_029774.3:56106869-56116273 GCF_000817695.3 Arachis duranensis | reverse complement strand
TAACCAATCAACAACAATTAATATACCAATGCAAACATCATGAGGTCTTTTCAGGGTTGTAATGGGGCCAAGGTGCAGGTAAGGATATACATATGGCTAAGTGAGCTTTATAAATTGAATCTTTAATTAACCTAAGCTCTCACCGAATATACATATATTCTATATACTTTTAAATTCATGCCTAGCTACCCATAATTCCCTTTTTCAACCCATACTCATGTTTCAACCTTGTATTTTAATTCTATCATATGTGCATTGATCTTTGAATTCTTAATTTAACATTGGGGTAATTTTGTCCCCTTATTTATTGAATATTTTTTTTTGAATAAATAAAGCTTATCAATGCACATAGATTTTTCATTTTTATATTTTCACATGAGTGGGTATCCAAATTTCCTTTAAATTTTCATGACACATTCCCTTAACAACTTCTGTTCCCACAATTTCCCATACTTAACTAGCACACATAATTCTATCTTAAGCTAACCAAAGATTCAATTTGGGATATGCAATTGTTTTTCAGCTTAAGGTTAGTAATGTGGTGAAATATAGAACAAATGGGGTTTTAAAAAGAAATAATCCTTGCATTAATTGATCATAAAATTATCTGAATGACAAAATTGAACATAACAAAGAACATGGAAGAATAAAACCAAGTTAAGAGAACAAACTAGAGTGATGAAGTCTTGATGAGAAAAATAACTCTTCTCAATGTTCCAATGCTAAGATCAATTGAAAATTAAAATTCTTAAAACTAGAGAGAGAAAAAACCTAAGAGAGTCAAAACTAGATCTAAACTACTTAATGAATGTTTTCTCTGTTGTTTCTGCATATTCATTGACTCTGGTCTGTTGTTCCGGGCCGAAAACTGGGCCGAAATAGGGTCTAAAATCGATGGTTTCAGATTCTGCAGTTTATGCAGATCGCGCATGTCATGCGATCGCGTCGTCCATACGGACGCGTCGCTGGCGCTTTTCCTCTTCACGTGTTCACATCGTCCACGCTACCGCGTTGCTTGTGCTTTCCAATCCGCGCGGCCGCGCAAGCCATGCGGCCGCGTCACTGCGATTTGCGCAGGCGACCGCGTCACTTTTCGCTGGTTATCTCCTCAAACTCTTGTGTTTCTTCCATTTTTGCTAGCTTCCTCTCCAATATCCGTCTCATTCATGCCCTATAAAGCCTGAAACGCTTGACACACAGATTACGGCATCGAATGGAATAAAGGAGAATTAAAATTAAATAATTAAAGTCTCTGGGAAGCAATTTTCAAACATGTAATAAATTCAGGAAGGAAATCTAAATGCATGCTAAATTGATGAATAAGTGGATAAGGATCACGACAAAACCACACAATTAAATACAATATAAACTATAAAATAGTGGTTTATCAACCCTTTCTAGCCACAGCAGGAGCTGTGATTGATGTTGATAGAGGAGAATTAGTCCTTCAATTGAATGGAGACTACCAAGTGTTTAAAGCTCAAGGATCTTCCTGTGCAACCATGGAGAGGAAGCATGAAAAGCTTCTCTCAATACAGAGTCAAACAAAGACCCCACAATCAAACTCTAAGTTTGGTGTTGGGAGGTCCCAACAATGCTCTAAACATCTATGAGGCTCTATGAGAACCCACTGTCAAGCTACTGACATTAAAGAAGCGCTTATTGGGAGGTAACCCAATTTTTATTTATCTATATTTTTATTGTTCTTTTATGTTTTATTAGGTTCATTATCATGTGGAGTCACAAAACAATTGCTAAAATTAAAAATAGAATAAAAAACAGTAGAAGAAACAGCTCACCTTGGAGGAAGAGCTTACTGGCGTTTAAACACCAGTAAGGAGCATCTGGCTGGCGTTCAACGCCAGAACAGAGCATGAATTTGGTGTTGAACGCCTGAAACAAGCAGCAATCTGGTGTTTAAACGCCAGGATTGCACCATGAGGAAAGCTGGCATTTAATGCCAGAAACAAGCATCAGGCTGGCGTTAAACGCCAGAAACATGCTACATTTGGGCGTTTAACGCCAGAAACAAGCTTCAGTCTGGCGTTAAACGCCAGGATTGCAGGCAGAGGGTGTTTTACACGCCTAATTGGTGTAGGGATGATTCATCCTTGACACCTCAAGATCTGTGGATCCCACAGGATCCCCACCTACCTCAACTCACCTTCTCTCCTCTTTACACAATCCAATAACACTCTTCCCTAAACACCCTTCACCAATCACCTCAATCTCTCTTCCCCATTACCTCTTTACCACTCACATCCATCCACTCTTCCCTATAAATCCCACCTACCTTCAAATTCAAAATCTCTTTCCCACCCAAACCCACCCTAAATGACCAAACCCTAACCCATCTCCCTCCACTATATAAACCCCTCTATCCTTCTTCATTTTCACACATCACTACCCTCTCTTATCTCCCTTGGCCGAATACACATCTCTCTCCCTCTCCTCCATTTTTTCTTCTTCTTCTTCATCTATTCTTTCTTCTTTTGCTCGAGGACGAGCAACATTCTAAGTTTGGTGCGGTAAAAGTATAGCTTTTTTGTTTTTCCATAACCATTGATGGCACCTAAGGCCGGAGAAACCTCTAGAAAGTGGAAAGGGAAGACAAAAGCTTCTACCTCCGAGTCATGGGAGATGGAGAGATTCATCTCAAAAGCCCATCAAGACCACTTCTATGAAGTTTTGGCCAAGAAAAAGGTGATCCCTGAGGTCCCTTTTATGCTCAAGAAAAATGAGTATCCGGAGATCCGAAATGAGATCCAAAGAAGATGTTGGAAAGTTCTTACCAACCCCATTCAACAAGTAAGAATCTTAATGGTTCAAGAGTTCTATGCCAATGCATGGATCACTAGGAACCATGATCAAAGTATGAACCCGAATCTAAAGAATTATCTTACAATGGTTCGGGGGAAATGCTTAGATTTCAGTCCGAAAAATGTAAGGTTGGCATTCAACTTGCCTATGATGCAAGAAGATGCACGCCCCTACACTAGAAGGGTCAACTTTGATAAAAGGTTGGACCAAGTCCCCATGGACATATGTGTGGAAGGAGCTCAATGGAAAAGAGACTCAAAAGGCAAGCCGGTTCAATTAAGAAGACTGGACCTTAAGCCTCTGGCTAGAGGATGGTTGGAGTTCATCTAACGCTCCATCATCCCCACTAGCAACCGATCCGAAGTTACTGTGGATCGGGCCATCATGATCCATAGCATCATGATTGGAGAGGAAATAGAAGTTCATGAAGTCATCTCTCCAAAACTCTACAAAGTAGCCGAAAAGCCCTCCACCTTGGCAAGGCTAGCTTTTCCTTATCTTATTTGCCATCTATGCTACTCAGCTGGAGTTGTCATAGAAGGAGACATCCTCATTGAAGAGGATAAGCCCATCACTAAGAAGAGGATGGAGAAAACAAGAGAGGCTATCCATGGATCTCAAGAGATGCATGAGGAAGCTCATCATCAAGAAATTCCTGAGATGCCTCAAGGGATGCATTTTTCTCCAAACAACTATTGGGAACAACTCAACACTTCTCTAGAAGGATTGAGTCATGACATGAACCAATTAAGGGTGGAACACTAAGAGCACTCCATCATTCTCAATGAAATTAGAGAAGATTAAAGAGCTATGAGAAAGGAGCAACAAAGGCAAGGAAGAGACATAGAGGAGCTCAAGGACGCCATTGGTCCTTCAAGAAGAAGACGCCACCATCACTAAGGTGGACTCATTCCTTAACTTCATTGTTCCTATCTTTCTATTTTTCGATTTTTGAGCTTCCTGTTTGCCTATGTTTGTGTCTTTACTACATGATCATTAGTGTCTAGTGTCTATGTCTTAAGGCTATGAATAATTCCATGAATCATTCACCTCTCTTAAATGAAAAATTTTTTAATACAAAAGAACAAAAAGTACATGAGTTTCGAATTCATCCTTGAAATTAGTTTAATTATATTGATATGGTGACAATACTTTTTGTTCTCTGAATGAATGCTTGAATAGTGCATATTTTTTATCTTGTTGTTTATGAATGTTAAAATTGTTGGCTCTTGAAAAATGATGAAAAAGAGAAATGTTATAATCTGAAAAATCATAAAATTGATTCTTAAAGCAAGAAAAAGCAGTGATAACAAAAGCTTGCGAAAAAAAAGTGGTGAAAAAAATATAAAAGAAAAAGAAAAAGCAAGCAGAAAAAGCCAATAGCTCTTAAAACTAAAAGGCAAAGGTAAAAAGGATCCAAGGCTTTAAGCATCAATGGATAGGAGGGCCTAAGGAAATAAAATCCAGGCCTTAGCGGCTAAATCAAGCTGTCCCTAATCATGTGCTTGTGGCATGCAGGTCCAAGTAAAAAGCTTGAGACTGAGTGGTTAAAGTCGTGATCCAAAGCAAAAAGAGTGTGCTTAAGAGCTATGGACACCTCTAACTGTGGACTTTAGCAAAGCTGAGTCACAATCTGAAAAGGTTCACCCAGTCATGTGTCTGTGGTATTTATGTATCCGGTGGTAATACTAGAAAACAAAGTGATTAGGGCCACGGCCAAGATTCATAAAAGAAGCTGTGTTCAAGAATCAACATACTTAACTAGGAGAATCAATAATACTATCTGAAATTCTAAGTTCCTATAGATGCCAATCATTCTAAACTTCAAAGTATAAAGTGAGATGCCAAAACTGTTCAGAAGCAAAAAGCTACAAGTCCCGCTCATCTAATTAGAACTAATCTTCATTGATATTTTGGGATTTATAGAATACTCTCTTCTTTTTATCCTAATTGATTTTCAGTTGCTTGGGGGCAAGCAATAATTTAAGTTTGGTGTTGTGATGAGCGGATAATTTATACGCTTTTTGGCATTATTTTTAGGTAGTTTTTAGTAGGATCTTGCTACTTTTAGGGATGTTTTTATTAGTTTTTATGCAAAATTCACATTTCTGGACTTTACAATGAGTTTGTGTATTTTTTTGTGATTTCAGATATTTTCTGGCTGAAATTGAGGGACCTGAGCAAAAATCTGCTTCAAGCTGAAAAAGGACTGCTGATGTTGTTGGATTCTGACCTCCCTGCACTCGAAATGGATTTTCTGGAGCTACAGAACTCCAAATGGCGCGCTCTCAACGGTGTTGAAAGTATACATCCAGAGCTTTTCTGCAATATATAATAGTCCATACTTTATTCAAGTTTAGACGATGCAAACTGGCGTTCAACGCCAGTTCCATGTTGCATTCTGGAGTAAAACGCCAGAAACACGTCACAAAGCAGAGTTAAACGGCAAAACACGTTACAACTTGGCGTTTAATCCCAAGAGAAGCCTTTGCACGTGTAAAGCTCAAGCTCAGCCCAAGAACACACCAAAGTGGGCCCCGGAAGTGGATTTCTGCACTTAGACTTATTTCTGTAAACCCTAGCAGCTAGTTTAATATAAATAGAACTTTTTACTAGTATACGAGTGTCTAGTCTTTTGACCATTCGGTCTTTTGATCATTCAGGGGGGTTGGCCACTCGGCCTTGCCTGGACCATCACTTATGTATTTTCAACGGTGGAGTTTCTACACACCATAGATCAAGGGTGTGGAGCTCTACTGTACCTCGAGTTTCAATGCAATTACTACTATTTTCTATTCAATTAAGCTTATTCTTGTTCTAAGATATTCGTTGCACTTCAACCTGATGGATGTGATGATCCGTGACACTCATCATCATCCATCCTTATGAATGCGTGTCTGACAACCACTTCCATTCTACCTTAGAACGAGCGAGTCTCTCTTGGATTCCTTAATCAGAATCTTCGTGGTATAAGCTAGAATTATTGGCGGCCATTCTTGAGAATCCGGAAGGTCTAAACCTTGTCTGTGGTATTCCGAGTAGGATTCAGGGATTGAATGACTGTGACGAGCTTCAAACTTGCAATTCTTGGGCGTAGTGACAGACACAAAAGAATCAATGGATTCTATTCCGACATGATCGAGAACCGACAGATGATTAGCCATTCTGTGACAAGAGCATTTGGACCATTTTCACTGAGAGGATGGGAAGTAGCCATTGACAACGGTGATGCCCTACATACATCTTGCCATGGAAAGGAGTAAGAAGGATTGGATGAAAGCAGTAGGAAAGTAGAGATTTAGAAGGAACACAGCATCTCCATACACTTATCTGAAATTTCTTCCAATGAATTACATAAGTATCTCTATCTTTATTTTGTGCTTTATTTATTATTATTTTTGAAAACTATTATAACCATTTGAATCCGCCTAACTGAGATTTACAAGATGACCATAGCTTGCTTCATACCAACAATCTCCATGGGATCGACCCTTACTCACGTAAGGTTTATTACTTGGACGACCCAGTGCACTTGCTGGTTAGTTGTGCGAAGTTGTGAAGAATGTGAGTGAACCATAGTAGTGTGCACCAAGTTTTTGGAGCCATTGTTAAGAATTTTTCAAGTTAGTAAAAGAGTAAATTACAATTTTGCCTATCAGAGACAAGTTCTACTTTTATTTAAATTGTAATGAAGACTTGAAATACGTGGCATTTTCTTTCTTGTAAAAAAACTCATAAAGACTTCAAATAGGAATTGAAACTAAGCATCAAACATAAACTATCCTAGCATGATTATTCAAGACGTAGATAAAGCAAAAGCTTAAACAGAATTTAGAAATTGGAAAGTGTCAACCATGGGACTCAACAACCTTGAGCAGCTTCATCTTTAGTTCATTGGCCCCTTTCCCTTGTCCTTCTTCTTGGGAGGGGATGATCCACCTTCATCTGGCTTGGAGGAACCTTCTTGAGATTTGGTATCTTTGGGCTTCCAAAATCCTAACTTCCTCATGTAATTCCTCTCATCTTCCTTATGTTTGGCTAGAATTTCCTCTTGTCTTGCACTTAGCTCTTCCATCCCTTGCATAAAGGTTGGGTATTCTGGATTTAGAGCAGCTACAGCGTTACACAAGTGATTCAGCTTTGCTTGTGTGTTGATGTCATACTGCCTCCTGGATATGGTCCTTGCATCATAGAGATGTCTGAATTCGGCCAAATTCCTCTGTTGCCACTTACCTTGCTCTCCTATTTCATCCAATGCGCTTCGCACTTCTCCCCAATCAAATTGTTCTTGCTGCTTCTTCCTCATATGCTCCCAATTCTCTTGGAGTTGTTGACTATTTTGGTTGACTTGGCTCCATTGTTGTTGTTGAGCTTCCTTGAATTGATTGACATCTTCCCTCAAGTGGTATAGGTCTCCCTTCATTTGGTATACATCTCCTTGCAATTGCTCCCAATTGAATCCCTCTGGAAATTGTTGATATTGATAGTGTGGTGGTGGTTGAAGTGCTAAGAAGTGAGGTTACTCTTCTGCCTCCCCCTCTTCTTGTTGTTGTTGTGGTTCATGAGCATGAGCTCTTCGTTTTCTAGCCCTGTTGAGTGGGTGGACAGCCACCACTTTGGCCATCTTTTTGGCAGTTATGAACTTGTCTTGCTTCATAAGCACCTCGTCAATGATCTTTTCAACTCCAGCCTCATCACATAGCCTATGTATAATGCTGGGGAAAGCCAACCTTGTGTTGTCACTGGTACTTTTTAGCACTTTGTTGATGTTGTTGGCAATCATCTCCCCCACGTTGATGTTTTCTCCTTTCATGATGCTGTAGATGAGCACAGCTCTCTCCTTGGTGACTTCTTAAGTGTTGGATATGGGGATTAGGGATCTCCTCACAAATTCTAGCCACCTTCTAGCTTGGGGGCTCAAATCTCTTCTCCTCAATTGGTTGGGTATCCCATCCTTGTCATTTATCCACTACACATTCATCACACAGATTTCACTCAGAATCTCCTCAAACCTAGGGTCTTGCTGCTTTATTCTCTCTTCATAGCTCCGAGTGGACCTTGCCTCTTCACCATTAGCAATCTTTCTACACTAGAAGGGCTGTAGCCAATGGATTTCCCCATCACATAGCTAATGTAGCCATATTGTTGCCCTGGTTGAGGTACTGCATTGGCATAGAACTCCCTCACCAAGCTCTCTACCACTTTCCTTGGGGGGTTTCATAGAAGTGACCAACCCATCTGTTCAATCTCAATGTTGATTTCAAGGTGCTCATTCCTCCCTAGTTGAAACCCAACTTCTGGAATGATTTCCCTCTCACTCACCTAACCATAAAATTGATTTTGGTTGAATGCAAAGAGGAACTTGTAGGTATTAAAAGAGCTTGAGGATCCAGAGGTTGGTTCCTTGGTTTTTCTTTTCTTTGAGGCTGAGCTTTTTGGTGGTGCCATTAGGTTGGGAGAGTTTAAAAAAATAGAGGGGGTTGAAAGAAAGAGAGGGCAAAACAAGGTTTTGCTCCAACACCAAACTTAGGACTTGATTGTCCCAATCAAGAAAAAGAAGAAAGTAAGGGATAGTAGAAGATGAAAAGAGAAGCGAAGGTGAGTGGTGTAGGGGTTGTTGAAGTGGGAGGGGAGATGGGGAGTGAAGCTTTTATAATGGGTGAGTGATATGGTTCGAAGGTGGGAATTAAAAGAGATTAAATGTTTTCCCACTTTGGGAAGTGGCGCCTAGCGTGGGAAGAGGTGCCAACTCTTTTCTCACAGTGTCTTCTGCATGTGTTGAGTTCCAAAGTGCAAGTACACTTTGACTTCCTTGTTTTGTGAGTTGTTTACTATGTGGGCCTCATCTTCTCTCCTGAAATTAAAACTGAATCCATTAGTGATGATAAAATAACCCCTTCACATTCCTTCTCATAAAAAATAAATTGGGTTGCAACTGATGGGTGTCCCTTGGGATACCAAACTTAATTCTTTAGCATCTTAATAAATTGGTTTCATCATTGTGTATTTAATGTGTTTATAAGAGTGGAATAACATCAATCTTTTCATTTTCTTTTGATTCCAACTCCTCTGAACTCATTAAATTACGTTTATGTTCTTACCCAAAGCATTAAGTGCTTTCAAATTGGGTGACTTGGGCTGCTATGTGATCATTGGTGGTGGCCACACCAAACTTAATCTCTGGGCTTACTGGTGCGCGAAATTGTGAACTATACTTTTTCACAACTCTCATAATCCCCGGTAATGGCTCCAAAAACGTGGTAGCTCAATACCATGGCATTACACAACTTCGCACAACTAACCAGCAAGTGCACTGGGTCGTCCAAGTAATAAACCTTACGTGAGTAAGGGTCGATCCCACAGAGATTGTTAGTATTGAAGCAAGCTATGGTCATCTTGTAAATCTTAGTCAGGCAAACTCAAATGGATATAGTGATGAACGAAAATAACACAAAGGTAAAGATAGAGATACTTATGTAATTCATTGGTAGGAACTTCAGATAAGCGTATGAAGATGCCTTCCCTTCCGTCTCTCTGCTTTCCTACTGTCTTCATCCAATCCTTCTTACTCCTTTCCATGGCAA
>NC_029774.3:56047273-56106332 GCF_000817695.3 Arachis duranensis | reverse complement strand
TTTCGTGTAGAGACTCTTCTTGGAGTTAAACGCTAGCTTTTATGCCAGTTTGGGCGTTTAACTCCCGTTTTGGTGCCAGTTCCAGCGTTTAACGCTGGGATTTCTTGAGGTGACTTTGAATGCCGGTTTGGGCCATCAAATCTTGGGCAAAGTATGGACTATCATATATTGCTGGAAAGCCCAGGATGTCTACTTTCCAACACCGTTGAGAGCGCGCCAATTGGGCTTCTGTAGCTCCAGAAAATCTACTTCGAGTGCAGGGAGGTCAGAATCCAATAGCATTTGCAGTCCTTTTTAGTCTCCGAATCAGATTTTTTGCTCAGGTCCCTCAATTTCAGCCAGAAAATACCTGAAATCACAGAAAAACACACAAACTCATAGTAAAGTCCAGAAAAGTGAATTTTAACTAAAAACTAATAAAAATATACTAAAAACTAACTAGATCATAACAAAAACATACTAAAAACAATGCCAAAAAGTATACAAATTATCCGCTCATCACTTACTCTTCAAACTCAAACTATTAATTTTTTGTAAGCCTAGATTAAGTGGGTTAGAGGCCACACCAAACTTAGCACTTTAGCTAGTTCTCAGCCCATTCACTCATCATTAGTTATGCATTCATCAAGTTGCAACTCCCAGATAGAAAGAAATAAACGAGTGTAAAGAAGATCTAACTATCAAAGCTAATATCAAACTTCCTAATCTACAATTGCAACTAATCCTAATTACTAAAAATTAAACTATCAACAGAATTTAAACTACTTCTAAGAAAAGCAATTAAATAAAAAAGGATAAAGTGTTGGGGTGCCTCCCAACTAGCGCTTCTTTATTGTCATTAGCTTGACATTCCTTCATCTTTAGAAGAGCTTGTAGCTCACTCTCTGCTCCTCCATGGAGACTCCCAAGTAGTGCTTGAATCTATGGCCATTGACAGAAAAAGTTCTCTGAGTCTTGTCTTCCATGAGCTCCACATGAAAATTAAAGCAATTCACACTAAAAAAATCAAGGTATAATATCTCAATTGCACTATATCTAGAAGGACTTTTTTTGCTTCACATGAAGTACAAAAAAATAATTTAACGATAACTTTAAGAACTCCTAACGTACTCCCACTCCAGCCCAAAATGGCATCTTTGCAAGTTTTTTTCTTTTCCCAAACCCAGCAAAGTGAGATAAAGAACAAAATTTCATCATTAACAACGAGTCCAATCACAAGAAACAACTGATAATAAAGCCCCAATATGCCAATTATTTGAAACACAATTAATAGAGAGATAAAACTATATAACATACCTATAGGACTTGGAGACAACGGTATGCGATGCTCGACTTTTTAAGTGGAGACTTTCGAAATATGGAGGTAACTTGAACGAAATGGCTGTTTCATATTTGTCACATTATTAATTACTTAAAATAAAGCACAACACCAAGTATGAAAAATAGCAATTCAAACCACAAAACATATAAAAAACCAATCAAGGAGCCATAACACATCAGAAAATTAATGTATACTTATCACAGTTTGACTTAGACTAGGTCTTATTGGCTGATTTTGATGCTTACTGACAACGCACCCAAACAAGTTCATAGCATTTTTTTTCAATTGTTTAAGAAAAAATATTCATAGAAAATGGGAAATTGAAATACTGATAGAAAGGCTTTTAATAAATAGATTGTCATATTGGATAACATCCATGAAGAACACACCAAATTCCACTGAAAAGTTATGACAGAAATTTTACATGGTGTCTTGCCATATCCATAATGAATTAAGAGGAAATACTTTCTCCCAAAATAAAAACCAAAAAAAACAAAACTCAACCTAACACACAGTATCAAGATTCAAGAGTAATATATACTGTAACATATAATCAGAACATATCACTCGCATTGCAAAATGAGTATATTATTGCATAATTACAGAGTGACTCTACAATCCCAATTAACAAAGATTCCAGAGACGGAAATAAGAATGATTATCATATGAAAGTATTAATAATGCTAGAAGAGAGAAGTCACATTACGACAAACACAACGAAGACAGCTTTCAAAAGCATTATCATGTAACATTTCTAACGGCCGGAATAGTTCGAACAAAAAAGATTCAGTGAGTTGCAATAGACAGGAAAAGCATTCAAATAATCAAAGTCCAAAGCCCATAAAGAGAAAACGAGCGAGCGAGTGAGAAAAGGGTTTTACTTACCGTGGAAAACATGAGTGAATGCGAATATGGTGAAGCTGAGAGTGTTAAAGTGAGAACTGGGAATTGCGTTGAAGCCGTTGGGTGCCAGAATCGCGCGGAAGAAATAGGGATTAGAGGGAAACGCGTATCAGTGTGTTATTGAAGAGAAGTGCCAGAAAACAACAAAAAAAATGCCCCTTTTCTGCTACCTTCCCTCCATCCCTATGCCCAAAACGTAATCTTTTTGCAGCTATTTCCTTTTCCTTTTTCCAAACCCATGAAAATCAGATGAAAATCAAAACTTTCATCCTTAACATCAACTCCAACCACATTCAACAACATATAATGTACTTTCCATACGCCAATAAACGGAAAAATGAAACTAAATAACATACCAACATGAATCAAATACAACGCTATGGCATGCTCCGATGACGAAGCTGCTGGGTTTCTCTTTTCTGTATCTTTTCGTTTTCATGGTTCCTGGGGTTATGGATGGAATGAAATGGGGGAGAAAAATCTTGATATCTCACTCTATGCAATTTCTTCGTGTTTTCGGATGTTAACTCACTGGATTGAAATTGCATTTTATTTGAATTAAATGTTGATAGAGATTTTTAGGGATTTGATTGAGATAAAACAGAAATTAATTTTGGGAATGGAATTAATTACTCTAGAAATGAAGAAGGAGGAAGGGTGATAAGTATGTTATCGATAAGCAAGTGGAGTACACTCTCTTATCATGAGACTGGCATTTAGTTTCTACTATATCTATACTATACTCTTTTTTTTGGCTACGTAGCACTCCCCATAAATTAATTACTAGTATTTTTTGTTTCCACCTTTCACACAATCTGCCCTATAACACATATAGTATTATCCTTACTATGAACTTCTTAAAATGCTCATGTGTACATATAAATTATTAGTTTAGTACTAAAGCATAGTAGCACTTTATTTTACATCTTAATTGATTATTTTGGCAGCTAAGTATTATTTTACATTGTTATTATTTTAATTCTTTTGATGATGTACATGTTACTGAAATTTAAATGCAATATATTACTAATCTTATAAATTCTTTGTTATTTTAGATGTCAGGTTCTAAAAAAAAAAAAATCCTTGTCAATTAAAGTACACAAATCTGTTAATAAGGAGGTGATTACTGCACACAAAACTAAGCTTTCACACCCTAAACCTACAAAATCACAAGCTCCAATTCCTTCACATGTATCTAAAAAGCCTTTAGCATTACCACCCTCTTCTTCGCAGCCATCACAAAAATTCACAAGAAATTTACTATCATCCCATGCCGATTATACACCATCACCATCACCATCACCAACTGAATCACCATACTGTTCACCTATCCAATCTCAATTATTTGATAATGCTCCTAATAGTGAATGAAATTTATATCATCCTCACTCATCAGATGAAAATCATCAAGATGAATCTCTTACACAAGAAGGTGAATCTGCCACTCAAGATGGGCTCTTAAAATAGTGCCTTTTGGCAAAGAGTAAGTACAACAATCACTTTTGTGTTTTAACATTCTCTCTATATTATTTTTATTGTGAATACATGTGTAATTACTCATTATTTGATCTTCTTATAGGTTTAATCCATGTACTGCTGTTCGTCATCTAACAACTGCCATTAAAAGCAAATTTTCAGAAATCTGCCATGCATGGGGACATGGCAGTGATCAAACGCGAGATTTGTGGTTTACTAAATTTAAGGTAAGTATTTATTATCATTTTTTTGCATATTTTGATATTATACATGGTAGGTAATTGATTGTATATGTTTGTTTTCTTTTATAGAAATATTGTATGTGGGATCCTCAACACAATGAAAAAGTTCTTCAAATATTTAGATTAAAGGGAGTGCTCGATTAAGAGGGGTTGATGAAACAAGAGAGAGTCAATTATTTAAAAGATTCTAACTATGTACCAAAATATATTCCTGCACCAGTTTGGCGTCAACTATTGCGTTATTGAGCTACATATATGTATTTTAAGAACTAGTCAGTAGCAAATACTGTGAATCGAGCATCAAATGCTGGAAGTCCCATGCACAGTGGTGGTTCCATATCTATGGGTGAACATGCACACAGAATGGTAAGATAAAAATAGTTTAATTTTAGTCTTTTTCTTATTATTTGCAATGTTTTCTTATTCTTTTTTTTCTTGTGGATTAAAACTATAATATTATAGGAGAAAGCTACAGGAGTAAAACCTTCTCTAGAAGAGGTTTATACTTTATACTAAATGCTACACCAAAAAAGACAAAAGGTGGATTGATGAAAGATCTGAGAAAGTCATTGTATGTGATGCTAATTTATTCTTCTTCTTTTATCTTAAAATAATTTTCACTATTTGTTAGTATTTGTTCATGGCATATTTAGTTGCGATTAAAATGAATTGATTTTGTAGGGTGAATTCAAAAAGTGAAAGACAGAACTTTCTCAAGTAGCTTTGTCCTTGGATAATGAGAGAGATGTTGAGGCATCTAAGGAAGGCCTAGATATACCAGATGATTATACTATTCGGAACGAAGTTGTGACAAAGGGAAAAAAGAAAGTTGATTTTGATTTAGGTTCTTTTGGTTTAGATCTCTCTTCAAAGTTAGATTCTAGAAATTGTTCAAAGACATCCAAAGACAATCTAAATATTGAGCAAGAACTTCACATGTGGAAAAGAAAGGCAAAGGAGAAAGAAACGATCAATGAAGAACAACAAGTTAAGTTGAATGATGTTGAGCATAAGTTAAAAGATCAAGGACGTCAACTAAAAGTTTAACAGAAAAGAATTGGTTCTACTGAAAAGACAATTCATGCTTTGTATCAAATTTGAATCTCCCACTTCCTTCAACCTTGTCTGATCCTGCGGAAGATGAACTTGGGACATATTCTAGTGATGATGAGGATGATAACATGAGTGATTGATGTCTGGAGTATATATTTTTTCTAATTTAGATTAAAAAATTTTTTTGTTTTAGTTTAAGTATTTTTTATTTTAGTTTGATTACATTTATGGATAAAAGTATTTTAATAATAAATATTTTTTTAACTCTTTTATTATAATTAACTTTTTCATGATTTTATTATGTGTTTATAATTTCGATGATGTAATATAAAAAAAATGATTATGATGGTCTTAATATAGAAAGCAGATCGAATACAATTTATTTTCTAAAACATTTATATATTAAATAGCAAATTATTTTGTATGAAAATTGTTTGAAATATTATATAAATTTGTAGAAAATTTGTGCGAAAATAATTTTTTGTTTTGTATGAAATTTATTTCAAATACGTAAATTCTTTTAAATTAAATTTGTCTAAAATTTAATCGAAAAGAAATATTTGATTTGTCTAAAATTTGTTCGAAAAACTTTGTTATATTTGACTAAATTCGGTAGAAATTTTTCTAAAATAAGTTATATTGTTTGTTTGAAATTTGTCTAAAATAAAATATTTTTATGTTTGAAATTTGTCTGAAATACGTTATCTTTATGTTGATTAACCTATCTAAAATTTGACTAAAATACATCATAATAGTTAGAAATCTAGCAGATAAATACCTATTCGAAATCTATCACAAAATCGTCGAAAAAAAGAATTCGAACGAAATTTCAGATAAAATATAAATTAGCAATAAAGCTTTTTAGAACAAATAAAATCGTCCCAATTTTACTTAAAAAAGTTTTATTTCTAATTCATTCAAAATTTATTTCAATTTTACCTTAAAATTCGTCTAAAAAAACTCTATTTCTAGTATATAAGCCACGATTTCTTTCTTTCTTCTGGTTATATATATGCATATAACCGCATTAACTCGAGGAACAACAATCGTATAGTATTATAATATTATGATACTAAATATATACTTTATTTAGTATGAAAGGAATTATATACCTTTCATTATTATAATATTTAGAAATTATATACCTTTATTATATAATGTTCATACTATTTCCTTTATTACCTTCGGAGATAACTTTTACTATTCATATATACCGAAATTCTAGTTTCAATTATGCAAAATATTACATTTAATAAAATTATGTATATAATAATTTCAAGTAATTTAAACTTCAATAATAATAAAATTAAATTAATTATGTCTAATAAAATAATTTTCAAATAAATAATTCTATTTAATAAAATAGGTCATAAATAATTTATAATAAAAGTTTTAAAAATATGAGTTGCTACATTATACTCACCTTACAAAAATTTTTGTTTTTGAAAGTTGATATAAGATGGAAAAGATTCATATTAGCTTTCCTTTCAAACATGTCAAAGAAAAACAGAAAAATTTGACATGTTCAGTTTTCAAACATGAACAAAATAATATCGTGTGAAAATGATTGAACAAGTGTAGTACGGTTTAGAAGTTGTATGATAGGTTTAATGCAAATTAAAATTAGAATCCGAGGACTTGTAATTTTAACAAATAAGCTCATGTTTGAATAAAGAAATACAAAATTCAGAAAGAAAAAAGTTAAACATCATGGATAATAGTTACAAGAATTCAAAAAGATGAGTAGAATCGAAATCAAATAGGAATGCACAAAATTTGAAATCTGTCAGAAAGAGAGTTAAATTGTACCCTAAGGAAAAATCTAAAAAAAGAAACTTGGATATGAATAATAAAAGAAGGTAGCAAAATAAGTCGAAGCAAATTCAAGCTGAATTACCATGTTCACAAATATGAATAACCAAAATCAATAAAAATATTTTTGAAGAATTAAAGATTGATTATTAACCCATAAATCTAGCTCAAGATCAAAGGGTACAAGATGCTTGAAGAAGAATATAAGCAATGCCAAGTATAAAAGTTCAGAAAGGATCCATCTGCAAGCGATTTATTTTCTTTAGGACATCTTGACGAAGAAAACAATCTGTTTCTAACAGCAACCGTATCATGCATAGCCATAGCCATGAAAGACATGACAGCTGTACTATGCGATTAAGTTCGAGTTAAGCTTCAAATTCAAGTTCATAAGTGAGGGAAATTAAAATCATTGGTAAAATTTTTGAAGATTTAAAATTCATTTGTGGTGTCAAACAAATCCAAGATTAAATCAAGAGTACATGATTTCATGAAGAGGATGTAAATAATGATATAAATAGATATTCTAAATGATCTAAATTCACAGTTAAGATTACAATCAAGCAAGAATATGTGTAGACGGTGAAGTAATTGTTGAAAGGAAACTAAGTTATGTTCAAAGAAAAATTTTAATGTAAAGTGTTCTTAGAAAATTTAATAAAAGAATATGTAGTACTTTTAGAAACAAGTATGTTTTAGCTACGTAGTGAAAGTATTTATTTCTTATAGGAAAGTACATATAAGATCAGAGAAGGTAGCATCCAGATTTTAAAGAATGGTCACAGACAGGATTAGATAGAAAAAGAATCAAAACAAAACTCTCATCAAAAGAGGTTCTAAAATAAGAACATCCAAAGAAAAGTTGTAATGACCCAACTTTCAATACATCATACCAAAAGTAACGCATTACTAACCTAATTTCTTAATTATCTATTTAATATTGAGCCTTTACACATTAATCTGTCGACCATTTTACTAAAGGGTTAAAACATTTTCATGAAGAATAAATAACACATATTTACATACTAAATATTAATAATACAAAACCAACTACAAAACTTACTCCTCTGAATAATACTTCCACTAACAAGGCGAGAAAAAAATAAATTCTAACAACAACTCAACTTGCAAACATATTCTTCTATGCTCCTGCAACTTTACAATAAGCCTTTGCACCTGTAAATGAAAAAGGTGAAAATAGAGGGTAAGAATTGGGGAGTTCTTAGTAAGGTCGGGGTTAAAAGTTAAGTTCGTTTTATTATTTATTATACTTAGCCAACAACAACAAACTTCGAAATATAAACAACTTTTAACAAACTAAAGATATAGGGAGAAATAAATCACAAAGCGCATATGTAGAGTCATAACAAACCACAGAATGTAGAGAAATTATAAATCAATAAGCACACACACATAATCACAAAAAAGTATGAGCAAACAAGTATGATGCATATCTGTTCTATGCAGGGCATGAGCTCATGTGTCGGTTGCCTAACCGCTCCCGACATTACCCAGGTACAAGTCCCAGGTATGGCTTTTCAGATGCATACAGTGTGCATATAAGTCTTACGACTAGGCCGCATACAATGTGACTTTTAAACGTGTTGTAATATGCTTACATCTAGAAAACAGTTCACAGTGTGTGGGCGTCCATACTATACATTTGGCCCTAAGGCCCGAACAAGGTTGTATTTATTTCCTATGAACTTTTTTCTATGATTGTGTATGTGTTGTGCTTGATTTTCTATGTTCTTTAATTATTATGTTTGTTGTGTTTGTTGTGTTTATTGGTTGTTTTTTTTACTGGGTATAGTATTAAAACAGACTTAACTAACTACCCCAATCCTACTAAGAACTCTCCAGTTCTTACCCCCTATCTCCACCCCCTTTCAGTTACAAGTGCAAAGGCATATTACGAAGTTGTAGGAGCATAAAAGAATATGTTTGCAAGGTAAGTTGTCGTTAGAATTTATTTTTTTCCCTCACATTGTTAGTTAAAATTTTATTCAGAAGGGTAGGTTTTGTAGTTAGTTTTGTATGTAATATTACAATGTATTATTAATGTTAAGTATGAGAATATGCAATATTTATTCTTGACAAAGAAGTTTTAACGTTTTAGAAAAATTGTCGGCAGATTATTACGAAAAGGCTCAATATTAAATAGATAATAAAATAATCAGGTTAGTAACGCCTTACTTTTGGTATGATCATGACGTGTTGAAAGTTGGGTTGTTACATGTTGGGTCGAGTCGTGTTCCTCATCTTCTGCTCGTTCATCATGATTGTCATTATTTTCAATTCGAGCATTGGTCAATGATGAATCCACATTTCTTGGAATTTATTTGCTCTATTTGGGTGAATTTCATCAACTTTTCTTGCATTTATCTATTGAAATAGCATAGTTTCATGATTTCTTCCAAAATTGTACTTGAAAGTAAAAACATGCTTTTTAGACCTTTTAATTGCTAAATTTTATTCACTTTAATCCCACTTGATACATTGATGTGTTTGCTAAGTGATTTCAGGTTTCCAAGGCAAGTATGAGTTGAAGAAGTGAAAAAAGAGCATGCAAAAGAGAAGAAACCATGAAGAAATGGAGTTTCGAAATTTCGGCATCCATGCGTACACACAATTGTGACAATTCTTTGATTTAAACTTTGATTGAGAGTTAGTTGCTGGTTTAGACTATACTTACAACGAGATTCTATTTTTGTGAAATTCTAGATTAACAATAATTCTCACACCAGTCAACTCGGCTATTTAGTTTTCCATTCTTTGATTCTCTTCCTCTATGCGTTGGTTAGTCTACTGCAACTCGGTTAACATCCGAGGTAGCTCAGAGGGTGTTGGAGGAGGTTGATCAGCCATAGGTGGATGAGAAAATTATGAGGCCTAGAAAAAAAGGAAGAAAGGGTTTTATTTCTTAGGCCCCACGTTGGGCGCTAATTATTATTGTGTGGATTCACTAAGTATAGCTCGTCTCCTTGACAGCCAACTCCGAGCTTCTTATCTCAACTCCGAGCTTGTTGTCTGATTTTCCGAACTTTTCATCTGGGAAGTACGTTTTGGGGTAGAACAAAAAAGAGAGAGAGTACCTGCAAAAGGTACTCCGATGCTTAAGTCAATTAATATGTAAAAGACATATCCCTTTGATAAAGCGTCTTACCTTCTTTATATGTGAGGCCAGTTCACACAGTTGTGTTTTCAGAAACTATTTGTATTAAAGAAGATTAATATCATATCAAGACGTTATGATATTCTTTTTAATGTATGAGGTCGAATTATACTGTTTGAGCGAGTTAAAACGCATGAGACTGAGTTATAACGTTTGAACGATCTATAACGCATGAGACCGAGTTATAACATTTGAGTTGAGTTATAACAGCCATATCAAATAATTATAACTCTAAACCAACAACCTAAAATACAAAATTCTCGTACTTGTACCCTGAAAATCTTAAATATATAAACTAGACCTACAACTTTAAAACTACATCCCTAAAATCCTATGCAATAAAAAGCAATCCCACTAAATCCTAGTACTTATATCCTTAAAATCTTAACTAAACAAACTAGACTCACACTCTTAAAACCTAAATCCTAAAACCCTAAAATATCAAAGTAAAACGAAACCCTTATACTTAATCCTCATAACCTTTATTATGAAACTAGACCCACAATCCTAAAATCATACGCTCTCATATCCTACATCGTAAAAGTAAAAACCCTAAAATATAAATCAATAAATCAAATTCTAAACCTTTGAAAATTTCAAAAAAAAAAACTTTATACAATTCTAAAACTCAAAAACTCTAAAATTTATAATCACAAATAACTTTAAATCTTACATTATAAACCTTATAATCTTTGGCATTCAAATCCAAGATACTTTAATCTATACACTAAACCAAAGATTGAATTAGAGACAAAAATACTTAATTTACTACATAAAATATTCATAAATTTTTATATTCTAATTGATTAGATATATATTAAAGTCTAAAATAATTATTAACCTAATTTATTATTAGAAACTACCAACACCTCTGGAATTTACTTCTATGGCTAATTGCATATTACACAACATGTACGCATTGGTAATAAAGTAATGGGTAAAACTAATATTCTTATCTATATACGATGATTAAAGTTTGAATAACTCAACACCCACTACAAGACTTTTGTTTATTTGTGGCAGTTTTTTTTCTTATTTGTGGAGGTTTATAACCTCCACCAATTGGTCTGTGGGGGTTCCTAAAACCCCCAAAATTTGAGGTGCCACGAGGATTTTTGTGGGGGTTTTTAAAAACCTCCACAATCTATTCAGTGGGGGGTTTTGTATGTGTTTAGTGGAGGTTTTATATTAAACTTTTGTGGCAATTTTAAATCACTTTTGTGACAATTTAAAACCCCCACAAATTAATTTTCAATTTAACAAAAATTAACTATTTTGTGAGATTTTCAAACCCCCACAAATCCTGTAATTAATTATTTATTTTTAATTTCAAATCATTCATTAATCTCATCTTATTTATATACTCTCAAATTAAAAATTTATTTTTTAATATCAAAATTTAAAAACTAAATCTTTTATAACACAATTCTTCAATATAAGACATAATTGCATATGGTATTGTTTTACACAACTATTACTGTTTTTCTTAAAAAAGTAAAAATATTCAATATTTCAATATCATCTAATTACAAAAAAATCTCAAGTATTTGTCCTCGGATGTCCGTTGCTATCACCAACTGATCTTCTAGCATCAAAGGGAGTAGTAGGCTCACTTTCAGCATTATTAGCCTATATATAAACATAAGATGTTATTAGTAATTTTAGTAAAGTTAAGCATCAAAATAATTCGATATAAAATTCTTAAACCTCAATTTTAAAGAGCATCTAAACCTAGTGTAAGAAAACAGAAAACTGCAGCTGTACAATTGAAGAGGCAGAAACATGCGGATATGCTTAGTTGCTTACTACAAAATGATATTATTATCCTAAAACAGGATCAGAGACAACTTGCACTAATTTATGACCAAATTGATATAATTAAGTAATTGCCTAATAACTATTTATTACAAAATGTATTGGTGTTCATGGGTTCAGCCGAATTCAGTAAAATATGGTTATCTTTTTGTGAGGCTGATTTGTTTTGGGAAAATGAATGATATATGACTATAGCTTCTTCTTGCAAAACGCAGCAGCAGAATAGTTTCCCATGTTTAATGGACAACAACCACTAACAGAAAGCAAGAATATTGTGATGTCCTTGTTCTTAACTATTCTCAGCCTAATTTTTGGCATCTAGAGTCGTGAGTTACCACTAATAATGAAACAAGTTGGTAAAATAATGTAACAACTTTAACATAACACTCCTTTTTCTATAATTAGAATTGATGATATGAACATATTCAATTTCAATAATTAGACTCCACTATTAATGAGTATTACTCCATCTAAACTTATATTCCTAACAAATGAATTTATTATAAAGTTACCTCGCGGGCAGAAAAGAAGCCAACAAGTACTTCGGGAATTCCTCCTTCCTTCATCATTAGATATGCTTTCATCATATCAAATGATTGCTGCAACTTAGACTCTAGACTAATGACCTTTTGCTGTGAATTATGTAAGTCAAACTCCAAATTATTGATCTTTTCCTGTAAAATTGCAGCAGTAGTAGGCGAAGAAGATACAGCTGAATTAGTGGAGATGGTCATCCCATTAAGCCGGCTTCTCACATTCCTAAAGGTATTTGTAGGCGCTGCTCCCATGCCCATACAACGAACTCTCCCAGAGTGTTCAGGCCCCAAAACTTTACCAACAGCATCATTAGGGGACACCTCAAATTGTGTATTTGACTGTGTCATATTCAGCTCAATTTGTTCCTATTTAAAAGTAGTAAATAGAAACTATTCAATTTAAAAGTAGCAACACATGTAATCAATGGCATTGCAGATTATGATTATTCTAATGTTCCTAGACCATTATCACAACTAAAAATTTAAAATGAAAAGTGCTTGCAAGTGAAGTGAACCACTTTCCTATAATCATTATATATCTCAATCCACAAGCAACTACACTCAAATCCCATTTTCACATGATCACATACAAATAAAATAAGATAAGATAGCAAAGGTTTACAAAACACTTACCACTATAGTTAATGCCTTGTTATTTACAAAAGACCCATCCTTCCTCTTATGTGTTTCAATGTACATCATTCCTCTACTAGGCTTCTTTCCCGTTTCCAAGTACTAAAAAAGAAGGAATAAAGAGTTAAACAATTAACATATATAATGCAAGTAAAATCACACATGTACCAAGTGTGTGTATATATACCATCTCATGTCGCCTCCGAGAGTTGGATTTAGATCCACAAGTGTGAGGAATGGTTTGCTTGCTTCAATTTTCCTTATTTTTCATGCAAAGCTCCTAAAAATAAATATAATAACTTCAATTAATAATTTTTTTTAATTAAAGTACAACAATAACTAAATGAATTGTTTAGTGTCTTACAACTGTAGACGGTTTTAGTCGATAATTGACAAAATAAGCCTATTGATCTCTTGGAATATCATCAGGCACATTGTTCACCAATGCTTCTCTTCTCATGGTTGGATCATAGAACTCATTCCACAATCTTTGCCTATATGTTGCCCACTTCTTTGCAATACTTTGAATGCAATACCTGTAGGCAATCTTTTCTGTGCTTGTAAAATGGAAGTGGGGCTTCAAACAAACAAACAAATAATTAATTAATTAATTAATTAATTACTTGAACTAATAGAAGTTTCAAATAAAACGGATTTTACCTTTATCATTGTATCAAAGCACTCATCCTTGAAAGACTTAGGCATGCCACCATTTTCTTGTCCCGACCACTTTTCAAAGCTAATTGGAAAGATACGTGCATTAGTTGCTAATATACCACAATAGCCAGCAAGTAAACCTTGTGCTTCGCCATATGCCGCACCCTCTTCGTCAACCTCTACAATTACACGATCTCCTCTAGGTAAGTTGCAAACATCCTTGACTTTGATCTTAGCCTTCTTCTTCATATTTGTAGAGTCTTAAGAAAAATAAAAATGATTTAAATGATAATAATGTATAATATTTGTTACAAATAGAAGCAGTGATTGGAAAAAGACATTAGAACCATGGGGTATGGGAGAAATTAATACAGGAAACAAGTAATTAAAAAAATAAATAAACTAAAAGAACAGTGTTATAATAATCTAGCTAGTAACTGACTCTTCAAGTTCACCGAAGCATATATACATACTGCTACAATGCTGCTACAATCCCATTATTTTCCATAATATATAAATATCAAATAATGGCCAAAAGAAAAAATAAAATAAAATAAAAAAGACATCATCATAATCTGAGGCGTGAGTGAGTGGTAAGTGAAATTTTTTGGTGAAATTGGGAGGTTTACATCTCAAAAAGAGGCAGTTATCATCATTTACCATTTTAAGTTATGAGAATTTTTTAAAGTTTTTCTACGTATTAAAATTAATATTGTGAATCAGTTGCCTCTACACTAGTTATGCAATATAAATTAATACCAATTATCTCCACATTCCAAGCAGATGAAGACTTTGAGTTAGAACAATGTGTGGCTCCATCAGATGAAATGGAATTTGCAACGACTTGAGAAGGAGCTTTAGAAGGAGCCTCACTAGCCTCTACACTAGTGGTATCTTCAGATGCTGCTGGTGCTGGAGGTTGAAGTGAACGAGAAGCATTGTTGTTTTCCCTCTCATCTACAAACTTCAATGGATTTTTTATGCGTTTTTCCCTTGGCATGACTGCATATTAACAAACACAAAACTGTTAAGCACACAAAAGATAATTAGACATTATACTAACTTGTTACGAGAGACATAAAAATCATGAGTCTCCATTGATTCTTACTCATTTCTTAACTTGTTACAAAAAAATGTTATTAAGTTACAAGTTTTTTATGAATAAAGTTACAAAATTGACAAATGTTACAAATTCTCTATCAGAATTGAGAATAGTAAAAGATCCTCTACATTTTAAGTTTGAGCATAAGTATAAATCAGCATATAAGAATTGTGACAGCAAAGCAGCTACACAACCTGCTCAAAATTTATATATCAAGCAGATAATATTCACATTTAATTCACAAAAATGCAAGTCAATATCCAATATTAAAATACTCTTGTACCTTTATGAATAAGACTAGTCTGTTATTACACAAGCATGACAGTAAAGTCAGCAAAAATAATCAAGTGCTTCATTATAGTTAGAACAATTAACTCCCTTTATTTACTAATTATTAAGCATCAGGTCTTTAAGTTAATATAGATCCATACAAAAGAACAAGTCATTCAAATAGATAAATAGACGTAGACAAGTACAAGATTATTTATTATCCCTTCATTACTAAAGAATGCACAAGATAAATCCTTTCCATAATTCCTGGACATTCAAGTAGAGATCTTTTTTAGCACTATAGAAAATATGTTCATGGACTTGAAAAAACAAATTTCATACGACAAGTAGAGATCAAAAGATAGTTATATAATTAGATAGAGATATCTATATAGATTAAAGGTGACAAGTAAATATGTTAGAAACTTTAAAGTTTTGAACTTAATATGTTAAACGATTCATTTTATTACATTAATTGACAAGAAATTAATTAGATAGTAACTTACATCAAGTTTATGATCCTGTTCTTGAGGTTGAGAAGAATCCTGCGAATAACAAAGTAGTCGTCTCAGTTTCAAGGCAGATAAAACAAGTGACAGAATCCAATTAAAGTAGCTGATATGAAAATATAATTTTTTAAAAACTTAATTAAGAATTTCTATGCTATTCAGCATCAATCAAATGATGATGTCCATATTGAGTGGGAAACATAATCCAGTTGGGACATGACATATAAACCAAAAATAAGGAACAAAAGAGCTTGAAATAAAAAGCTGTTTTTGTTGAAGCAATTTTCAACTTTAACTCAATTGAAATGAATCATAATAAATCAGTATCACTAAACTCTTTAGCAAAACTAATTACTACAAGACATGAAAGGAAAAAACACATCAAAAGGCAGCTTCAAACCTTATAAAGGAAAATATATGAATAATGGAAACTGAAAAGCAACTAGTCATTTAGCTCTTGCACTTTAATTAGTATTTGCAAGTTCTTTTACGGGAAAAAAAAATCATTACTATTTGGTAAAATATATTCAGGGAATTTCTCTTATACTCTGCTTTGTATAAATTAAAAGAGATTCAGTTTAATTTTTTTATCCTTTAAAAATTATATATGTTAATATATATTTGAAGCTAAGTGATTTATTGAATATTCACTTTGTGATGGATTCTATTAGGCAAGAAGAGAAGTTAGGTTGCAATGGCTTCTCCAAACATTAACAACAATAATGCTTTAGAAGGAGAAACAAAACCTAAGATTCAGGAAATATTGATTAACATTCCAGAAACATTTTGAACTATTGGTTTTTGATGAATGTCGCATTTACAAGGTTCCTTCTCATCCATTCAAGTTGAATGAGGAAGCTTACACACCAAAGTTCATCTCAATAGGCCCTTTTCACAGCAAAGATTCAAAACTGAGACAAGAGAATCAGAAACAAAGGTACTTCCATGCTTTCTATAAGCGACTAAATAACTCACAGGCTTCAACTTTGAAGAGATACAGAACAATCTATCTTGAACACGAAAGGAAAACTATAAGAGACTCTTATTCAGAGCTTGTTAATAGAGAAGAGATATCAACAAATTAATAGCGAAGAAGAAGTACCTGCGGAAGCTCGAAGGAGAAATATGGAGGGAGAGAAGGTTGCGTCGAAGAAGTTTGGGACGGAACAGATCTGAAAACGCGTTAACAGAGGAGGTGACTCGATCCAAAAACGTTCTACCACGGCAACGGCGGCAGCAACAACAATGGCAGTGGTGATAGAAACGGCGGCAGCAACAACGGCGATGGAAACTCCACTGTGGCAGCAATAACCGTATAGAAGAACATATCTGAAAATATGTTGATAGAAGAGGTGGCTCGAGAAGCTCTCTACCGCAACGGACACGGCATGGTGACGGTGACGGTGCCGGCGGCGGAAAGGCAGCAGAAATGACGGCGAAAATGGCGGTGGAAGGGTTCTCTCCCACCTAACTCACTCTCACGTAGTAGCTAACTCAGTCTCATTTTGAAAAATTGGGAAATTAGGTTTTGTTTCAAAACTTAATTTTAATTAATTATTAGTAGAGGTTTTTTAAATTGCCATAAATAAAATGTATTGTGAAGGTTTTTAGAAACCTTCACTAAAATACTCCCACAAACAAATATTAATCTTGTAGTGACCTTTAAAATATTAAAGCTTAAATCTTTGAACGTGAATACCTTTTATTTTTCAATAAAAACTGTGCGCATAACCAAAAGAAAAAATTAAAATACATCCTGTTTTTCTATTATATTCCTTAATATTTTACAGAAATAAAACTAAAGGTATGTAACACATCCAAATAATACAACCAATAATAAATTTAAATTTAGGTTATGATACCATAATACACGAACAATTTATATCAACGATTCAGTAAAAATATAATAATTTTTAGATTTAATTATTCTATTAGTCCCTATAATTTTATCAAACTTTTAATTAGATCTTTATAAATTTTTTATTTTTAATTAACTTTTTATAATACTTTTAATTTTGTAATTCTATCTTTTATATATCAAAAATATTAAAATTAATAGAATATTTCTCCCAAAATACAAGTGGTCAAATATCTAGTTAGATTTTTAATTTTAAATAGTTTTAATTTATTAAAAAATATTCAGCTATTTTAATATTTATTACACTAAAAATAATCTATTTATAAAATTAAAAACAATGTAAAGACTCAATTAAAAAAATATATAAAAATTTAATTAAAAATTTAATTTAAACTTAATTGTTTTTAACATTACTCAAAACCATACATAGATGGCATGTATTCAAACATCCATTAAGAGGCCTACCCTTGTTAGTCCATGATGAATCCATTCAATGGCCTATTGATTCCAATCCAACTGGCCCGTGAACTACTTGTGAAAACGGAGCCCAAACATAATAATCCGTTACACTTTCTCAGCTTGTTCACCTCAGCTGCACCTGCGTGAATTTCAAGCTGTTAGAGCAGCTGAGGCTTAACTCAAATGGTTATTCATTTGTCTTTTAATCAAGGTTCTGAAAATCGAACCGGATCGGCCGGTCGAACCGGTTCAATCAGGAACCGACAGTAATAACGATTCGGTTCAGTGCTTATAACCACTGAAAAAAGAAATGTTTGAAAACTGTTGAATCGGCTAAGAATCGGTCAGTTGGACCAGACTGATAACCGGCCGGTTCATAGAAAACGACGCCGTTTTGTTTATTTATAAAAAAAAAAGAAAAAAAACCTAGAAGGCTAGAACCATTCGCGAACAACCCCCTTCCTTCCCCCAATCATTCGTGCAAGCCCTCGCCTATCTGAAGCAAAGGAAAATCCTAGCCGTTCATTGCGCTACCGCCCCCAGGTCCTCAACGCCTCCGCGGGTCGCCGGTTGCCGGTCGTCTCCATGACCTCCTCCTTCTCCTCCTTCGCGGTGTCTCCCCCTTCTAGCTCGGCACGTCGTCCATTCCCAGGTGAAATCGCTAGTCGAGGACTTCAGCTGGTGCGCCGTGGTGTCGCCATGGTGTCTTCGTCTTCCTGCTGTCAGTGGAAGGTTAGTGAAATTGTGATTTACTGATTTCTGTTGAGTCTGTTACTCTGATTCAGGGTTTTGAGGTTGAATTTGTGATTTTTGATTTCTTGGGTCTTTTGTAATGCTACTGATTTATGATTTCTGTTACTTGTTATGGCACTGTGATTCTGTGATCACTGATCAGTGTTTGTCACCATCTGTCGCAGTCAGGAGTCTGTCTCCTCGAGTCTTCGTGCATCGCAGTCAGGGGAGTCCTCCAAGTCCTTCCCAATGGTGACCTTCATCACAGTAACATGTTCATCTGAAATGTTTGTTTTACGGTTTTAAATGGCAAAGTGATGCGAAAAGTGGGTTTTACAGTTTTAAATGTTCTTCTGTCTTCCTGTTTTGATTTTAGCGTTTCTGTATAAATGGTTACTTTCATGGTGTATAAATATAGATGATTATAGACACATGACATACTAAGTTTTAAATATATCAAATTAGTGCATAGCTATTTACTATGAATATATGTTTCCAATTCAAACATTAACCACTTGATAAATTGAACAGGAACATGTTTGTTCTTAAGTATTATTAACATTTTAGTATACTTCCTTGTTATAAGGCTTAAGCTGCAAATGTAGTTTGATCTCCTTACCCTCTCCTTATATTTCTAATGTGGAGGATTTCACTTAGCCCAAGTTGATGACTTCAACAAGAAGTTTTCTCACTCAACTCTGTAAACTTGTCCTTACCCTCTGTAAACTTGTGATCAATGATTAGAGAAGGTTGCCTTGTTTTTCTACAATGTATTCTGAGCAGTGAGATCTACAAAGAACTAAACTACTAAAACCATTCCCTTTTGTTTTTGCTTGAATTTTAGAAAAAAAAGCAATGTAATGTATTCCTATTTATGATTCCATAAGACCAAGGTTAAATTAACAATTCAGGTGTAGTTGAGTTTTGTTTATGAGTAATTAAATGCACAAAACAGGAATAGGATTGCTAATTTCTTTTGTGACTTTCATTGTTCTTTTCCCCCTTATTGTGCTGCTGTTGTTGTTATGCTGCTGTTTTATTATGGCACTGTGAATTGATCAGTGTTTTGAATTTGAAATTTCTGATTAGTGACTTGTTAAGCTGCTGTTATTATGCTGCTGTTTTGTTATGGCACTGTGATTGTGTGATCATTGATCAGTGTTTTGAATTTGGAATTTGTAATTAATGACTTTTTAAGTTGTTGTTGTTGTTATGCTACTGTTTTGTTATGACACTGTTGTTGTTATGCTGCTGTTTTGTATTGCTTGTTGCTGAATGCTAAAAATGGAAATCAAATCAAATGCTGGTTGTTGTTGCATGAGTAGGGTGGTGATATCTTATGCTTTCTTATTCAATGACTACTTGTTATGTTGATACCTTAACTTATAAACAAAACTACATCCTGTTTATGGCTTGGTCAGCAAGAAGAATTTGTTGCTAAGAGAGCTTTCTTACAACAGATGAATACAACGCTGCCTAAGATTAGACCGAAAAGGTCATCTTGCAAGGTTCAGGTTCATGTTCAGTTAGCATAATACCACATAATGATCAACATTTTCTAACTAAACTAGCTCAACATTCTTTTGAAATTGATAATCCTTTGTCTCCTGATATTTCTAAATTAGAATCTGAGATATTAAGTGATCCTATTAACCCTCAAAGTCAAAATTTAATATTTAGATATTTCTTTTTACTATTTAACTTTTGAGTTTGTATTTTGATAAGATTATGTAAATTTGGTTGATGATTTTTCGTGTAGTGTTTTAAATTTAGAAGATATTTTAGGATGTTTATTTATAATTTATTTATTATTTTATTCTAAAACGGTTTTCCGATTGAACCACCAGTTGGACCGGTTGAACCAGTAAACCATTGAACCAGTGACTAGAGCGGTTTGATGACCGGTCCGGTTTTCCGAACCTTGCTTTTAATACACTGTATCTAGGCTCAAATCTTAGAAAATACACTAAGTATTAAAAAAATTCTTTAGTGTTGTGTGAATAAGTATGTAGTATAGGTATGTTGTGATACGTAAGATTGGGAGTTATCCAATCCATCTGACAAAAAAAATTGTTAGACAACTTGCAGGTTTTAGCAAGCTCTGAAAGCTGCTCCCTGACGCATAGAATAGGAGAAGAGATAACAGGGAAGAGTAGAGGAAAGAAAAGGAAAAACTGATCGGGGAGGGCCATCGCACGAAACAGAAGGAGAGACAAAGAAGAGTGTCACGCGAGAAGGGAGAAGAAGTTCTTGGTCGCCGTCGGAGAAGTTGCTTCCAGTCGCCGTCGCTGCTGTCGTTGGAGCTGCTTGCCAAAGAAGCCCGATGAGAGAGAGACAATGCGTGAGAGGGAGCTCGTCACCGCCAGCTTTGTCAGAGCTCTGGCACCGAACTTGTCTCTGCCGTCATTCTACCTCACCACTGATGGGAGAGTCTGCCACTGGAAACTGGACGCCGGGAAGAGAAAAAGTGACGGTTAGAGGTTGCTGCTGAGTTGCATGCGGCTATTGGAGCTGCTTCGGGCTGTTCTGGTCACTGGGTATAGCGCGGATACCGCTGGAATCAACTGATGGAGCTGCCGCTGCGCAGTTATTGGTTGTTGCTCGGTCAGTAAGCTGTTCTTGCCTTGAAATCCTTATTGTTAGCATTTTGTTATAGTTTATTGAGGTTTTTACAATGTTAATGTCTCAGGGTCAAGTTACTATGACTGCATGTGGTGTTTAACAGCTGCTGTTGCCATGGGAGCGGTTGAAAGTGCTGTCGCTACTGTGAATTGAAAGAAAAAGGTTTTCTTTAATGCGTTGGTTTATAGGTTCGACTTTTCGAAGTAGGGGTATTTTTCTAAAAAGCTTATTTATATTTTGGAATTGTTATAAATGAATATGGAAGTGATAAATACAATTTCTGGTGATTGTGTAAGTCTTATGAATTGTCAGGTCTGCTTTGAATAAATATGTCTGTTTATTTAATTAACTTATTGATTGGTTGAGGTGGCTGTAATTTGTGACTTTTAATTGATTATGCTGAAATTGAGTTAAATTGTGATTTATTGGATTGGTAGTTTAAACTCTGAATTTTGTTGATTTTTCATGGGTTGAGTTGTTATGGTTGTGATTTTAAATAGTTGGGAATGATTTGAGACATGGAAAATGAATTATTTTGATATTGAAATGGTTAGACATCAAAATGATTTGATAATTGGAAAATTTGAATTTATATTTTATTAAGAAATGATTTGGTTTTGAATCCATTGAAAAAGGTTAAGAATGGTTTTGTTGGGACTCGAAAAGGGTGGCAAAGTCCAAGTTTTAGGGGAGATGCTGCCAAAATTTTATTATGAAACTTAAGACTTTGTTTGAAATGTTATTTAGAAAAAAGGTTGGACTTGAGAAATTGTATTATTTGATTCTTGATTTATTAAGAAAATAGTTATGTTTCGAGTTCAATTTACTTATGCAAGTATATGTTTTGAGGACGATTTAAATATAAAAAGGGCTTATGTTTTGAATTGGACTTAAGAATTTCATTCAGAGGAGCTGTAGTGAATTTAAATGAAATTGGACTTTGATTAAAAAATGCCGTTTTGTGACGTTTTGGTTCTAAATGATTTGGTTTTTATTTGGATTTTACTTGATTAATTCAAATCAAGAAACTATGATTTTTAAGAATTTTAATGAACTTAAGGAAAGGGATTTGGTTGTTCTTCCTTAGAGTCTTGAGACTTTGCCAAGGTAGTTAATTGATAACTCCGATTTAAAGTAGTTAAATGAATGATTTAAAAATGAAGGATGATGAGAGTTGATTTTAAAAGTATGATTTTTGAATGAATTGAATGATATTGAGAAATATATTTGAAAATGAAATTGAATTCGACTAAGAGTTGAGACCCCAAGTAAGAGGCAATGGCGTTGCCACTTGCTTCAGAAAAGAGATGAGGAAGAAGAATGATGAAAACTGAGTTTGATTATGAAATTGGATGAATATGATAAATGAGACAAGGTTGAGGTTGATTGATGACAAGTATGTTTGTGCTTTCTCTCTGGTTGTAAGGGTGATAGGGCACCTATTCCCTCTAATGGTGACAGGGCACCTATTCCCTCTAATGGTGACAGGGCACATAATCCCTCTAATGGTGACAGGGCACGTATTCTGTCTAATGGTATTAATACACAATAGAGAGACAGTGTTCGGGTTAGCTACTGGACATGTCGGGTTTGGCTATATAACCGACAAATGAGCTCATTAGCCATAGGACAGACATGCATCATATGAATTTGCGTGCTTTGTTTGAGCTTGAATTTGTTATGATTTGTCTAATTATTTAATTGTTATTAACTGCTATTTGAGCTACTTGCTGTAATTGCTATCTTTACCTGTGTTTTTCTTGTCTATTTCGCTTGTGTTTGCTCTGGTGTGGTACCTTTGAGATTGAGTTTTGGTGTTGAATTGGTGATAAGTGTTGATTGATTGCGTGAATGGGCATGAATTCAAGATAACTGTTTGCACACGTGTTGTATAACGATCTTATTTCATTTATAGTGTAAACAAAATACATTCAAAATTATTTCGTTTACACTATAAATGAAATAAGAGCAAGAATCCCTATATATAGGAGTTTCGTTCACAGCACCACCAAAAGCCAAAAACCTTTCATTTCCTTCATTTTTTTCCCACTTTATCCTTCTCTAATCAAATTTACGAGTCACTTAAAAATTATGGCGCGCGTCGATCAGCTCGATGCGGACATTAATAGGCTGAACGCCACGTGGCATGTTGTCGGGGCAGAGGACTTTGAGGTTGGTCTTGTTTTTCATTTAGTGTTTATGTTAAACATGAAATATGTTGCTATAGTGTGGGTACCTTAATAGAAGCAGTGTGTAGTAGAAAGGTGAACGACTTGCATAGTAGTGGGTACCACCATATTCGCCATGCAAATGCGTGGCATCGACGGATATGAACGACTTGCAGTTCTTGAAAGCTTCCACACAGGCAGGGAAGGCCCAGGATACCTTGTCAACCATACTGCATTCATGCAACAAAAGGTGACCATCATTGTACGGTACAACATTGATATCATATACTATTCCGAGACAACAACTCTGCAATGCTTGCAATAATCTCGACACCTTGTTGTATGACTCCTCCAATCACTGTATATCTAAGTAATTGCCTTCTGTTTCACCATCCACACCTTTCTGTATGAGGGTTTAAAGTGATAGCTTTGCCTAATTGCACCTTGTAGGGTAGATATCTTCACGGATAGGTTGGATTGTATCAACGAAAGGATGACACGGCAGATGAGACTGTTGTCTAATTATCGATGGTCCTAAGACATAGTGGGTGCCAGACATGTGTGCGCGCCTCCCACCCTACCAACCTCCCAAAAGAAATAAAACTAAGTTGTTTCACATGTACACCAACCATAAAAGTAATAACTGAGAATATAGATGACAGTTAAACTTACCAATATCCGAGATTCTGTCAGAGCGCAACCTAAAGACTCCAAAGGCAGCCTGCTTCGTGTTGTCAGCAATGCATATGGTACTTTAATCGATCCGACTCCGGAAGTTGGTACTCTACACTTCTATGGATGCTGTAATTCTTCACTCCCTGTAGTACTACATCTCTGCTTTTGAATCTGTGGCCCACCCTGAACTCCAGACCACCGTCTAAGTTGTAATTGTCTTCATCTGTGTTAGAAAATGGATTTTTCTCTTGCATCGCATCTATGTCCAATGTATGATAGTGACTATACACCGATGACAATGCCAAAATTGGGTACGGGGCCGGTAGAAGATACCGATGCGATAGCTCAACCGGAGTCTCCAGTACGAACTCCTTGTCGTCATCATCTTTTGACGAATCACTGTCGTTGCTATCCACAACACAGTCCTCGTCAGATTCCTCACTGTCAATGTCCATGTCATCCAATGGACCACCAACGTGGATCGGTGGTGATGCGAGAGGTGGATTATCTTGTACAAAGTCTGACTGCCCAGATCCACCGCCACCAACATTACCAACCTCCGCAAAAAACTCTATCACTTGTTGGCCATGATTCTCACATGGATATCAAACATCAGCTGCACATTCTCGTTGCCATGCATCCAAAACAAACAAAACCAAAAACTCTGTCTCCCATCGGTGCTAGCAGCCTATACCCTACCCGTCGGACTTCTTTTCTTACACTACCAATGACGTTCCTCAATACCAGACTCTTCAGCTCCGACAACGAGGCAACTCGCCATGTACGCAACAACACGAGATTCTCAAACTCAAAAACGACCCCATTATCACCCTTTCTCATAAGGCAATCGGAATACACACATACAACCAAATATCCACTACTACTAGACATTATGGCTAATTTACGAAAGAAAAAGGTTTAGAAGAAGTAGTGAACTTGTTGTGAAGAATACAAAGGGTTGCACATCTTTTTATAGCTATTGATAATCTGTTGTAATGTATTTCGCTTACAATATAAACGAAATAAATACGCGCCTCAACATGTCAGTCTTATTTCGTTTACCCCAACATGTCAGTCTTATTTTGTTTATAATGTAAACGAAATACATGCAAAATTATTTCAACTGTAAATGAAATAAATAATATGATGCAATTTCGTAAAAACACTGTAAATTATTTGTATCTGTAAATAATATATTTATTTAATTTATATAAAAAAATCCACAGAATAGATATATGTTATTAAATTCTTTATATATCTCTTTCTTCTCCAAAAGAGAAATGTTTATTAGAAAATCGTCTAATATGAAGATAAAATAAATAATATAATAAAAAAATAAATACCTCAATACGTGTATTATTTTTAAACACAGATAAAAATATAAAGATAAAATTATATTTGATAAATAAGATATGAACATAATTTATTATTTTATATTTGACAAATAAGATATAAATAATAAAACGTAACCTAACACATTGTTTGGATGAAAAGAATTTGAAGGGAAAAAGAATAAAAAGAAAAAAAATTAGTCGAAAAATAAATTTTTTAATGTTTAAATGAAAAAAGAAAATAAAGTAAAAAAATGGTGTAAAATTCACTAAAATATTTTTACCAAAAAAAAAATAAAAAAATATACAAACATCAATAAAATTATACATTTAATCCCTTATCAATAACAAATTATAATTTACATATAATATAGATAAAAATATTAATGTAATTTTATATTCTTATAATTTTCTTTTTTTTTATTTTTTATCTAAATAATAAAAAAATTTTCTTTACTTTTTTATTTATCTTTTTTTATCCAAATAATACACAAAAAAAAACTATTTTTTCTTTATTTTTCTTTTCTCTCATTTTTTTGGATTTTTTATTTTTAAATAAATGTAATAATTATCGAAATAAATAATTTAAAAAATATTTACCGAAATAAATACCCCTCTCTTATTTCGTTAACAAGATAATTTTACATGTATCTCGTTTACCGTGTAAACGAGATAAGGCAGTGGACGTGACACGTGTATATCTCGTTTACAGTGTAAACGAGATACATATTTTTTTTAAAAAAAAATTGAAAATAATAAAAAATATTAATAATATTAATAATCCAAACTTTTAGCATATAATTAGTACATAAAAAGGTTGGTAGGAGAGATTAAAATGGATATGTTTGATCAATTAGTACTCAAAAAGAGTACATAAAAAATTTTAGATTAAATTATGATTCAATTGGATTGATTTAAATTTGAAAAATAAAAAATTTGTACATAAAATAACAACTTATTCCTTATTGTAACAACTTCCTACAAAGAGGTAAAATAACAACTTCTACTAATCATGCTAACAAACTAGTAAATGAATAAAATGATGGCAAAAATAATATTAAGTAACACCCTCCCGTAAGCTTGGCATATTGGGAGTGAAGAGATCCAATAATCCAAGCTTGGAGAAAGCTATAGTGAAGGGTCCAGAAGCAAGAGGTTTAGTGAGTATGTTTGCTGTTTGATTAGAAGTGGAGATAAGAAGAAGATGAATTAAACGTTCTTGTAACTTATCATGCACTATATAGCAATCAGCTTCAATGTGTTTTGTGCGCTCATGAAATACTTGATTTGTGGCAATATAAATGGCTGAGTTACTGTCACAGTATAGATTGAAAGGTTTGTGAATTTGGAACACCAAGATCTATAAGAACAAAACTAAGCCATTGTGCTTCTCAAATTGCTACTGGTAGAACCCTATATTCAGCTTCCGATGAAGAGGCTGCAACCGCCACTTGCTTCTTGCTTTTTCAAGTGACCAAGGACGGACCAAGAAGAAGCAATATGCAGACACTGATCTGCGTGAGTCTGGGCATCTTGCCCAATCTGAATCAGAAAAACCTATGAGTTCCAAATTAGAGTCTGTAGAAAAAAAAAACAATCCAGTGGCAGGAGATCCTTTGATGTAACGTAGCACCCTATGAGCAGCTTTTAGATGCTCATTAGTAGCACAATCTAGGAATTGGCTCAACTTTTCAAAAGCTTAACTTATGTCAGGCCTGGTGTTGGAAAATATACAAGAGCTTTCCTGTGATCCTTCGATATGGAGTGGAGTTAGTGAGCAATTCTCCTATGGCTTTCCCCAGCTTAACTCCATAATCGATGGGTGTGCTAATTAGTTTGCAGTTTTCAAACCCTGTTTCTTTAAGTAAGTCCAAGGCATACTTGCGTTGGTACAAAGCAATTCCATTTTTAGATCTTGCTACCTCTAAACCAAGGAAATATTTCAAATATCCTATATCCTTGATCTTGAATCTGTCATGAAGGACACTTTTGACGTTTTCAATTTCAATTAAATCATCTCCTGCCAGCACTAAGTCATCTACATATACTAGGATAGTTGTGAATCTAAGTGCAGTAGTCTTAATGAACAAACTATATTCTGACTTTTATTGATTGTAATTAAGCTCAAGAAGTACAGATTTCAGTTTACAATTCCATTGCCTACTAGCTTGCTTTAATCCATAAAGAGATTTTCCAGGCTTGCAAACTGATCCAGCTTTTACATCCAAACCAGGAGGGACTTGCATGTATACTTCCTCATCAAGTTTACCATGTAAAAAGGCCGTATTGATGTCAATTTGTTTCAGGTACCATCCCTTTACTACTGCAACAGCCAAGACTAGAATTGCTTCCCAACTTTATCATAGGACTGAAAGTGTCTTTGTAGTCCACACCTTCCACTTGTGTGTACCCTTTTGCAACAAGGTGAGCTTTGTGTCTACTGAGCCATCTGAACGATATTTCAAAAGGAATTGATAATCGATTTATTAAGTAAACAGTATGTCCAACACCATAATTCCAAAAGGTTTTAGGCAAGTATGCATGAAACATAATAGTCCTAGTCACAATAAGAATGTGTTGATGTTTTCATTCAACAACACCATTCTGCTGTGGTGTTTCAACACAGGTTCTTTGATGTACAATGCCATTAGAGTTATAAAAAGTGGGTATTAAAAACTCAGGGCCATTATCTGTTCTAATTATTTTTACTACTGCAGCAAATTGAGTTTTAGCAAAGACAATGAAATTTTTGACCAATTGTGAAGCCTTTCCTTTATTCTTCATGAATAAAAGCCAAGTAAAACGAGAATTATCATCAACTATGGTAAGAAAATAACGTTTTCCTGTAAAAGTGGTAAGAGTTCAAGCACTTTTTCTGCAATACTATAACTAACTGAAAAAGGGAAACGTTTTTGTTTTCCAAGATGGTAAGAATGACACGGCTCAGGACTGGTACAATCAATAGATTCAAAATGTTTTTGTAAGGCTAATTTATTATGTGATGGGTGGCCTAGTCTAGAATGCCATAGATGTTGAGAGGTGCTGCTGCTAGAAATTGCGGTAATGTGAGGGAGAACTTGAAAATCCTTATGCAGAATGTATAAACCATCAACATTACTAGCTGCACCAATCATCTTCAAAGTGTGCCAATCTTGTATCTCACAATGCAAGTCAGTAAAAGTCATTTTACAATGCAAAGATGCTGTCAATTTTGACATTGATATGAGTTTGAAGTTGAATGTGGGAATGAATAATGCATTTGTGAGATAAAGATTGTCAGAAAAAGCAATAGTGCTCATAATATAGCTAGTGGTTAATGCACCATTAGGTAATTTGACAACAATTGGATCAATTTTGAAATAGTTTTTAAAATATGCCAAGGTATAAGATACATGGTCTATAGCACCAGTGTCTACAAACCATGATTTGTATTTTTGAGTTGAAATATTCAGAGCTTTAATATTGGAATGAAAATTCAAACATGTGCCATTCTACCTTTAGGAGGAGAAGGATTGGCTTTGATTGAAAACTAGTTTATGTTATGAGAATGAGTCGCATCTTATTTGCTAAGCAAGGCTAGAATTGCTTCCCTTTTCTCAGGTGTGAATTCAGCAATGCTGCTTCCTTTTACTTTTAGAATTCCAATTGGTGATCACTGAGATTATCACTATCATCCTCAGCATTATCTGCAGTTAAGCAATTAATGACAAAATTCCTCTTCTTATAACGAGGTTTGGAATTAGGTGGATATCCATGCTTTTTGCAGCAATTATCCACTGTGTGTCCTGTTTTACCACAATGAATACATTACAGTTTGCTGCGATTTTCTCCCTTGTTTGATTGATTCTTCCAAACTTTTTCCCTTTTCTTTCCCTGTATAAGAGTTTCCAGTATTGCCAGATGATGAAGTAAAAGCAGCAGCAAACATTTTGGCATCCAAGGCAGTGTCAAAACTAAAGAGCTGTCTCTCTTGCTGAATGATCATGGACAGAATCTTGTTCACACTAGGAAGATCATCCATCAATATTACTTGAGATTTAACAGTAGAGTATTGCTATCCAAGTCCTCTAAGAAATTTCATGACTCTATCCTCTTCTCTTTGAAGCCTAACAATTCCTAATCCACACTCACATTTCACATAGTTACATCTAGGTATTGTCCTAAACTCATCAATCTCTTCCCAAAGGTTTTTAAGTTTAGCAAAATAGGCAGTAATAGACATATCTCCTTGTTTTAGTGCATATATTTATTCATTCAACTCAGCTACTCTAAACCTATCACCTTGATAGTAACGATGCTTAAGATCATTCCAGAGTTCATAACCAACATTATTCCTGAGAACACTCTAGTAGATGTCTGAACTAAGTGACAAATTTATCCAGGCAACTATATATGTGTTGCATCTTTGCCATGCCTTAAAAATTGGATCAGTCTTCTCAGGTTTAATAATAGAGCCATCCACAAATTCAAATTTATTTTTAGAGTAGAGAGCATTAATCATAGCTTTGCTCCATGCACTATAATTGGAACCAGTAAGAGTCACATTAGTGATAGGTATGCTTGGATTTTCATATGAAAGTATGTAATAGGGGCTGGAGAGATCTTGATTTAGATTTGTCTTGTTGATATGGCTTTAGATCTATGCAATTTGATTGAAGGAATGCTGCAAATTGCTGTGCATTCATGGCAGGAACGCCTCCTCCAGATCCACTCCTTTGATTTGATTTTTCCTCCATAACTGCGAATTTTTAATGATGAACTCACAACCTTTCTCTCTTGATCTCGTTGATTTTGAAACTTGTTATTTCAATTCTATGAATAAAAATTGAAATGACAAAGCTCTCATCAAACTCTATTGTGTGAGTTCAAGAGGGAAGAAGAAGAAGTGTATGAGAAAGAAAATGAAATCTGAGGAAGAGGGATAAAGGAGACCGAGATGAATGATAAAAGAGAAAAAAATTCATAGAATCAAAGAATAAAGTGCATCAATTGTGAAGCTGGACTAGTCATTATTCTCAATTAACATTAGATCATCGTAAATTTTAAGAGCAAGTAGCTCATTCTTCAATCAGTATTCTCAAAGTTTCTCTATCCACGCTTACCGCACCTTGTGAAAATTGCATGTGGACATGGAGAAAAACATTCATGAACAGAGAAACCAAGAAGAACTTGAGCAATGAACTTGCATTGAATAAAAAGTCATAAAGCCAATACAAATCTAATTACTATTGTTTCTATCTGCACTACTCTAACAGATTTACAAATTTAAACTGACTAATAATACACCTCAGCACAGCCAATTATTCCTTATTGTAACAACTTCCTACGAAGGGGTAAAATAACAACTTCTACTAATCATGCTAACAAACTAGTAAATGAATAAAATGATGGCAAGAATAATATTAAGTAATAACTTTACCGATAATTCTTGGGAAACAATTGTGGAAGTTTATAGGTTCGGTGAGAGTTCTTGGAGGAACATCGATAGTTTCTCTGCCTTTCCACTTGCTATTGAAGATGATGGAACATACATCGGTGGAACTCTTAATTGGCTTGTGAAGTCACGAAAACTGTCTCTCAATAATTTTCTACCGGCAAGTGCACCTAATTATCGTCAAGTAAAAACCCATTGTAGAGTGAAGTCGAATCCCACAGGGATTGGTTGGTTGATCAACGTTAATTGGAGAATTGTTCTAGTTGAATGAAATTAGAATTTAGTTGGAGTTACAGAATGTAAATTGGCAGAAAACTTAAATTTCAAAAAATTAAATGAACAGAAATTAAATTGCAGAATGTAGGAGCAGAAACTTAAATTGCAAGAAATTAAATGGCAGAAGCTTAAATTTCAAGAAATTACATGGGAATGGGGATTAAGCATGAATTTAAAGAGCAGAATGTAATGAGAATGGGTAAGATCAGAGTAGGGGGTTCATTGGGTTTCAGGAGATATTGAACTCTCCGGATCAAATCATTTTCATCTTTTCCTCAATCAATGCATTCATTGACTTTGCTTGGCAATCTTAGATGATTGGATCCCAATGTCTTGGCTCACCAATCTCTCTAAGCTTGAACAATTGTCCAATGTCTTGATTTAATTGCTCATGGGAAGAGTTGAAATTTGGTCACTGATTATACCACACAATTTCATAGATCAAAGCATTGGTAGGATTAAATGTCACAATATCCATCCAACCCCCAATCTAATCCAATGTGAGAAAGCAATTCTAGTATGAATTCCTCATTCCTCTCTCAAGGATCAGAGGAATTCCAATTATAAATAGCTTCTCTATCAAGACAACTATCCAATTGAATTAAGATCGAAAGCTTTCTAACAAAATCAAGAGAAAAGATAGAAGAAGAAGATGAAAACTGTTATTGATCCATTGAATTATAATAGAGCTCTCTAACCCAGTGAAAGGGGTTTAGTTGTTCATAGGTCTCAAAATGGAAAATGGAAATGAAAAGTACATTGCAAAATTGAAAAGTTGCAAAGTAAAATTGGGCAGAAGTTCAGTACTCCGTGTCTCCAAGCCACCATTAACTAACTTAAACTCTAAGCTATTTATACACTTTCTTCAATTGATCTTCAGTCTCTAAATTGGGCTTTTGGCCTTAATTGAAATGGGTTGAAGTTGCTCCAATGCTGTTGAGAAGAGATATGCTTGATTTGCAGAGTTCTGATGCTCACGTTTGAAGCAACATTTTTAGGCCAGCGTTGAGTCAAACGTCCATTTAGAATAAATGGGTTCTGGGTGTTGCAATCAACATTTGACTCAATCTTGGGGTGCAAAAATTCATCCATCCACGCGTGCGCTTGGCATACGCGTATGCGTGGATGGTGCAAATTACCATTTCACGTGTTTGCACTGCCTATACGTGTGCGCGTTGGGAACATAATGCTAATCCACGCGTGTGCGTCATCTACGCGTGCGCGCCGATGCAAAATACTCAATTCCCATTTTTGAAAATGTTTCGAAGACGTTGGACCCAGCGTTTGAGTGGAAACACTCCTTCCAACGTTGATTTATCTACGCGTGCGCGTTACCTACGCATGCACGTCGATGCGCCTTTTCAAAATCAAAATTTGGAGTTCATATCGCGCACGTTGGCCTCAACGTTGGCTTGGCAACGTTCCCTCCAACGTTGGCCTATCCACGCGTGCGCATCACCTACGCGTACACGTGGATTGTATTTTCAATTTTCACAAAGCAAAACGTTGGGGGTAACGTTGGTGCACTAACGCTTCCTCCAACGTGGGTATCAGAATTGTGCAGACTTTTTCCTTGTTTCATCCCTCTCAACGTTTGAGGCAACGTTGGTGGTCCAACTTTGGCCACCAACGTTGCTTCCTCTTCCTTCTTTCCATGGCCATTCTTCATCCTCCTTCAATGCCTTTCTCCACCTATCATCAAGAAATACATGCATCAAAGCCTTGCTAATATCATGAATGATTGCATCATTCTTAGCACACAAGTAATTATGGCATAAATCTCATGAAAAAGCATCCAATTAACTATGTTTGAATGAATCAAGGCGTGTATCAACTTTTAACCCAAATGATTGCTTATAGCTCAAGAAAGTGCATAAATCCTACTAAAAACAAAAGAAAAAGGCTAGTGAAACTAGCCTAAGATGCCTTAGCATCACAACACCAAACTTAAATCTTGCTTGTCCCCAAGCAAGCACTGAATTATGAGAAGAATTGAATGAAACAGAAGGTAATGTCCATATCAGCAAGTAATTGTTAGGTGAGGAATGTCTCTTTTAAGCATCTACTAACATGCTGCTATGAATTCTTATTATTCACTCATCCTTGGTAATTGCTTTTCTTTGTTTTTTCTTTTTCTATGAACTTATTCTCCATTATAGCTCAGTGTCATGTTTTTTAGGCAACTCTTTAAGGTAGGCTTTCAGTCAACACTCTCGAACCAGTTGGTTCAAGGTGCTAGGTATTGAAACACCCGTAAGGACTTAATTACCCAAGTCTATCCTCAGCACATATCCACTACAGGCACATGGTTTGTTTATCCACTCTCTTGGCCTTGGTGTCCAACACCTCTTTAGTTTAGTAAATATTTTGTGACAAGGTTGCTCTTGATTGTGAATTTTCAGTTGACGATCCCGGGTTAGTTAACCCAAGTTGTCAAGTGACGAAGCACTCATATGAACTTACTCATTCAAGCATATCCTTGCATAAAAACACCACAGACACATGCCTTAAGATCAAACTATAGGTGCCTAGCCTTTTATTCTTTATTTCTTTCAATTTTGTTGCCACTTTTGGCTTTTCTTTTTCTCTTTCTTTTTATTTGTTTTCTTTCTTCCAAGGATTTTTATTTGCTAAGATTCATAGATAACAGCCAACTTGACACTAAATAGGGACACTCTACCCTTTTATTAGTTATTAGTGAGCTAGCTACACAATCAGACATACATACCACCACTCAATTCTTATTTTATTCCTTACCAAATGGAACTAATTCACTTATATTCAAACCTTTCTTTTGTTTAATTAAAACAAGTAGGACAAGCATACATTCAAGAAAGTGAAATTCACCCAAACATTTAGACTAAAACACTTATTAGAAACCATTAAACAAATAACATTCAAAAGATTTCAACTTAAAGAAAACTAAATATGAAGACATGTTCTTTCTTATTGATGAGCAAAGAGTAACACCACCTTTCATTCCTCTGGTTGCTTTCCTTTACTTGATTCTCCCTTCTTCCTGGGGTCTTGTTTCTTTTTGCTTCTTCTTTCTTCTAGTTGCTTTTTAGTTCCAAACTGCTCCGCATCCCACAATCCACCATCTTCAACCTTTACTGCATCCTTTCTTCATTTCTTTTGCACCTTTCCAGTTGTGCCTCTACTGCTCGAGTGAACTTTTCAAATGGTGAGATTCTTCGATTTAAGAAAGGCATGCTACCCACTAGATAGTCAAGCTGTGCTTGAGTATCTACGTCATATTCCATCATATCCATATGCCTGGCTTCTCCAACTGTATGGTATACATTCTTCCAGTTGAACATGTTCAGGATGTAACCTTGTTGCTTCTCTTATTGTTTGGAAAGCTGATTGAAGGATTCTTGAGACTGGGCAGATTGCTCTCTTTGTGACTCCAAAAGTCTTTCTTGGAAATCTCTTTGATGTTCTATCATCCTTAGCTGGAGTTCTTCTTATTTTTCTTGCCTTTTCATGTATTGCAGTTGGAACTCTTCTTGTCTTTCTTGAGCTTCTGTGTATTATTGGGACAACCTTTCAATAGCTTCTTACATTTGGCTCATGTCCATGATGGGTTGTGCTAGCATTTGATGCTCTTCTTATTATTCTTCCTCCTGTTGCTCTTCTTACTGTTCTTCCTCCTGTTGCTCTTCTTGCTGTGGTTCTTCCCTTCTTTGCATTCTTTGTGGTCTTCGACGTTGTTCGGCAACTGTAACATTCATCATTCTCTCTAGGTTCATTGGCATGCCTGGAGTCAGCCAAATTGGGTTTGCATCCTCTAGTGGCACCCTGGCTTTTATGCATAACCTCATGATAGTGCTCGGGTAGTAGAGCCATGCTTCAGCAGAGCTTTTCTCAGAGATATATTGAATGTCTTTTGTAATGATCTCATAGACTTTTATTTCTCCTCCTACCATAATGCAGTGCAGCATGATGGCCCTTTTCTTGTTGACCTCTGAAGTATTCACAATGCCCAAGATTGATCTTCTTATAAGTTCATACCACCCTTTTGCTTCAAGGGCAAGATCCCCCTCTTCTCAAATGTTTGTGCCTTCCATGAACATCCCTCTTACAGTCAGTATGAATCACACAGATATCACTAGCAATTTCATCATAATCCGAATTGCCATTTATTATCTCCTAGTAACCAGGTTGGTCAAAGTGGGCTACTCTCAGGTCCAAGACTTTCATGATGGTCTTCGGGCTAAAGTCAACCTCCACACCCCTTACATAACTTTTGTAAGTATTGGGAATGGTTGTATCAAGCCTCACTATATTGGCGTAAAACTCCCTTATAATGCTAGTGTTGATTCTGGTGATCAGGTTGGTGAGGACCTCCCATTTTCTTTTTCTGATCTTCTCTCGAATCTCTGGACATTCATCTTTGGGCAGCTGGAAAGAGATTTCTGGCAATATCCCCTTGGAGTTTATCCATATATATTGTATTTCATGAAATGATGATTTGAACTTCCATTGATCATATTCAATTCTTTCTTCTTCAAAAGTATCTTAGTATTTGGCCGAGTAAGGGTAGATAAATGGTGATGAGGTATGGCTAGTGAGACTTTTGTGGAATGAGAGTGTAGCTAGGAAGTGAAGCAAAGTGTATGGGAACAAATAGAACAAGAATGACTTGCAGCACAAGAGAACACAATTATAAGTTTGAGCTTTTAGGAACACAGGACCGAGTTTATGAGTGAAAAAAGGGTGGAAACTTGAGTTATGAGGCATGGTCTACTCAAGGCTATATACAGCAAGCATTAATGAAGAATGGATGGCTATGATTTTTTTGTGAAAGGTTGATAATGAAGGGTGTGCATGTAAATTTGAATGAGGACAAAGTTTGCCTCTTCATTGGGCATGTGACTCGGTCATTTAGGTGTGGTACACTTCCCAGCAATGTGCAGATTCATACTTCCCAAGGAGTAGCTTCCAAAGCCATGTGACTTACTTTTCCTCTTCATGTCAACCGTACTTGTCCTCTTTTGTCTCTTCCATCCATCTTCTCTTTCCTATGCTTGAACAAGACAAAATTGAATTAAATGGGTGGCTGTAACAATTGAAAAGTTATGGCAAAAGAAAAATTAATCCTAAGTGTTCCTCATGACACATCAATCAACCGTGACTCCTTTAAGCATTTATATGTCCTTGGTGGACACCAAACTTAATATTTGGCAATGCACTCAATGAATTAAATCCACCAAGTTGTTCATGAAAAACTCAATGAAGCTCTTGTCACTATTGATTTATGCATCCTGAGGGCATCTCTCCTATGCTAATGCTCCAAGAAAGGTACTTAAACATATATCATGAAGGTTATATGATCATTAATTTTAAAAAACATCTTAGGGTGCCTATAGGCACACCAAACTTAGAGATGGATCATATGCTTCAAGATATCATAAGTAATTGTCAAATTTGTCTTTGGAAGCTTGAATTCATGTTAGGACACCATTGATTATTCATATTAAGGAATTAAAAACAAGTAAACTAAATCATGGGTTGCCTCCCATGGAGCGCTCTTTTATTGTCACTAGCTTGACATTGGTTCTCTGTTAGGGAGGATTATAGTGCCTCAAATCCTCCCCTCACACAGTGAAGCTATCTCCACTTGATTCCTTGATGATTTCCACATGTTCTAAGGAGATAATTTTTCTGATTGTGTTTACCGGAGGTAGCTAAGATGGAATGCCAGGAAGATGAGGTGGGAGTGGTGGAAAATGGGTTTTTATCACCTTGTCGCCTCGAGAAAAATCCTCTGTGGGAACCTTTTTATTTCTCCACCTCCTTGGGATCTTCTTTTCCATTCTTTTCTCTCCTCCCAGTAATGTTTCATCTAAACTTGTGTCAGGAGGACTTTTTTTCTTGTCTCCAGTGAAGGTTGCGACCCTAACTTCTCCTTGGTTTCCTCAGTCGGTAACTTCATCTTTACTTCTTCCTTTTCTTTCATGGATGACTTTAGACTCTCTGGGGCTAATTCATTGGGTGCTTCTTTCTGATCAGTGTCACCATAATTAATTTTCATGCAGTCCTTTTTCTTGATCTAGATCTTGTGATGGTTTGAAAACATGCAAAATGAGTTGCTCATCATGTATTCTCAGTATTAACTCATCTTGATCCACATCTATAAGTGCCTTGGCAATGGCTAGGAATGGTCTTCTTAGGATGATCAGATGAAGGTAACTTTCCTCCATTTCGAGAATAACAAAATCTGCCGGCAAGAAATACTTCCCAACCTTTACCAGTATGTTCTCAACCACTCCTAGTGCTTGTTTCTGGGTTTTGTCCGCCAGCTAAAGGATCACATTTGTGGATTTTAACTCATTAATTTTCAGCTTTTTCATGAGAGATAGAGGCATTACATTGATACTTGTTCCCAAATCGCAGAATCCTCTATCAATCATAGTATCCCCTATGGTACAAGGGATGTGAAAGCTCCTCGGATCCTTTTTCTTTGTAGGAAAGTACTTCTGGATGATGGCACTACATTCTTTGTTCATTACCACTATTTGTCCTCCCTTCAGGGTGCTCTTCTTGGTAAGCAGCTCCTTCATACATTTAATGCATGTGGGCATTTATTGCAGTGTCTCAAGGAAGGTAATGTTGACATGAAGAGATTTACATATATCCAGGAATCTAGTGTATATTTTCTCCTTCTCACCTTCCCTGAGTCTCTGGGAAAATGGTACTTGTGGCACAAAAGGCTTGAGGACTTCTTTTTCTTTTTGTTCCTTCTTCTGTTCAGGGCTAGTCATTTCTTCTATCTCCCTTACATCCTTCCTTGACTCTCCTGCATCATGCTCTGAGTGTCTGGAGCATTCTTCCTTCAGGACTTCTTCACTGCTTAGATTGATTGACTTGTATTCTTCCCACCTTACCTTCGTTGATTTCTCCTCTTGGGTTCTTTTCAGTATCACTTGGGAAGCTGTCAGTGGACTTTGGAAATTGTTGAGATAGATATCCCACTTGGGACTCAAGCTTCTTAATGGTTTCTCCTCGAATTTTCATACTAGCTCTCATTTCTTCCTTGAATGTTCTGTTATCTTGGACTTCCTTGCAAAGATTTGCAAGCATAGATTCAATGCTAGATAGTTTGTCCTCTGATGGTAGAGTGGAAATTGGATATTGAGGTTGGTTATTTTGGTTTTGGTATGGTGGAAGTGAAGAGTTGGTTTCTGTGGTTTGATATGGTCTTTGGTTGGGGTGTTGGTGAGTAGAATTGTTGAATTCATGGGAGTTGTAAGGTCTATGCTCTTGGCTTTGGTTCTATTGGTTTCTCCGCCCAAAGTTTGGGTGGTTCTTCCAACTAGGATTGTAGGTTTTAGTATATGGATCATGAACTTGTCTAGATGAATTTCCAATGTAATTAGCTTGTTCTCAGTCAGCTTCTTCCTCTGTACTTGATTCTGCTTGAGGTGATGGTTGAATGTGGATAGCTGCAGCCTGATTCTTCTCCATTTGCTTAGTCAAATCAGCTAGTTGCTTGGTGATCATCTTATTTTGGGCCAATATTGCATCCATGTTGTTCAGCTCTATGACTCCTCTGTTATTGCTTCTCTCAAAGGCATATAAATACTCATTGTCAGCCACTATTTCTATGACATCAATGGCTTCTTCAATAGTCTTCTTCTTGTTAAGGGAGCCTCCAGATGAGTGGTCCATAGCTTTCTTTGATTCATATGAAAGCCCTTCATAAAAGATATGTAGTTGCACCGACTCATTAAACATATCAGGGGGCATTTCCTAGTCAAATCTTTGAATCTTTCCCATGCTTCATACAAGGTTTCACCATCCTGCTACCTGAATGTTTGAACCTCTGCTCTCAGCCTATTGACTCTTTGTGGGGGATAGAACCTTGCCAAGAATTTATTTACTACATCCTCCTAAGTTGTGAGGTTTTTCTTTGGAAATGATTCTAGCCACTTGGATGCTTTATCCCTTAGAGAGAATGTGAATAGAAGCAATCTGTAGGCATCAGGATGAACTCCATTTGATTTCACTGTATCACAGATCCTTAGGAATGTAGTGAGATCCTGATTAGGGTCTTCTTAGGCACTTCCTCTGAAAGAACAATTATTTTGGACAAGAGTGATGAGTTGAGGCTTCAATTCAAAGTTATTGGCATGGATAGTTGGCTTTTGAATGTTGCTCCCATAATTCCCAAGATCGTGATTAATGTAGGAACCCAACACTCTCTTCTCTTGTCCAGCAGGGTTAGCTGCACCTCCTTTGGCATGATTGTTTACCTCTCTTTCATGATGGTTTTCCATATCATCCTCCATGTTTATATCCAAGTTTTCCTCCTCTTCCTCTGCACCAATAGCCTTCTTTCCTCTTGATTCCCTCCTTAATCTAAGGAAGGTCCTATCCGATTCACTATCAAAAGAGGTTGAGGTTTTCCTTCTTCTACCTGTCTTACAATGAATAAGTACAGGAAACAGCAAGTGTAGAACCCACTAAAACAGAGTATAATTAGTGGGTTAGCTTGCTGGAAAGTAAGAAAATATAAAGAGAAACAGCAAAAATTGCAGAAGGTAAAATTAAACAACTAAAATTGAAATTCAATTAACAAAACAAAAGAAAAATGCTCAATCTAGTTATCCTCCAATTTAGTAATTGTCAATACAAAACCAATCCCCGGCAACGGCGCCATAAACTTGATGTCACAAAAACTGTCTCTCAATAATTTTCTACCGGCAAGTGCACTGAATTGTTGTCAAGTAAAAACTCATTGTAGAGTGAGGTCGAATCCCATAGGGATTGGTTGGTTGTTCAACGTTAGTTGGAGAATTGTTCTAGTTAAACAAAATCAGAATTTAATTGGGGTTGCAGAATGTAAAATGGCGGAAAACTTAAATTGTAAGAAATTAAATGAACAGAAATTAAATTGCAGAATGTAGGAGCAGAAACTTAAATTGCAAGAAATTAAATGGCAAAAGTTTAAATTGCAAGAAATCAATTGGGAATGGGGATTAAGCATGAATTTAAAGATCAAAATGTAATGAGAATGGGTAAGATCAGAGTAGGGGGTTCATTGGATTTCAGGAGATATTGAACTCTCCGGATCAAATCATTTTCATCTCTTCCTCAATCAATGCATTCATTGACTTTGCTTGGCAATCTTAGATGATTGGATCCCAATGTCTTGGCTCACCAATCTCTCTAAGCATGAACAATTGCCCAATGTCTTGATTTAATTACTCATGGGAAGACTTGAAGTTTAGTTACTGATTATACCATACAAATTCATAGATCAAAGTATTGGTAGGATTAAATGTCACAATATCCATCCAACCCCAATCTAATCCAATGTCAAAAAGTAATTCCAGCATGAATTTCTCATTCCTCTCTCAAGGATCAGAGGAATTCCAATTATGAATAGCTTCTCTGTCAAGACAACTATCCAATTGAATTAAGATCAAAAGCTTTCTAACAAAATCAAGAGAAAAGATAGAAGAAGAAAATGAAAATTGTTATTGATCCATTGAATAACAATAGAGCTCCCTAACCCAATGAAAGGGGTTTAGTTGTTCATAGGTCTCAAATGGAAAATGGAAATGAAAAGTACATTGTAGAATTGAAAAGTTGTAGAGAAAGTAAAATTGGGCAGAAGTTTAGCACTCTGTGTCTCCAAGCCCCCCTTAACTAACTTAAACTCTAAGCTATTTATACACTTTCTTCAATTGATCTTCAGTTTCTGAATTGGGCTTTTGGCCTTAGTTGAAATGGGTTGAAGTTGCTCCAATGTTGTTGAGAAAAGATGTGCTTGATTTACAGAGTTCTGATGCTCATGTTTGAATCAACATTTTTGGGCCAGTGTTGAGTCAAACGTCCATTTAGAATAAATGGGTTCTGGGTGTTGCAATCAATGTTTGACTCAATGTTGGGGTGCCAACGTTCGTCCATCCACGCGTGCGCGTGGCATACGCGTTTGCGTGGATGGTGCAAATTACCATTTCACGCATTTGCACTACCTATGCATGTGCGCGTTGGGAACATAATGCTCATCCACGCGTGCGCGTCATCTACGCGTGTGCGTGGATGAAAAATACACAATTCCCATTTTTGAAAATGTTTCGAAGACGTTGGACCCAGCGTTTGAGTGGCAACGCTCCCTCTAACGTTGATTTATCCACGCGTGTGTGTGGATTGCCAAAAATCAAGCTCACGTGTATGCGTAGCATATGCATGTGTGTTGATGCGCCTTTTCAAAATCAAGATTTGGAGTTCATATCGCGCACGTTGGCCTCAACGTTGGCTTGGCAACGTTCCTTCTAAAGTTGGCCTATCCACGCATGCGTGTCACCCACGTGTGCGCGTCACCGATGCGTACACGTGGATTGTATTTTCAATTTTCATAAGGCACAACGTTGGGGGTAACGTTGGTGCACCAATGCTTCCTCCAATGTGGGTATCAGAATTGTGCATACTTTTTCCTTGTTTCATCCCTCTCAACGTTTGAGGCAACGTTGGTTGTCCAACTTTGGCCACCAACATTGCTTCCTCTTCCTTCTTTCCATTGCCATTCTTCAACCTCCTTCCATGCCTTTCTCCACCTATCATCAAGCAATACATGCATCAAAGCCTTACTAATATCATGAGAGATTGCATCATTCTTAGCACACAAGTAATTATGGCATAAATCTCATGAAAAAGCATCAAATTAACTATGTTTGAATGAATCAAGGTGTGTATCAACTTTTAACCCAAATGATTGTTTATAGCTCAAGAAAGTACATAAATCCTACTAAAAATAAAAGAAAAAGGCTATTGAAACTAGCCTAAGATGCCTTGGCATCAGCTTGCACTCCAGAACACGCAGGGTGCTGTTTATGATTGGGGTGCTGTTACACTTGATATGTTAGTGATTTTTTCGCTTGAGCTGAAATCGGAGACATATAAACAGATTCTACTGCCTAATGGTATTGATGAGCTCCCCAGTCAAAAGCCAAGTCTAAATGTTTGGTGAAATTGTCTGTATCTTTCTCATGATTACAAGAAAACTCATTTTATTGTGTGGCAAATGAAGGAGTTTAGAGATGAAAACTCTTGGACTCAATTGTTAAAGAATAGTTTTCAGCATATCAATGTTGAGCTACTGTTGCCTTTGTTTATACGTGAGAATGGAGATATCTTTTTGCTTGGAGTGAGTAACAGGGACATTTCTAAGATAGTTTAGTATGATCGGAGAATTAATAGTGTTGACCACATTATCTTGGATCAAAGTCATTTTCCCGTTACCAATGATTATGTTGAAAGCCTGGTTCAACACTGTTAAAATTCAATTCTTCAAAGTTCTGCTTCTGCGCTTTTTGTTCTGTAAGTTATTTTAAATCCTTGCGTTTCATGTAGGTGTAGAAAAGTTCACGTCATTGTGATTATTTTGAGTGTCTCCTTTCTTTAGAAACTTTTTATTGCATCTAAATTTGCAGACAAATCACTTCGATTTTGAGTCAGACTTTTTATATAGAAGTGCACAAAATTCTAACATCTTTTCTTTGACTACTTGTTGCATAAGTTTATTAATTTTTGCTAAACATTGAATATAAAAGCCTAACTATCATGTATGCCATTTTGCAACTCAATCTATGCTTTGCAAGATCAAAGTTTAGACTTGTAACCCATTTTTGGCATTACTTATGCAAACAAAATATGATTATTTTGAGTAACAATTTTAAACTATTTTGAATTGTCATGTCTTTTTTTTAATCCTTCTTTCTCTCTCTTTGTTTAATCTCTATTCCAACAAATTTGGATTAATAGGTGAATTCTACCATGCCCTCTCTAAAATAAAAGGTAAATTACCCCTTGTGACATATACAGTGATTATTGATAAATTATCTTTCAACCAAAATTCCAAGGCTTGAATGAGATCATCAAATCTGATCGATATCTCTAATATGATCGCTAGAAAATCCTAAAAAGGAGAGAACTAAAAAACTGATAGAAGTTTGTGATATATTAGTTAAAAAAGATGGTAATTGGTGCGTGAAAGGGGCACCAAAGTATCTTTTTTTTGTATCTTTAATTGTTCTTAAATTATCTTTTAATCATTATTCAGATAATAAAAATTCTAAGATGGTAATTATTGACTCATTGTTTTTATGATTAACTAATATTTTGGTTTATTTTTGTTATATAGTTATACAGGGGTATGGGGGTTGGTTACCTGAAGAGGAGTATCATTGTTGATCCGGCTGAGTTTTAAGAAAAATATTATGGAAGAAAATCTTAGGAAGGAGAGAGCTAAAAAAGTAATAGATGTGCTCGTTGAAATTGGAGATTTAAAGCATATGAACAAGTTCAAAATCCTAACCTAATTGATTGGAAGTGATGATTGGATTTGAGAGGAATTATGGTTTTTAATTAGAAAAGAAGAGGTGTATTTGGTGGGGATGATAAAATTGACATTGTTATCAAGTTTCAAGAAACACAACGTCAATTGAAAATAAAAGAGAAGATAACATGAATCTTGGAGCTTTGGTAGAAGAATAATTTATCAATAATCACTGTATATGTTACAAGGGATAATTTACCCTTTATTTTAGAAATGGTAGAATAGAATTCACCCTATTTTTTACTAGCATGCAAAGGTTTCATTATGAAAGAAGTAGGGGTGGCAAGCGAAGAAGCCCGCCCTGCCCCACCTAGTGAGGCGGTCCTAGAATCACAACCTGCCCCGCCTAACTGCGGGCTAGCAGGCTGGTGGGCTAAGCCCGCCAAAGCTCTTCTTTTTTTTTTTTACTATTAACTACTAAATAATATATATAATTTCACAATCATATTAATAAATTTATAATTTCTAATGGCATAAAAAATTATATTTTTTATATTAACAAACATTAAAGTCTTTGTAATTATGAATATCTAATAAACATAATTATAAACCAAATTTTCAAAAAGTCAAGCCTTAGCAAAAAAATTGTAAAAATACCCCCTCACTAAAAGAACACTAAGCCCGGCGGGGAAGCCTGCCTCACCCCGCCAAAGCCCACAGTTTAAGCGGTGCAGGTTAGGCGGACTTTTACTATTTGGCGGTCCCAATTTTTCAGTCCGACCCGTCTTTTTGGCGGGTTACGCGGGCTGGCCCGGCGGGTTTAGGCCCGTTTACCACCCCTAGGAAGAAGTGAATGGAAAAATTAAGTGTGTATATGCAAGTCATTAAATTATGGACTTAGTTGTCAATAGAAATATAAACAACAATTTCGGTCTGCAGGTTCTAGAAAATGTGACACCAATTATTACAAAGACAGACAAGAAGAGTTCAATGGAGCTTGAATCATATGGCTTGGATACAAGAACGGTAATTCCTACTAGTAGTAGTTATAGTGATTACTGATTAGATCTTAGCATGTTGAAAGTTGCAACCATAATGTTGAGAACCGTAGATGATACATCATGTGTAGCATGTTACTGCATGCATAGGAATATGAGCAGTGAATATTAAGAACCAAAGTTTTATAGAACTAGAAGCAGTTATTAGTTGATATATATGTGTGGTAATTGCTTTGTAAATGTTATTAGTTCTTTTAAAATACTTATTAATTTTCATGATTCTCACTGGTGCTATCATATCTTATTACCAACTGGACATTTTATGACAACATCTTGTTATATTGAAGACCAACAGCAGTAGATTTAATCTTAGTAATTATGTCTTGTATGACGAGATAGTATCATGTATCCAAAAGATTATGGTCAATCCTTGGTCTTTGCAAATAAGTTGCTTGTCAACGGTTGACTTCTATGAATTCATCTGAAACTAATGTTTTGAAAATCGGATTGGACCAGCCGATTGAACCAGTTCAACCGGAAACTAGCATAGAAAACGGTCCGATTCTCCTGTTAAAATCGCTGATGACAAAACCGCTAAGAAACTATTGAACCGGCTAGTAATCGGTCGGTTGGACCGGATCGAAAACTGACCAGTTCGTATGAAACGCTGTCATTTTGATTTGTTAAGGAAAGAAAACCCCCCACCCACACGCGAGTTACCCCTCCGTCCCTCACCCCACCAAACACCCAGCTCATTCCAGCTTCCTAGACGAAACACAGTAAGAGCAAGCAAGCCCTAGCTCCTTCCCAACCCAAAAATCCAGCTTCCTGGATGGAACCGCCGCCGCCGTTCGTCTGTGTCAGCGTCTCCGTGGCCTCTTCCTTCTCTTTCTCTGTGGCGTCTCCTCTTTCTAGCTCAGCACGTCTTCCATTCCCCAGGTGAAATCGCTGCTCAAGGCCTCCAACTAGTGCGCCGTGGTGTCGCCGTCGTCTGGCCATCGTGTCTTCGTCGTCCCGCTGTTGTCTTCCTGCTGCCAGTGGAAGGTTAGTGAAACTGTGATTTGCTGATTTAAGGTTTGTGAAAATATTTCACGGATTTGAGGTTGAATTTGTGATTTGTAATTTATTGGGTCTTTTGTAATGCTACTTATTTGAGTTCAGAATTTGTGATTACTAATTTACTGATTTGAGGTTAGTAGAAAGTTGAGTCTGTGTTACTCTATTTCAGGGATTTGAGGTTGAATTTGTGATTTGTGATTTGGGTGGTTTGTGATTTCTTGGGTCTTTTGTAATGCTGCTGCTTTGAATTTGGAATTTGTTATTACTGATTTACTAATTTGAGGTTAGTGGAAAGTTGAGTCTGTGTTACTCTGTTTCAGGGATTTAAGGTTGAATTTGTGATTTATGATTTTTTGTTTCTTTTGAAATGTTGCTGATTTGAGTTTGGAATTTGTGATTACTGATTAGTGACTTGTTAAGCTGCTGTTGTTAACTTGTTATGCACTTATGCTGCTATTTTGTTATGGACTTATGGCACTGAGTGTTTTGAATTTTGAATTTATGATAAGTGATTTGTGATTAGTGATTTTGTTATGCTGCTGTTTTGAATTAATTTAGGGGTGATTATTTGTTATGATACTGTTTTGAATTAATTTAAGAGTGATTGATGATTATTTCTAGTAGTACTGTTGTTGTTTGCACCATTGCTCTTTTCACTATTTAACTTTGTATTTGATAAGATCATATGGATTTAGTTGACATTTCATATAATGTTTTAAATTTGGAAGATATTTAAGATTTATATTAAACTGTAATTATATTTTATGATGTTTATTTATAATTTATTTATTATTTTATTCTAAAACAGTTCTTTTGATTGAACCACCAGTTGAATTGGTTGGATTAGTAAACCAGTGAACTAATAGCTAAAGTGGTTTGATAACCGGTCTGATTTTCCAAACCTTTTCTGAAACCATGCACGTGGTTTTAAATCCTGGCATTTCATTTAAGGATACAGAAGATCAGGGTGCGGTAAATACTTTTGGTGTTACCTTAGTTTGACTAACTGTTGTACCTGTTCATTCATTATGCTAATTTTGGTTCTAAGTATGTTGTTGGATGAATTTATTTTGATTTAGTCTTTGTCCTAAAATAGATGATGATTTTCAAAATGGTAAATGATTCCCTTGGTTTTGATGCTTCAAATTTCAATTATGAGTTTGCATCTGCCTATAACAATGGCATCTTCCCTTCTATATGTTTGTAGGGTTGAGATTGTTGCTCAGTATCTAAGGTAGTGCTTGTGTCTATATACTAAAACTTAGATAGGGGATTAGGATTCAGTATTGTGTTTAGTAGTTAAAGACTAAAACTAAAATTTTAGTCTTGGAATACAGAATTTTAATCCTTTCAGTACCTCTAAAAAGTGGAACGGAGGGGACTGAATATTTTGGAAATAGAGACAGAAATATTAATAACATTTTTTTTAAAAATACTCTTATTTAACTTTTTCAAATTTCAAATCTACCCTTCAATATTTATATTTATTTTAAACTAAACTGATACTTAGACATAATTCAATCTAATTTCACACTAAATCCAATACAGAGACAATTTAGTCTCTGTCTTCCAGTCTTAATTTCTCTTTTAAATGCAATTAAAAATATTTTGTAATATAAAAGTTATATTTTTATTTATTTTAGTTGACAAATTTAGTATTTTTATGTGGTGTTATGTTCTCATTATTTTATCACTCTATTTAAAAACAATTTTTATTTAAGAATTCTCCTTCCAAACAAGAGACAAAAAAGAGTTCGACTTTGTTTGAATGGAAGGAAATAAAAGGTTGTTTCTTTAATAAAAAAAAATAAAAGGTATCTAAAGTTGTTGGATAAATATATTACTAGTACAAAAATCTTCATTGTTAAATAATTTTTTTTTCACTTCAAGATAATGCCAGGAGAAAGTGTACACTAACCCAAAATTCTGAAAATAATTTTATAACTATTTGATTTCTGTACAGAGGTAGAATTTGATAATTTTATAATCATTAAAGTGAAATGGATGAATGAATGTTGGTTTGATTGATTATTGTTTGAGTTTGATTAAGTTTATGTTAAATTTTTGTTGAATTATTGTTGTTTGCTTGAGATTTTGGTTCGGCTATATATGAACGGCCAACTGGGGTGCTTTGGTGATTTTTGAGCTGGAATATCATTGAGAACAAAGTATAAATTGGTGAGGTATGATGGCCGAGAGATTAAATTAAAAGTTACAAAGAAGCAGTAACCGAAAAACTCAAAAACGGATTAAAATATAAGTAATATTTTGAAAAAAAAAAGCTAAAGATTTTCTGTTTTGGTATAAAAGTGAGATTAGTATTTAAACTTTATTTTTGAAAGATAACATTGTATTTGTATATAAAAATCGAGGTACAATTTGTAACTATACAAGTTTTCGGGTATTTCGGGTAATAAATAAAGTGCAGGAGTAAAATGGGTATTTTATAATAGTTCAGTATTACTTTTGTAAATATTGAGATAAGTGAGGTTTCAAATATAATTTTATAAAAATGTTGGATTAAAATAAAATATTTAAAAGTTTGAAGTTTAAAACGTAGATAATAAGAACTTAAAAATAAAAATTTTACGAAGCTAACTTTTTTAAGAATATATATAAATATTATTTGTTTAGCATTTAAAATATCATATTTATATTATTATTTTTAGTTTTTTAAGAAAATTATCTAGTAAAGATGTTATTAATATTAGAATAATTTAGAGAAGACCAAACAGAGTGATCTTAAAGCTTTAGAGAACGTATACTTAATTGAACTACTTTATAATATTTTTCCATAAGACACTTAGAAAAATGCAAGGGAAGAATGTGAAGTTGAGTTATGATAAGAAATTAAAAGATTGAAGAAAAATAATAGAGAAAGAAAACAAGTAAGAAAATAAAAGAGAAAGATGAGAAATAAAAGAAAAGAAAAAGAACAAAAAGAGAAGGATGTATTAAGTAAGAGGATCTATGCCATAGAAGAGCAGAGAGTAGTGACTAAAAAGGTTTTAATGAACGTCTGTCACAGTAGAGCAGATGAAAAAAGGTATTAATTAAAGGGTTCTCTACCGCAGTAGAGTAGAGAGACAAAGGTAACTTACCTGTTCCGAGGGATACCTGAAACTATAGGTCGATCTCGGACGAGATCTTCTATGCTAGTCAGAACTGTTGTGTCCGTCTTGTTGGACTTGATGGTGGTGCTGATCCTTCGTCCCCGAACGGTGGGGGGTACCTGCAAGGGACTTCGATGCTTAAGTTAACAAGGGTATTAAGCAGGTATTGAGTAGAATCAGAGTATGAGTTATACCTGGGTGCTCCAGTGTATTTATAATGGTGTGGAGTGACCTTTTCAGATAAGATAAGTTAGTTATCTTATCTTATCTTATCTTATCTTTATGGGAACCGCCCTTATCCCTATAGGCTTGGGCTGCCTTTGGATTTGGGTCGTGCTCCTCTATTTGAGCCCTCTATTGGGCTTCCCTGGCAATTTGGCCGAGCTCTATGAAAAGAGGTCGGGTAGTTCGACCTGAAGAGGCCGGTCGTCGCGTTGCTAAGCATCCCGGGTCGTACAGCTTGATCCAGGATATGAACAGTGCCCCTGCTCGAGCTCGGTCTTTCTTTTGAGGTCGAGTCTTAATTTTAGGACTTCGATTCTTCTCTAGCGAAGCCGAACTCGAGCATTTTTCTTTTACATTAGCGCTTTTAGCCTGGGGAGCAGGCGGGGTTTTAATACCCTCATTAATTGTTTTTAATTGCACCGTTTCTCTTAGCCTTTCCATTTTGAATTTTGATTCTACAGAAAAACGGTTTCTCTTCTCCGTAACTTCCCTTTTCTTTCTCTCTTTCTGTTTTTTCCTGAAGTTTGCAGTTTTCATTTTTCTTCTTGTGATGCTTGTTTCGGCAATAATTCTGTGCTTTCCTCTCTTTGTGAGAGGGCTACTTCCTAACTCCATTTCTTTCCTTCAATTTGAGGCTTTTGATTTTCCCAGGTTGGTTATTCTTTCTGCTCTTTTACTTTTTTCATTGTTTTGTATCCCTTTTTGAGAAAGTTTTGATCTTTTACTTCTAGGAAGTTTGAATCTTTCTTTGCTAGCTTTGTGTCTGATCATTTCTGTAATGTGCGTCATTTTTTATAGTTGCTGCTCTTAGGGCTTTGGGTTTTTGTTACTGCTCCCGATTGCGCTTTCTGATTTGAAATGAACTTGCTTAATTCTGAGAAAGATTGCATTTTTTTATTGTGTTCTACTTGGCATGCTTTTCCATTTGCTGATAGACTGTTGGGTGATGATGACGTTTTTATGACTGTCTTGTATTTTGAAGCGTTGTGGTTAGAAGGAGGGTTTCTTCCGTTTGAGAGATGCCAGGATGTAGACTTGAAAATTTTTCCTATCTCCTTATTTTTCTGCTGCCTCCAAATGATGCCCTGGATCTTTTGGCATAAGTTCCGAGGTTTCCTTTTGTTTGCTATGCCTGACTTTTAACTTATTTGCATGCTTTATGTTGAGTTGTATCCATTTATTCTTGAGCTGCTCTTCGTTGGCTTGCCTGAGGTGTTTGATTAGTACTTCGAGTAGTTTTAGTAATCCATCTTTTCTTTGATTGTAGGACTAGTTGGCCATGCCTTCTCGCAAAAATATTGTAGAGACGTCTTCTAAAGTTCCCGAGGGGATGTCTGACTGGTTGGACTCCGTTGTCTTAATGTGTGTATCTGTTGTGGATGCTGAGTTTTATGTAGAGCTGAGAAAACATCATAGGGTTTGTGGTAGCGGTGCCCAGGAGAGAGATTATGAGCTTATAGTGCCTGATTCTGACGAGAGGGTTTGCTTTTCGACTTTGGTCGAGGGGGAGCGTCCTTTCTTCTACGCCTCTGAATATTTTTTCAGCCAATTAAACATTACTTTTTCTTTTACTGCTTTTAAGACTGACTTGTTGTGGTCGTGTAAAGTTGCCGCATCCCAGCTTCACCCGAATTCCTGGAGTTTTATCAAGATCTTTCAGTTGTTTTGTCATGAATTAGGCGTCAAACCTTCTCAGACTCTTTTTCTTTATCTCTTCGTTTCGGCCAAGCCTGGGGCTTCTTCCAAAAAGAAAGCTTCTTGGGTTTCTTTTAGATCTACCCAGGTGCATAAGGTTTTTGCCATGTATGACGAGTCCCTTAAGGACTTTAAGAACTATTTCTTTAAAGTTTGAGCTGTTGAGGGGGACCGCCCCTTTTTTCTTGATGAAAATGATGAGCCTGCTTTTTCTCTAGAGTGGCAAAAGAATGTGACAGTGTCTCGTTATACATGGGAGATGCTTGACGAGGTTGAGCGGGCTTTTGTGGTTGTTCTAGAGGACATATGGGGGGAACCCCCATCTTGACACCAAAAAGTTTCTAGGGGATCCGTCCTGGGTCCGAACTGTGTTGGGTACTGTTTGACTTGTTTTTATTCTTTGTTTTTTAGCTTTGCTTCCTCTTATTTTATGATTGTAATCCTTTACTATGGTTAGTTCTGTTTTTCAGAGATGTCAAAAAATAGTGACTCCATGAAGGCCTTCAAAAAGGCAAGGAAGGCTGCTGCTGCTCAAAGCATATCGGCCAAGGCGGCAGGAGAGGGGTTTTCTCAAGTTCAGGTGAAGCTGCTCGTGTCGAGTTCACCCGGGCCAAGGAGGGTGATCCCTACTCCCTGAGTTCGTCTGGCTGACCCTCCCCAAACTTCAGCTGCTGCCTCTGGCGCTCCTCCTCCAAAAAAGCAAAAAACATTTGAGCCCTTTAACCTTGATGCCCTCGATTTTGATGCCGTCGAGTTTGTCGACCAGCAAATTGCCCGCTATGGAGGCCTTTCAATGGATGATGTGTCCATTCTTCATCACCTGGAGTTTATAACTAGAAGCAGTGTGAAGATGGCTCATATGGGTGCGGCTCTTTTTCGAACTGCTCAGGGTATCCCGGTTCATGCTACAAAGTCTTTTATGATGGAGGTTAAGTCGGAGTTTGATAGGATAAAAGGTTTGAAGGAGGAGCTGGAGCTAAAGTTGGGGAAGGTGGAGAAGGAGTTAGAGGGTGAAAAGGCTAGCTCTGTGGCTTTGGTGGCTTCTGTGAAGCTGGCTGAAGACACGGCATTGAAGCATAAGGAGAGCTATGTTTCGGACTACCGAGAAGTGGTGCGTCTTAGGGGTGATTTGGAGACTGCCCGAGATGATTATACCGAGCTTCAGGGTTACCTTGTGGGTAGTGTGAATGCGGCTTATGAGAACCTAAAGGAGCAGGTTCGGGTCCTTGCACCCGAACTTGACCTCACTCTCTTCAGCCTTGACAATATTGTGAGGGACGGTAAGATTGTCCCTTACGACCCTGACGATGATGATGTTGAACCTCTTCCTGCACCTGCCGCCAAGGCTTCTGTTGTGCCGACTTCTTCAGCTCCTTCAGCCGGAATTGAGCCAGAACCTAACTGCCAAATCCTGAACTGGGAGGATGGGACAGTGGATGTTGTGCCTCTCCAAACTCGTCCTCCTTCGCCCCGTGTTGATACGGCTACTGGGAAACCTCTAGATCCTCTTTAGTTATTCCTGGTATGTTTGCATATGGCCCTGCCTGTGGGCTTTTGATCTTTTGTTTTTTGTAAATGGTGTTTGTTGACTGTTGACACTCTCTTAGTTGCTTGTTTAGCAACTTTATTTTGAAAAACAAAGTAGTTTCCAGGCTTTTTAGGCTGACTTTGGTATCCTCTAAAGCTTGCTATTATTATAACTTTGTGTTTTTATGTCTGTCTGCACTTGTCTTGGTACCGTCGTAGGCTTTGGGAGTGTTGGAGCTTGGTCTGATCTTATTGGCTTGATTCCTTTGCTTGATGTTATTTTTTAGCAATTTTCTTTGAACTTTGTTCAGGTCTTTGTTAGGGATTACATTGTATAATGCTGAGGTTGTCGATTTCGTTAGGCCTGTTTTTTGCCCAAGTTCTTGTTTGTAACCATCTTTTTTGGACCTTTTTTAGGTCTCTTTCAGGGGTTACTTTGTAGCTTTATGTTTTAGGCCAACTTCATCATGTCGAACCCTTCCAAGTCACTTTGTAACCCTCTTTTTTGGACCTTGTTCGGGTCTCTTTTAGGGGTTACTTTGTAGCTTTATGTTTTGGGCCGATTTCATCATGTCGGACCCTTCCAAGTTACTTTGTAATCCTCTTTTTTGGACCTTGTCCAGGTCTCTTTCAGGAATTACTTTTATAACTTTATATTTTGGGCCAACTTCGTCATGTCGGGCCCTTCTAAGTTATTTTTGTAATCCTCTTTCTTGGACCTTGCTCAGGTCTCTTTCAGGGATTACTTTTATAACTTTTTTATCTTGGCCGACCTCGTCATGTCGGGCCCTTCTAAGTTATAGTAATCCTCTTTTATAGGGCTGGCCAGACCTCTTTCTAGGGATTTACTTATAACTTCGGTTATTGTGACTAGTCCGACTTCCTTATGTCGGCCAGTCTTTAAGTTATTTTATAGCAATCCATTTTATTAGGACCTCGTCAGGTCCTTTCTATGGATCACTTTCTATAACTTCTTGCATTATTCTGCTTTCATCTTTGCCGATTTTCATAGAGATTGGGTTTAATCCCCCGTTTTGGTCGACCTTTTAATGAATATGGTTTTCATTTTTGGTCTTTACCGTGATCGTGTAGTGAATTCGATTTTCACTTTCTGCCGATCTGTAGCTTTATAATCGAACGATGAATGTTTCAGATTAATGCGACTTGAGCATTTGTCAAAGATCTAAATAGATTTTATTCAAAAGAAAATGCAAATATATACATGCGGGAGGTTAATCCTCTAAGTCAGGTGATTTGTAGGTCTTGGCTTGGCGCCTCATTAAAGAACATTTTCAGGAAAAAGAGTGCGCCTTATCCAAATATCCTTTATCATCCCTAACTATAGTACTTTCTTAGGTTGCAGGCATGCCATGACCTAGGAAGCTCTCGCCCATCGAGTTCGGACAGTTTGTAGTAGCCCTTTCCAAGTACTTCTATGACTCGGTAGGGTCCTTTCCAGTTTGCTGCCATCTTTCCTTCTCCAGGTCGGGCTATTCCGATATCATTTCAGATTAGGACGAGGTCGTTCTCAGCAAAAACTCGCTGTACTACCTTTTGATTGTATCTCGCAGCCATTCGTCATTTTAATGCTTCTTCCCTAATTCGAGTTCTTTCTCGGACTTCCGGAAGTAGGTCGAGTTTTTCCCTCTGAAGTTGGAAGTTGGCTTCTTCACTATAGTGAATCACTCTAGGCGACCTTTCTTCAATCTTCACTAGGATCATTGCCTCCATTCCTTACGCTAATTGGAAGGGTGATTCCTTTGTGGTGGAATGTGGCGTTGTTCGATATGCCCTTAGGACTTGTGGGAGCTCCTCGGCCCAGGCTCCCTTTATGTCCTGTAATCTCCATTTCAGCCCGGCCAGTATGACTTTGTTGGTAGCTTCGGCTTGTCCATTGGTTTGGGGATGTTCTACGGAAGTGAATTGTTGTTTTATATTTAAGTCGGCCGCTAGCTTTTTGAAGCCCGCGTCTGTGAACTGGGTACCATTGTCTGTGGTTATGGAGTATGGAACCCCGAACCTTGTAACAATGTTCCTATATAAGAATTTTTGACTTCTTTGAGCAGTAGCGTTAGCTACGGGTTCTGCCTTGATCCACTTTGTGAAATAGTCTATCCCTACTATGAGGAATTTAACTTGTCCCGATCCCTGAGGGAAGGGTCCAAGAAGATCGAGTCCCCATTTTGCGAATGGCCAAGGTGAGGTCACACTGCTGAGTTCCTCCGGTGGGGCGATGTGAAAGTTGGCATGTTTCTGGCATGATGGAGATGTCTTTACGAACTGTGTGGCTTCCTTTTGTAAAGTTGGCCAATAAAACCCTGCCTGAAGTACTTTTTTGGTAGTGCTTGCGCTCCGAGGTGATTGCCACAAATGCCACTGTGTACTTCTTCTAGAACTTCCTTTGTGTCAGAAGTCGGTACACACTTTAACAATGGTATTGAAATCCCTCTTCTGTATAGAGTATTGTTTATGATAGTGTAATATTGTGCCTCCCGTTTTAACCTCTTTGCCTCTTTTTCCTCTGTGAGGAGTGCTTCTGTTTTGAGGTAGTTAATTATGGGAGTCATCCATCCGTGATCCTGACCTGTTATGGCCAGGATTTCTTCTTCTTCCGAGATTGATAGATTTTGCAGAATTTCTTGGATGCGGCTTCTATTGTTGCCCCCTGGTTTGGTGCTGGCTAGTTTTGAGAGTGCGTCAGCTCGGGCATTCTGTTCTCGGGGTATGTGATGGATCTCGTATTCTCTTATTTGTCCGACCTGTTCTCTGGTTTTGTCCAAGTACTTTTTCATGGTGGGATCTTTGGCTTGGTAGCTTCCTGCTATTTGCGAAGTGACTATCTGTGAGTCGTTGAAGATCATAAGTTTTTGAGCTCCAACCTCCTTAGCCAGCTTCAAACCAGCTAGCAGTGCCTCATATTCCGCTTGATTGTTTTAGGCAGGGAACCCGGATTTAAGGGAGAGTTCGATTTGGGTTCCTTGGTCGCTTTCAATTATCACACCTGCGCCGCTTCCAGTTTTATTTGAGGAACCGTCCATGTAGAGATTCCATTCTGTGGGGATTTCCGGTGTGTCTGTAAATTCTGCAATGAAGTCGGCCAGGTGTTGTGATTTGATGGCTGTCCGAGCTTCATAGTGGAGATCGAATTTGGACAACTCGACTGCCCATTGGAGGATTCTGTCTGCCCGATCTGTTTTTTGTAAAATCCCTTTTATGGGCTGATTGGTCCGATCCCTAATGGTGTGGGCTTGGAAGTATGGACGGAGTCGTCGGGATGTTAGTATGAGAGCGTAGGCAAACGTTACTATTTTTTGGTAGTTCAGCTCGGCTCCTTGTAATGCTTTACTGATGAAGTATACGGGTTGTTGCCCGCTGTCGTCTTCTCGAACTAATGCTGAGGCCACTGCCCGACTTCCTACCGCGAGGTACAATACGAGTGGTTCTCCTTCCCATGGCCGAGTTAGGATAGGTGGTTGTCCCAAGAACTTTTTAAAATCTTGGAAGGCTTGCTCGCACTCCTTTGTCCATTCAAACCTTTTTCCTTTCCTTAGAGTGGCGTAGAAGGGAAGAGATCTTATTGCTGATCCGGCTAGGAATATGGACAAGGCTGCCAATCTCCCGTTGAGTTGTTGTACCTCTTTGACATAAGTCGGATTCTTCATGTCGAGTACGGCCCAGTATTTATCTGGGTTTGCTTCGATTCCTCTCTGTGTGAGCATGAAACCTAAGAATTTGTCGGCCTCTTCTGCGAATGTGCATTTTGTAAGGTTGAGTCGTATACTATGCCGTCTTATAGTGTCGAATACTTGGGTCAGGTTGGAAAATAGCATCTCTTCATTTTGTGTCTTTATTAGCATGTCGTTCACGTAGACTTCCATGATTTTTCCGATGTGATCCGAAAAGACCTTATTCATCAATCTCTGATAAGTAGCTCCCGCGTTTTTAAGACCGAAAGGCATGACGATGTAGCAGTAGTTTGCTTTAGGGGTTAAGAAGGAAGTTTTTTCTTGGTCGGGTGGATACATTGGGATCTGAATGTATCCCGAGTATGCGTCCATAAACGAGAGGTATTTATATCTGGAGGAGGCATCTACTAGAGCGTCGATACTTGGGAGTGGGTAACAATCTTTTGGGCAGGCTTTGTTGAGATCTGTGTACTCGGTGCACATTCGCCACTTTCCATTTGACTTTTTCACCAAGACGACATTAGCCAGCCATAGCGGGTATTTGACTTCCCTTATGAACCCTGCCTCTAGTAGAGCTTGTACCCGATCTTCCACAGCTTGGGAGCGTTCTGGCCTGAGCTTTCTATGCCTCTATTGTACTGGTCGAGATCCTGGGTAGACTGATAATTTGTGACATATTAGCTTGGGGTCTTTGCCTGGCATGTATGCGGCCTTCCATGCAAGGAGATCGATGTTGTTTTGCAAGAACTATATGAGTGATTCTTTCATGTCTCCTTTTAGGATGATATCGATTTTGGTTGTTTGGTCCGGGGTATTCCAGATCTGAACTTCTTCTATTTCTCCTTCGGGTTGTAGGCAGAGTTCTTCCCGTCTCTGCATTCCACCGAGCTCGATTGTGAGGAATTCTTCTCCTCTGCCTCTGAGGTTTAGACTTTCATTGTAACAGTGGTGTGTCATCTTCTGGTCTGCTTTTATTGTAGCTATCCCTTCTGGAGTTAGGAATTTCATGCATAGATGTGGAGTTGAGACTACTGCACCGAGCTGATTCAATGTTGTCCGGCCTATTAAGGCATTATAGGCTGAACTTACGTCAACCACGATGAAGTCTATCTTGAATGTTCTCGATTGGTTTCCTTTTCCAAAGGTTGTGTGCAACGAGATGTATCCAAGCGGTTGAACCGGGGTGTCTCCTAGCCCGAATAGGCTGTTTGGATATGCTCTGAGTTCTTTTTCTTCCAAACCGAGCTTGTCGAAGGCAGTTTTGAACAAGATGTTGGCAGAGCTCCCTTGGTCTATCAGTGTGCGGTGGAGGTTTGCATTTGCCAGGATAACGGTGATGACCATGGGATCGTTGGTGGACGAAATTGTGATTCATATGTTATTGCATTTTGTAAAATTCATTTCTTTTTCTTTCCCTGGCAATGGCGCCAAAAACATGATGCCAATACCATGGTTTACAACTATGTGTGGTCACAGCTCCGTTCAACTTAACCAGCAAGTGTACTGGGTCATCCAAGTAATACCTTACGTGAGTAAGGGTCGATCCCACAGAGATTGTTGGTATGAAGCAAGCTATGGTCACCTTGTAAATCTCAATCAGGCGGATAATAATTGATTATGGATAAGTTCAAAAATTAATAATAAACAGAAAATAAAATAGGATAGAAATACTTATGTAGATCAATAGTAGGAATTTTAGATAGGCGTATGGAGATGCTGTGCTCCTCTTGAATCTCTACTTTCATATTACATTCATCCAATCCTTCTTACTCCTTTCCATGGCAAGCTGTATGTAGGGCATCACCGTTGTCAATGGCTACATCCCATCCTCTCAGTGAAAATGCTCCTATGCTCTGTCACAGCACGGCTAATCATCTGTCGGTTCTCAATCAGGTTGGAATAGAATCCCTTGATTCTTTTGCGTCTGTCACTAACGCCTAGCCTTCAGGAGTTTGAAGCTCGTCACAGTCATTCAATACTGGAATCATACTCGAAATACCACAGACAAGGTTAGACTTTCCAGATTCCCGAAATCCTACTCGGAATACTACAGACAAGGTTAGACTTTCCAGATTCCCATGAATGCCGCCATCTATCTAGCTTATACCACGAAGATTCTGTTGGGGAATCTAAGAGATATGCGCCCAGCCTAAGGTAGAACGGAAGTGGTTGTCAGTCACGCGCGTTCATAGGTTAGAATGATGATGAGTGTCACGGATCATCACATTCATCAAGTTGAAGTGCAACGTATATCTTGGAATAAGAATAAAAGAGAATTGAATAGAAAGTAATGGTAATTATATTGAAACTTGAGGTACAACAGAGCTCCACACCCTTAATCTATGGTGTGCAGAAACTCCACCGTTGGAAATACATAAGTGAAAGGTTCAGGCATGGCCGAATGGCCAGCCTCCTAAAACGTGATCAATAGTCTCCTCAGATGAAGAATAAAACAAAACTGAGACCAAAGATGTCTAATATAATAGTAAATTATCCTATTTATACTAGACTAGCTACTAGGGTTTACATGAGTAAGTAATTGATGCATAAATCCACTTCTAGGGCCCACTTGGTGTATGTTTGGGCTGAGCTTGATCTATCCACGAGCTGAGGCTTCTCTTGGAGTTGAACGCTGAGTTATAGCGTGTTTCTGGCGTTCAACTCCGGATTGTGACGTGTTTCTAGCGTTTAACTCCAGATAGCAGCATGTACTTGGCGTTGAGCGCCACTTTACATCATCAATTCCCGAGTAAAGTATGAACTATTATATATTGCTGGAAAGATCTGGATGTCTACTTTCGAACGCCGTTAAGAGCGCGCTATTTGGAGTTCTGTAGCTCCAGAAATTCCATTTCGAGTGCAAGGAGGTCAGATTCCAACAGCATCAGCAGTCCTTTTGTCAGCCTTTTTCAGAGTTTTGCTCAAGTCCCTCAATTTGAGTCAGAAATTACCTGAAATTACAGAAAAACACACAAACTCATAATAAAGTCCAGAAATGTGAATTTAGCATAAAAACTAATGAAAACATCCCTAAAAGTAGCTTGAACTTACTAAAAACTACCTAAAAACAGTGCCAAAAAGCATATAAATTATCCGCTCATCACAACACCAAACTTAAATTGTTGCTTGTCCCCAAGCAACTGAAAATCAAATAGGATAAAAAGAAGAGAATATACTATAAATTTCAAAATATCAATGAATATTAATTATAATTAGATGAGCGGGACTTGTAGCTTTTTGCTTCTGAACAGTTTTGGCATCTCACTTTTTCCTTTGAAGTTTAGAATGATTGGCTTCTCTAGGAACTTAGAATTTTGGATAGTGTTATTGACTTTCCTAGTTAAGCATGTTGATTCTTGAACACAGCTACTTATGAGTCTTGGCCGTGGCCCTAAGCACTTTGTTTTC
>NC_029774.3:56046901-56047140 GCF_000817695.3 Arachis duranensis | reverse complement strand
CTTAGGCCCTCCTATCCATTGATGCTCAAAGCCTTGGATCCTTTTTACCCTTGCCTTTTGGTTTTAAGGGCTATTGGCTTTTTCTGCTTACTTTTTCTTTTTTTTTTGCCACTTTTTTTTCGCAAGCCTTTGCTTTTTCACTGCTTTTTCTTGCTTTAAGAATCAATTTTATGATTTTTCAGATCATCAATAACATTTCTCTTTGTTCATCATTCTTTCAAGAGCCAACAATTTTAACA
>NC_029774.3:56045777-56046754 GCF_000817695.3 Arachis duranensis | reverse complement strand
TTTGAAATTCATGTACTTCTTGTTCTTTTGAATTAAGACATTTTTCTTTTAAGAGAGGTGAAGGATTAATGGATTTTATTCATAGCTTTAAGACATGGTTACTAACTACTAATGGTCATAAAGTAGAGACACAAAACATAGATAAACACAACATAAAAACCGAAAAGCAGAAAGAAATAAGAACAAGGAATGAGTCCACCATAGTGGCGTCTTCTTCTTGAAGGTCCAACAATGTCCTTAAGCTCTTCTATGTCCCTTCCTTGCCTTTGTTGCTCCTCCCTCATTGCTCTTTGATCTTCTCTTATTTCATGGAGAATGATGGAGTGCTCATGATGTTCCACCCTTAATTGTTCCACATTGTGGCTTAAATCTTCTAAGGAAGTGTTGAGTTGTTCCTAATAGTTGTTGGGAGGGAAGTGCATCCCTTGAGGCATCTCAGGGATTTCTTGATGATGAGCTTCCTCATGCATCTCTTGAGATCTGTGGAGGGTCTCTCTTGCTTGCTCCATCTTCTTCTTGGTGATGGGCTTATCCTCTTCAATGGGGATGTCTCCTTCTATGATAACTCCAGCAGAGTAACATAGATGGCAAATAAGGTGAGAAAAAGCTAGCCTTGCCATGGTGGAGGGCTTTTCGGCTATTTTGTAGAATTCATTGGAGATAACCTCATGAACTTCTACTTCCTCTCCAATCATGATGCTATAAATCATGATGGCCCGATCCACAGTAACTTCAGATCGGTTGCTAGTGGGAATGATGGAGCGTTGAATGAACTCCAACCATCCTCTAGCCACAGGCTTGAGATCCAGTTTTCTTAGTTGAACTGGCTTGCCTTTGGAGTCTATTTTCCATTGAGCTCCTTCCACACATATGTCCATAAGGACTTGGTCTAACCTTTGATTGAAGTTGACCCTTCTAGTGTAGGGGCGTTCATCTCCTTGCATCATGGGCAAGTGGAACGCCAACCTCACATTCTC
>NC_029774.3:56042810-56045628 GCF_000817695.3 Arachis duranensis | reverse complement strand
ATTAAGATTCCGACTTGTTGCATGGGGTTGGTTAGGACTTCCCAACCTCTTCTTCGGATCTCATGTCGGATCTCCGGATACTCATTTTTCTTGAGCTTGAAAGGGACCTCAGGGATCACCTTCTTCTTTGCCACAACATCATAGAAATGGTCTTGATGGCTTTTGGAGATGAATCTTTTCATCTCCCATGACTCGGAGGTGGAAGCTTTTGTCTTCCCTTTTCCTTTTCTAGAGGATTCTCCGACCTTAGGTGCCATTGATGGTAATGGAAAACAAAAAGCTTATGCTTTTACCACACCAAACTTAAAATATTGCTCGCCCTTGAGCAAGAGAAGAAAGAAGAGAAGAAGAAGAAGAAGAAAATATGGTGGAGAGAGAGAGATGGTGTTTCGGCCAAGGTAAGGAAGAGGGGGTTGTGTTGTGTGAAAATGAAGTGGAATGGATGGGTTTATATAGGAAAAGGGGAGAGGGTAGGTTCGGCCATTTTAGGGTGGGTTTGGGTGGGAAAGTGTTTTTGAATTTTGAAGGTAGGTGGGGTTTATGGGGAAGAGTGGATGGATGTGAGTGGTGAAGGGGGTAATTGGGAGGAGAGATTGAAGTTGTTGGGAAGAGGGGAGAATATGTTAGGTGGGGATCCTGTGGGGTCTACAGATCCTGAGATGATCCTGTGGGGTCCACAGATCCTGAGGTGATCCTGTGGGTCCACAGATCCTGAGGTGTCAAGGAATTACATCCCTGCACCAAATAGGCATGTAAAAATGCCCTTTGCATACCATTCTGGCATTTAAACGCCGAGGTGATGCACGTTCTGGGCGTTCAACGCCTATGTATAGCATGTTTCTGGCGTTGAACGCCAGTTCCATGCTTGTTACTGGCATTTAGCGCCAGCTTTTCTCAAGGCACATTCCTGGCATTCAAACGCCAGAATGTTGCTTGTTTCTGGCGTTCAGCGCCAAATTCATGCTCTGTTCTGGCGTTGAACGCCAGCCAGATGCTCCTTACTGGCGTTGAACGCCAGTCTGTCCTTCCTCCAGGGTGTGATTTTTCTTCTGCTGTTCTTGATTCTGTTTTTAATTTTTATATTTTTTTCATGACTCCACATGATCATGTACCTAATAAAACACAAAATAACAATAAAATAAAAATAAAATTAGATAAATAAAAATTGGGTTGCCTCCCAACAAGCGCTCTTTTAATGTCATTAGCTTGACAGTGGGCTCTCATGGAGCCACAAGGTGATCAGGTCAATGTTGTATAGTCCCAACACCAAACTTAGAGTTTGGATATGGGGTCTTAAAACCAAACTTAGAGTTTGATTGTGGCCTCCCAACACCAAACTTAGAGTTTGACTGTGGGGGCTCTTCTTGACTCTGAACTGAGAGAAGCTCTTCATGCTTACTCTCTTTTGTCACAGAGGGATGGCCATGTGCCTTAAACACAAGGTAGTCCCCATTCAATTGAAGGACTAATTCACCTCTGTTGACATCTATCACAGCTCCTGCTGTGGCTAGGAAAGGTCTTCCAAGGATGATGCATTCATCCTTTTCCTTCCTAGTGTCTAAGATTATGAAATCAGCAAGGATGTAAAGGCCTTCAACCTTTACTAACACGTCCTCTACTATTCCATAAGCTTGTCTTAATGACTTGTCTGCCAATTGTAATGAGAACAAGGCAGGTTGTACCTCAATGATCCCCAGCTTCTCCATTACAGAGAGTGGCATAAGATTTATCCCTGACCCTAGATCACATAGAGCCTTTTCAAAGGTCATGGTGTCTATGGTACAAGGTATTAAGAACTTGCCAAGATCTTGTTTCTTTTGAGGTAAAATTTGCTGAATCTAGGTATCTAGTTCACTAATGAGCAAGGGAGGTTCACTTTCCCAAGTCTCATTACAAAACAACTTGGTATTCAGCTTCATGATAGCTCCTAAATATTGAGCAACTTGTTCTCCAGTCACATCTTCATCCTCTTCAGAGGAAGAATAGTCTTCAGAGCTCATGAATGGTAGAAGGAGATTTAATAGAATCTCTATGGTCTCTATTTGAGCCTCAGATTCCTTTGGATCCTTAATAGGAAACTCCTTCTTGCTTGAGGGACGTCCCAGGAGGTCTGAGGAAATTCCTTCTTGCTTGAGGGACGTCCCAGGAGGTCTTCCTCACTAGGATTTTCGTCCTCCTCCTCCCTTGTGCATTCGGCCATATTGATTACATCAATGGCCTTGCACTCTCCTTTTGGATTCTCTTCTGTATTGCTTGAGAGAATACTGGGAGGAGTTTCACTGACTTTCTTACTCAACTGGCCCACTTGTGCCTCCAGATTTTTGATGGAGGATCTTGTTTCACTCATGAAACTGAAAGTGGCTTTTGATAGATCAGAGACTAGATTGGCTAAATTTGAAGTGTTTTGTTCAGAATTCTTTGTCTGTTGCTGAGAAGATGATGGAAAAGGCTTGCTATTGCTCAGCCTATTGCGTCCACCATTGTTAAAGCCTTGTTGAGGCTTTTGTTGATCCTTCCATGAGAAATTTGGATGATTTCTCCATGATGAATTATAGGTGTTTCCATAGGGTTCACCCATGTAATTAACCTCTGCCATTGCAGGGTTCTCCAGATCATAAGCTTCTTTAGAAGCTGCCTCTTTAGTACTGTTGGATGCATTTTGCCATCCATTCAGACTTTGAGAGATCATGTTGACTTGCTGAGTCAACACTTTGTTCTGAGCCAATATGGCTTTTAGAGCATCAATTTCAAGAACTCCCTTCCTTGGAGGCATCCCATTATTCACAGAATTCCTCTCAGAAGTGTACATGAATTGGTT
>NC_029774.3:56034179-56042545 GCF_000817695.3 Arachis duranensis | reverse complement strand
TTTGCTCCAATGGCAGGAATGGAGATGCTTCTTCCGTCAAATTTTGACGTTGGTTTGGTAAAGTCACCAAGTATCCTTCTTGCATTATCATTGTTGGGTTCGGCTGCCATCTCCTTCTCTTGTTCGAAATTTTCTGAAAGGTTACTTCTGGATTGTTGTAATTTAGCTTCTCTTAGTTTCCTCTTCAAAGTCCTTTCAGGTTCAGGATCAGCTTCAACAAGGGTGCTTTTGTCCTTGTTCCTGCTCATATGAAAGAGAAGAAAACAAGAAAAGAAAGAGGAATCCTCTATGTCACAGTATAGAGATTCCTTTATGTTAGTAGAAAAAGAAAGGGGAGAAGAGTGAAGAAGAGTGGGTTCGAATATTTAGATGAAGAGAGGTGAAGAGAAGTGTTAGTAAATAAATAATTAAATAAAATAAGAGAGAAGAGATAGAAAATTCGAAAATAATTTTAAAAAGGGGTTAGTAATTTTCGAAAATTAGAGATATGATAAGATTAAAATTAAAATTTAAAACAATTAGTTAATTAAAAAGAATTTTTGAAAAAGGAATGAGATGTTTTCGAAAATTAGAGAGGGAGAAGTAGTTAGGTGGTTTTGAAACAGATAATAAACAAACAAAAAGTTAAATAGTTAGTTGAAAAAGATATTAAAATCAAATTTGAAAAGATAAGAAGATAAGAAGTTAGATAAGATATTTTGAAATCAAATTTTTGAAAAAGATAAAATTTTGAAAAAGATATGATATAAAAGATAAGATAAAAAGATATGATTAAAAAGATAAAAAGAAGATATTTTGAAAAAGATTTGATTTTAAAATTAAAATTAATTACTTGACTAACAAGAAACTAAAAGATAAAATTCTAGAATTTAAAGATTGAACCTTTCTTAACAAGAAAGTAACAAACTTCAAATTTTTGAATCAATCACATTACTTGTTAGCTAATTTTCGAAAATATGATGTAAAAGATAAGAAAAAGATTTTGAAAAATATTTAAAAAAAATTTCGAAAATTAATAAGAAAAAAGGAAAAGATTTAATTTTTGAAAAAGTTTTGAATTTTTTTTACTAGGAGAGAGAAAAACACAAACATGACCCAAAACATGAAAATTTTGGATCAAAACACTTAACGCATGCAAGAACACTATGAATGTCAAGATGAACACCAAGAACACTTTGAAGATCATGATGAACATCAAGAACATATTTTTGAAAAAAAAAATTTTATGCAAAGAAAACATGCAAGACACCAAACTTATAAATCTTTAATGCATGGACTCTAACAAACGAAAAATGCATATGAAAAACAACAAACAACACAAAACAAGAAAACCTCAAGATCAAACAAGAAGACTTGTCAAGAACAACTTGAAGATCATGAAGAACACTATAAATGCATGGAATTTTCGAAAATAATGCATAAATTTTAAAAACATGCAATTGACACCAAACTTAAAAATTGACTCAAGACTCAAACAAGAAACACAAAATATTTTTAATTTTTATGATCTTATGATTTTTTTGTATTTTTATTATTTTTTTCGAAAATATTTTTGGAAAAACGAAAAAGAAAAAAAAATTTTGAAAAAGATTTTTGAAAAATTTTGAAAAGAAAATTACCTAATCTGAGCAACAAGATGAACCGTTAGTTGTCCATACTCGAACAATCCCCGGAAAACATAGTGGACGAAATTGTGATTCATATGTTATTGCATTTTGTAAAATTCATTGCTTTTTCTTTCCCTGGCAATGGCGCCAAAAACATGATGCCAATACCATGGTTTACAACTATGTGTGGTCACAACTCCGTTCAACTTAACCAGCAAGTGTACTGGGTCATCCAAGTAATACCTTACGTGAGTAAGGGTCGATCCCACATAGATTGTTGGTACTAATAAAAAACAGAAAATAAAATAGGATAGAAATACTTATGTAGATCAATAGTGGGAATTTCAGATAGGCATATGGAGATGTTGTGCTCCTCTTGAATCTCTACTTTCATATTACATTCATCCAATCCTTCTTACTCCTTTCCATGGCAAGCTGTATGTAGGGCATCACCGTTGTCAATGGCTACATCCCATCCTCTCAGTGAAAATGCTCTTATGCTCTGTCACAGCACGGCTAATCATCTATCGGTTCTCAATCAGGTTGGAATAGAATCCCTTGATTATTTTGCGTCTGTCACTAACACCCAGCCTTCAGGAGTTTGAAGCTCGTCACAGTCATTCAATACCGGAATCATACTCGGAATACCACAGACAAGGTTAGACTTTCTAGATTCCCGGAATCCTACTCGGAATACCACAGACAAGGTTAGACTTTCCGGATTCCCATGAATGCCGCCATCTATCTAGCTTATACCACGAAGATTCTGTTGGGGAATCTAAAAGATATGCGCCCGGCCTAAGGTAGAACGGAAGTGGTTGTCAGTCACGCGCGTTCATAGGTGAGAATGATGATGAGTGTCACAGATCATCACATTCATCAAGTTGAAGTGCAACGTATATCTTGGAATAAGAATAAAAGAGAATTGAATAGAAAGTAATGGTAATTGTATTGAAACTTGAGGTACAGCAGAGCTCCACACCCTTAATCTATGGTGTGCAGAAACTCAACCGTTGGAAATACATAAGTGAAAGGTTCAGGCATGGCCGAATGGCCAGCCCTAAAACGTGATCAATAGTCTCCTCAGATGAAGAATAAAACAAAACTGAGACCAAAGATGTCTAATACAATAGAAAATTATCCTATTTATACTAGACTAGCTACTAGGGTTTACATGAGTAAGTAATTGATGCATAAATCCACTTCTGGGGCCCACTTGGTGTATGTTTGGGCTGAGCTTGATCTATCCACGAGCTGAGGCTTCTCTTGGAGTTGAACGCCGAGTTATAGCGTGTTTCTGGCGTTCAACTCCGGGTTGTGACGTGTTTCTGCCGTTTAACTCCAGACAGCAGCATGTACTTGGCGTTGAGCGCCACTTTACGTCGTCAATTCCAGAATAAAGTATGAACTATTATATAATGCTGGAAAGATCTGGATGTCTACTTTCCAACACCGTTGAGAGCACGCCATTTGGAGTTTTGTAGCTCCAGAAATTCCATTTCGAGTGCAGGGAGGTCAGATTCCAACAGCATCAGCAGTCCTTTTGTCAGCCTTTTTCAGAGTTTTGCTCAAGTCCCTCAATTTCAGTCAGAAATTACCTGAAATTACAGAAAAACACACAAACTCATAGTAAAGTCCAGAAATGTGAATTTAGCATAAAAACTAATGAAAACATCCCTAAAAGTAGCTTGAACTTACTAAAAACTACCTAAAAACAGTGCCAAAAAGCGTATAAATTATCCGTTCATCAATCGTCGTGTCCTGAGATTATACCAGATGCATCTTCTTTGGTGAAAGTAATTACGGGGATGTCAGGCGCTTCTTCCTTCCCCTCGACATGATATACTTCTTTACGATGTCTTTTGCGAGATGATTTGGAGACTCCTCCTCCCGCAAATCCGCCGTGTATCATGTGGACGTGTCTTTCTGGTGTATGAGGTAACCGCTCGGTTCGTTCGACATCTTCTTCCCTTCTTCTTTTTCTTTGCTCATCGTCCCGGGTGGCCAGATACCGATCTAGCTACCCCTCTCTTACTAGTTTTTCTATAACATTTTTTAAATCGAAACACTCAATGGTGGAATGCCCGCGAATTCGATGATATTCACAATATTTGGTCCGATTTTCTCCTCCTTTTTTGCCTTTAAGTGGTCGAGCTGGAGGTATTTTTTCAGTGTTGCAAACCTCTCTGTAGACATCCACGAGAGACACCCGAAGGGGGTGTAGTTGTGGTATTTTTTATTTTTTCTACATGTCGATCTTCCTTCTTTTTGAACTCTTTGTCCTTATCCCGGGAGGTGAATCCGGATTTTGAGGTCTCTCCTAGTCGAGAGTTTTCCTCCATGTTGATGTACTTCTCTGCTCGTTCTTGTACTTCGTTCAAAGATGTGGGGTATTTTTTGATATAGATTGGCTAAAAGGTCCCTCTCGCAAGCCATTGATGAGGCCCATAATGGCAGCCTCCGTTGGTAGGCTTTGTATGTCCAGGCACGTTTTGTTGAATCTTTCCATGTAGCTATGAAGACTTTCCTGTTCTCTTTGCTTGATTCCTAATAGACTTGGGGTGTGCTTAGCCTTGTCTTTTTGGATGGAAAATCTGGCCAAAAACTTCTTGGCCAAGTCGTCAAAACTCGAGATGGACCTAGGAGGTAAATTGTCGAACCATCTAATTGCCGTCTTTGTTAAAGTAGTCGGAGAGGCTTTGCAATGAACTGCATCAGAGGCGTCGGTGAGGTACATTCTACTTCTGAAATTGCTGAGATGATGGCCGGGATCTGTAGTGCCATCGTACAAAGTCATATCTGGGAGTTTAAAGTCTTTTGGGATTTTGGTCTTCATGATCTCCTTGGTGAATGGATCTTGTTCCTTGCGGGAGCTGTCCTCCTGAGGGGATCGGTTGGCTTTGGTCTTGAGATCGGCTTCGAGTTTTAGGAGTTTGTCCTCTAATTCCCGGTGTTGCCTTATTTCCTGTTGTAGGTCTTTCTCAGCCTCTCGTTGACGTAGGGCTTTTTTCAAGTTGTTTTAAACGGTCTTGAAGCGTCTCCATAGCTCCCACGTTCGAATTCTTTTTGTTGTTAAGTTGAGGAGTATTCTTTGGTGTGGTGTCCACGTTTTTGTGCGGCGTTCTATCTTCTAGGTATGAATTGTGGTCGTTATCATGGTCGTCCATCATGACGACGGGATGACTTCCAGGTTCCCCAGCAACAGCGCCAATGTTCCGAGGGTTACCTGAAAATGTAGGTCGATCTCGGACGAGATCTTCTGTGCTAGTCAGAAATATTGTGTCCGTCTTGTTGGACTTAATGGTGGTGCTGATCCTTCATCCCCAGACGGTGGGGAATACCTGCAAGGGACTCCGATGCTTAAGTTAACAAGGGTATTAAGCAGGTATTGAGTAGAATCAGAGTATGAGTTATGCCTGGGTGCTCCAGTGTATTTATAATGGTGTGGAGTGACCTTTTCAGATAAGATAAGTTAGTTATCTTATCTTATCTTATCTTATCTTTATGGGAACCGCCCTTATCCCTATAGGCTTGGGCTGCCTTTGGATTTGGGTTGTGCTCCTCTATTTGAGCCCTCCATTGGGCTTCCATGGCAATTTGGCTGAGCTCTTTGAAAAGAGGTCGGGTAGTTCGACCTGAAGATGCCGGTCGTCACGTTGCTAAGCATCCCGGGTTGTACTGCTTGACCCATGGAACCCAAATTTGAGGGAGAGTTCGATTTGGGTCCCCTGGTCGCTTTCGATTATTACGCCTGCGCCACTTCCCGTTTTATTTGAGGAGTTGTCCACGTATAGAATCCATTCTATGGGGATTATCGGTGTGTCCGTGAATTCCACAATGAAGTCGGCCAGATATTGGAATTTGATGGCCGTCCTAGCTTCATATTGAAGGTCGAATTCGGACAACTCGACTGCCCATTGCAAGATTCTACCTGCCAAGTCTGTTTTCTGTAAGATTCCTTTTATGGGCTGGTTGGTCCAAATTTTAATGGTGTGAGACTGGAAATACGGGTGAAGTCGTCGAGATGTTATTATCAGAGCGTAAGCAAACTTTTCTATTTTCTGGTAGTTCAGCTCGGCTCCCTATAATGTTTTGTTGATAAAGTATATGGGCTGTTGCCCGCTGTTGTCTTCTCGGACCAATGCTGAGGCTATTGCCTGATTTCCTACTGCGAGGTACAAGATGAGTGGTTCCCCTTCCCGTGGTCAGCTTAGTATAGGTGGCTGTCCCAGAAATTCTTTGGAAGGCTTGCTCGCATTCATCTGTCCATTCAAATTCCTTTCCCTTCCTTAGAGTGGCATAGAAGGGGAGAGATCTTATTACGGATCCCGCCAGGAACCTGGACAAGGCTGCCAGCCGTCCGTTGAGTTGCTGTACCTCTTTAATACAAGTCGGGCTTTTCATGTCGAGTACGGCCCTACACTTGTCTGGGTTTTCCTCGATTCCTCTCTGTGTGATCATAAAACCCAAGAATTTACCTGCTTCTACTATGAAGGTGCATTTTGTGGGATTGGGTCGCATGCCGTGTCGTCTTATGGTGTTGAATACTTGTGTCAAGTCGGACAATAACATCTCTTTGTTTTGCGTTTTCACTAGCATGTCGTCTACGTAGACCTCCATGGTCTTTCCAATATGGTCCGAAAAGACTTTGTTCATTAATCTTTGGTAAGTAGCTCCCGCATTTTTGAGACCGAAAGGCATAACAATGTAGCCGTAGTTTGCCTTTGAGGTTAAGAAAGAGGTTTTTTCTTGGTCGGGTGGGTACATTGGGATTTGGTTATATCCCGAGTATGCGTCCATGAAAGAGAGGTATTTGTATCCAGAGGAGGCATCTACCAGTGCGTCAATGTTTGGGAGCGGATAAGGATCTTTTGGACAAGCTTTGTTGAGATCGGTATAGTCGGTACACATTCTCCACCTCCCATTTGACTTTTTTACCAAAATGACATTAGCGAGCCATAGCGGGTATTTGACTTCTCTTATGAAGCCTGCATCTAGTAGAGCTCGTACCTGTTCTTCCACTGCTTGAGAGTGTTCTGGTCCTAACTTTCTGCGCCTTTGTTGTACCGGTCGAGATTCTAGGTAGACTGCTAGCTTATGGCACATTAGTTTGGGATCTATCCCTGGCATGTCTGCAGCCTTCCACGCAAAGAGGTTGGCATTATCGCGTAGAAACTGTGTGAGTGATTCTCTTGTGTCCCCTTTTAGGAGTGTGCTGATGCTGGTTATTTGGTCCGGGGTGTTTCCGATCTGAATTTTCTCTATTTCTCCTTCAGGTTGTGGGCGAAGCTCCTCCCGCCTCCGAGCTCCACCAAGCTCGATTGTGTGGAATTCTTCACCTCTGCCTCTGAGGTTTAGACTTTCGTTGTAACAGTGGCGCGCTATTTTCTGGTCTGCTTTTACTGTAGCTATTCCTTCTGCGGTTGGGAATTTCATGCATAGATGCGGAGTCGAGACTATTGCGCCGAGTTGATTTAACGTTGTCCGACCTATTAGACCATTGTAGGCTGAGCTTATGTCAATGACGATGTAGTCTATTTTGAGTGTTCTAGACTGACTTCCTTTTCCAAAAGTTGTGTGGAGCGGATTGTATCCCGTTGGTTGAACTGGGGTATCTCCTAACCCGAACAGGCTATCCAGATATGCTCTGAGTTCCTTTTCTTCCAAGCCGAGTTTGTCGAAGGCGGTTTTGAATAACATATGGGCAGAGCTGCCCTGGTCTATCAGTGTGCGATGGAGATTTGCGTTTGCCAATATGATTGTGATGACCATGGGATCGTCATGTCTTGATGTGATGCCGGATGCGTCTTCTTTGGTAAAAGTGATCCCCGTGATGTCGAGTGCTTCCTTCCTTTCTGCGACGTGATATATGTCTTTAAGATGTCTTTTGCGGGATGACTTGGAGATTCCTCCTCCGGCGAATCCGCCGTGTATCATGTGGACGTGTCTTTCTGGTGTCCGAGATAATCGCATAGTTGGTCTGACATCTTCTGCTCTTCTTCTTTTCCTTTGTTCATCTTCGTAGGTGGCCAGGTATCGATCTAACCTTCCTTCTCGTACGAGCTTTTCTATGACATTTTTTAAGTCAAAACACTCATTGGTGGAGTGTCCGCAGATCCGATGATATTCACAGTATTTAGCCCGGTTTCTTCCTCCATTTTTGCCTTTGAGTGGTCGAGCTGGTGGTATTTTTTCTTTGGTGTAATTGTGGTACTTTTTGATTTTTTCTCCATGTCGATCTTTCTTTTTTCTGGAATCTTTGTCTTTATCCCGATGGGTGAACCCTGGTTTTGAAGTCTCTCCTAATCGGGAGTTTTCCTCCATGTTGATGTATGATAGCTACGATTTTAGGAAATTGCACGATCGGCAAAAATTCCTTCCGGCAAGTGCACCGGTTATCGTCAAGTAAAAACTCACAATAGAGTGAGGTCGAATTCCACAAGGATTGGTTGATTGAGCAATTCGGATTAGAAATGTGTTCTAGTTGAGCGGAATCAAGATTTAGATGAGAATTGCGGAATGTTAAATTGCATGAATTAAAGAGCGAGAAGCTAAATTGCTGAAATTAAAAAGGGATCGGGGTGATTGCATGAATTTAATTGCAGAATGTAAAGAGAAAGTGGTAGATCAGAAATGGGGAATTCATTGGGGTTTAGGAGATATTGAGATCTCCGAATTAAAACATTTTTATCCCTTCCTCAACCAATGCATTCATTGAATTTTGCTTGGCAATCTTATATGATTGGATCCCAATCCCTT
>NC_029774.3:56031894-56033373 GCF_000817695.3 Arachis duranensis | reverse complement strand
CTTAAACTCCACATGTGATATTCAAGCTTCCTTTATTGGTTTTTTTGCTTCCTTGCCTAGCCTCTTCTTCCCTGAAATCATCCATACAATTGCATCAAAGTCTTGCAGATTTTCATGAGAATTCTTCCATTCATAGCATTTAAGTAATATAACTAAAAACTCATGGAATTTGCATCAAAATCATACTGTTTGGATGGTTCATTGCTTTGTTGTTCATTTAACCATTCTTGGTTACTTTAAGCTCAAGAAAATGCATAAAACAACTAAGACTAACAGAAAAATGCTAGTGAAACTAGCCTAAGATGCCTTGGCATCACAACACCAAACTTAATACTTGCTTGTCCCTAAGCAAGTCCTGAGTTATTTGAGAGGAAAGTATGAAACAGAAAGCAATTACATTGGCTATATTAGCAAGCATTTGAAGTTCATTAGAAGGGTTTTATGCAGAAAGTTGCAGTATCACTTTTTCATTCTTATTAGGTAGGATTATCACTTTTTCATTGCATCCATCAAATACTGCTATGGCCTCTTGTTATTCTTATGTCTTTGGCACTTTTCCCTTCTTTGTTTTTCTTTTTCTTAGAGCTCCTTTGCTCCTTGTTTGCTCAGTGTCATGTGTTGCACAAGCCTTTGGCATTTTCTTTTTCTTATCAGTGCAGTACACATATCCACTACAGGCATTTTAGTTTACATTTCTTCTTGAGACATTGGTGCCCAGCACCTCTTTGTGTGACTAAATGTTTTGTATTTAGGTTGCTCTTGATAATGGACTTTTGGTTGATAATCCCGGGTTAGTTAACCCGAGTTACCAAGTGTTGAAACACTCCTCAGAACCTATTCATCCAAGCATATCCTTAATACATAAACACCATAGGCATTTGTCTCAGAAGTTCAAACCATTGGTGCCTAGCTTATTTTCTCAATTTTTTTTTTGCTTTTTGGTTGCCCTTTTTCAGTGGCTTTTTCTTCTTTTTTTTTTCTTTCTTTTTCATGGCCAAAGACATTTGTTCCTCAAGATCCATAGACAGTATTCAACTTCTACACAAAAATGATAATTCTACACTCAATTTCCAGTGATATGACTAAACAATCAAGCATGCATACCACCACTTAATTCTACTTGATTTGTCACTAAATGAGCCAAGTTACTTTTGTTCAAACTTTTCTTTTATTTTTGGAAACAGAACAAGCATGGAAAGCATTTGTTTAAGAAGGTGAAGTTATATCCAAACATCTAGACATTCACTTTATTCAAAGCAGTAAACCAACACTCATACTAAAAACTCCACATTCCAGAAAGATTCAACAATTACAGTTTAAACCAGAACAAGCATGCTTTTGTTTGCCTTTTAAAGAATGGTCAAGGAACAACACCACCTTGTGAAATTTCTTGTTTTTTCTTTGTTGCCAGGAAACAATTTGATTTCTCCTTCTTCTCCTAGTTGTTGCTTCATGTTCTTTCTAAGATCCTTGTTTCCT
>NC_029774.3:56030623-56031169 GCF_000817695.3 Arachis duranensis | reverse complement strand
CCTTATGCCAGGAGGATCCTTCTGATCTGTTTCTATTGATTCTTGTGGCTTTAACTCTTGCAATTCTTGTTTTCCTTCCAAGGACTGTTTCAGAGTTTCAGCTGCTGGATTGCTTTCCTCCAAACACAGATGGCTACTATCATCCTTAAGCTTTTCAGGTTCTGGTTCAGGCTCAAATGCAGGTTTGAAAACATGGAAAATGAGCTGTTCATCATGTATTCTCAAAATTAGCTCTCCTTGTTCTACATCTATGAGCGTTCTAGCAGTGGCTAGAAATGGCCTTCCCAGAATGATAGGGTGTAGGTAGCTTTCCTCCATATCCAAAATGACAAAGTCTGTGGGGAAGAAATAATTTTCCACTTTCACCAGCACATTCTCAACTACCCCTTCAGATTGCTTCTGAGTTTTGTCAGCCAGTTGTATGATTACATCAGTGGATCTCACCTCATTCAGTTGTAGCCTCTTCATAAGAGTCAGAGGCATCACATTTATGCTAGCTCCCAGATCACAGAATCCTCTGTCAATTTTTGTTTCCCCTATGATGCA
>NC_029774.3:56027465-56028656 GCF_000817695.3 Arachis duranensis | reverse complement strand
TGATGTCTCTCCTCTCCTACCTGTCATACAAGAATACAGCACAGTAACAAACAAGTGAAATACTCTTGGTTAATGGAAGAGTATGGTTAGAGATGTTGAGGAATTAATTCAAATAGTTAGTGGGTCAGTGAGTTAGTTGCTTGAATTTAAAGGCATAAAGAAAGAAAGCAAGTAACAGAGTGCAGAAATTAAAATTCAACAAGTAACTTGAACTGAATTAAGAAAACAAGAAAAATGCTCAATCTAGTTAACTTCCAATTTGAGAATTGTCAATCGAAAACCAATCCCCGGCAACGGCGCCATAAACTTGATAGCTACGATTTTAGGAAATTGCACGATCGGCAAAAATTCCTTCCGGCAAGTGCACCGGTTATCGTTAAGTAAAAACTCACAATAGAGTGCGGTCGAATCCCACAAGGATTGGTTGATTGAGCAATTCGGATTAGAAATGTGTTCTAGTTGAGCGGAATCAAGATTTAGATGAGAATTGCGGAATGTTAAATTGCATGAATTAAAGAGCGAGAAGCTAAATTGCTGAAATTAAAAAGGGATCGAGGTGATTGCATGAATTTAATTGCAGAATGTAAAGAGAAAGTGGTAGATTAGAAATGGGGAATTCATTGGGGTTTAGGAGATATTGAGATCTCCGAATCAAAACATTTTTATCCCTTCCTCAACCAATGCATTCATTGAATTTTGCTTGGCAATCTTATATGATTGGATCCCAATCCCTTGGCTCACCAATTCTCTCTAAAAGCAAACAAATTCCAATCCCTTGGTTTAAATGTTCATAAGAAGAGATGATGCTCAATCACTGATTATACCACACAGTTTCATGAACCACAATTAAAATGGGAACAAGAGCAGTTTATAGGCATCTTCCTGGACTCCATTGGACTTCACAGTGTCGCAAATTCTCAGGAATTTTGTCAGATGTTGGTTTGGATCTTCATTAGCACTCCCACCAAATGAACAATGATTCTCCACCAGTGATATTAACTGTGGTTTGAGTTCAAAATTGTTGGCCTGAATGGGTGGTTTCTGAATGCTGCTACCACAATTCCCAGAGGTTGGGTTTATGTATGAACGAAGAACCCTCCTCTCGGGAACAGCATTGTTTCCATCAGCTCTCTCATGGTTGTGAACTTCTCTATCCATGTTGAGATCTAGAGCTTCCTCAAAATTGTCCTC
>NC_029774.3:56025222-56027365 GCF_000817695.3 Arachis duranensis | reverse complement strand
ATCAAGGTCCTTTCCAGACTCCACATCAACAGCAGGCTCCGGAGGAAACATAGATATCGGGACCGCATCGACAGCAACGTCGTCCCGATATGAAGCTTCCACACCAGATCTATTCCCGACCAAAGGGGAAGTCGGGTTCTCAACCGGAATTTTGGGGTCGGACATCGGGACCTCATCCTCAGTAGGAGCAGGAACAATCTGGCCATCCACAATGACGTTATCCGTACTGAACAAGCTCAAATCTAGGTCGGGAGCAAGAACTCGGACCTGAGCCTTCAAATTCTCGAACATGGCATCCATGCCCTTGGCCACATGACCTTCCAGCTCGTAAAACTTGTCCTGCGCGGATTGCAACTCCTCCCTTGTCTCCACAAGCTCGGCATATAACTTGGTATAATTCTCCGTAGCCGCCTTCGCCATCTCCTCAGATGTCTTCGCTGACGCCACAGCCGCAGTAGCCCTAGCTTTCTCTTTCTCCAAAGAGGCCTCCAGCTCAGTAATCCTGGCAGCCTTCAGTTGACTAATCTTATCAAGCTCGGACTGAGCCTTCTCAAGTCGGGAGCTGGTCGCACCAATGGGGGACTTCTTGAACTCCCGGGCAATAGCGGCATGAAGACTGGCCATCCGGACACAGCTCCGCGCCATATACTGAAAATGATGCTCCATAGACGCATCATCAGTAGAAATAAAGGTCTGAGGAAGGATATGCTGCTCAATCCAACCTAGAGCATCAAAGTCCTTATCATTGAAACTGGCAAGCTCCTGAGAGGTCTTCTGCTTCTTAGGAGGAGGACCCGAGAACGGAGGAGGAGAAGAAGTAGCAGAGGTCGGAGGATCCTGGCTTACAGCTCGGAACTGAGGAGTCGGAATAGTCTTCGACCGAGTCTGAACACCCACGGTAGTCTTCTGCGGAGAGGATCGGACAGAAGCATCCCCGGCCTCGAGATTTCGAGCAGCCACCGACTTCTTCGTCCGACGAAGAAATTTCATGGAATCCGCCTGAGAAGACATCTCTGCAAGAAATAAAAGGGATTACCACAACAGAAATTCCACCAAAAATAAAGCAAAACACAAAGGAAAGGTCGGAATCTCAAAGAGGTCGGGAACTACCTAACTCGGAACGGAGAAGGCTTGGATCTCCCAACATTTTCTTCGTGTCCAAGTGAGGTGCCCGACCCCATAAACTGCTTACCACACCTACAAAAGCCTGCTCCACCTCATCTAGACTCTCAAACGTATACTTAACAGACACTACATTCTCCTGCCAACAAAGAGGAAAAGAAGGCTCCCCACTCTCATCTAGAAAGAAAGGTCGGACGTCCCCAGTAGCCCGGACCTTGAAATAATAGTTCTTAAAATCGTGAAAAGACTCATCATACAGGGTACAGAACTTCCTCCCCTGGTTTGCCCTAAAAGAGACCCAAGACACTTTCCCCCCACCCGAACCCGGCTTCGTCAACACAAACAAATAGGAAAAAAGAGAAATAGAGGGAGGGACACCCAAAAACTGGCACAAAGTTGGAACAGCTTTAAAAATGCCCAGGAATTTGGATGGAGCTGCGTAGGGGCAAGGTTACAGGACCACAACACCTCGGACACCAGGTCGGTAAAAGGAAGTCGGACACCCAGCTTAGAGAAAAAACAATCATAGGCGTAAAAGAAGAGCTTCTCGGAACTGTCTAAAGGCGGGAAGCAAACTCTCTCCTCGGAATCCGGGGCTACTAACTCATAATCCCTCTCAGACTCCCTATCCTCACATATGCTACATTGCCTACGAAACCTAGCTAAATACTCAGAATCTACCACAGAAGGGACTCTTAAAGGAACAGGATCTACCCAACCAAGACCACTCGGAATCTTGGTCGACATTGCTTGAAGAACCTTTCGAGACATAAAAATCTTGCCTACAAAGAAGAATACAACAAGCAAGGCAAAAATCACGTAAGGGCAGACAGCAAAAACCCATTCAGCAAAACGAGAAAACAAAGTTCTTTCAAAATGCAGCCACTCGAAAACAAAATACCAAAGAGAAAAGAGCCCCCCCACATACAAAATAACCAAAGCAATGGCGGCGCCTCTTTACGGGGCAACCCAGGCATAAAAAGAAAAAGAAACAGAAGCATATGTGCACAAGAAAAAGAGA
>NC_029774.3:56018599-56025209 GCF_000817695.3 Arachis duranensis | reverse complement strand
AAAACGGTGCTCGAAAAAGGAGATGGCGAAACTTAGAAAAACAGGAAGGGAACAGAATAAACGAAGAAAAAGGAAGGGAGCAAATAAATAATGCCTTCGCAGAGCCCGAACGGAAATCGAGGAGAAACGGTAAAATGCAATAAATGCAGGAACGGCCATTTTTGAAATTTGAAAAAACTACTATGCCCGAGCTCGACCTCCCAAGAGGGACGAACTCGGGCAGGGGCACTGTTCATACCCTGACCGAGCTCCCCAAACTCGGGAAGTTCATAGAAGGTCCGACCTCGTCCCAAGGCCCACGCCTGAGGTCGGACCTCGGACAAATAAACTAAGAAAGCCCATCAGAAGGAATGAAGCCCAAAACCTAAAGGCCGAAAAGGCCTAGGAAAGGCGGTTCCACAAAGATGGAGATAAAACTCCCAAAAAGATAAGATAAGATAAGAATATCTTATCCAGGGGAGATCACGGCCAACTACTATAAATACACTGGAGCACCCAGGTATGACACATTCCACATTCTACACATATCTGCTTGAACCCATGCTAACTTAAGCATCGGAGTGTCATTGCAGGTACAACCACCAGCCGCTCGGCACATCAAGCTCGGGTCATAGCACCCTCACCTCAGGTCTTGCCAGACGACCGAGCTACACGTTTCAGGTAACCCTTGGAACAAAAACTATTATTGATTCATTGAATTACAATAGAGCTCCCTAACCCAATGAAAGGGGGTTTAGTTAGTCATAGCTCTGAATTCAATTACAAAAAGTATGAAAACTAGAAAAATGATCCAAAGTTCCCCCCTAACTTAAATTCTATCCTATTTATACACTTTCTAAATTGAGCTTCTGTTGTGTTTCTTGGGCTTTGAGGCCTTTCCCTGATTTCCTTTTACCTTGGGTTTATGATCCATAATCCTGATGAGGCTGCTGATCCAATTCTGTAACATTCATTGAGCCAACTTAGTGATAATCAAGTAATGACACATGACTCAACAAATTGAAATTCCAGACTCATCAATTCTTCAGGCCCAATCCCATAAACCATGATATTCAATTGGGTTTCATACCAGAGTACGTTTAAGTTAATGTTTGTGCTCAAATGCTAACTTAAACTGCAATATCTTTGGCCCAGAAACCTTTTCAAATAGTGGCGTTTAAGTTGCAGTTTAAGCTTCAGTTTAAGGTTAAACTGAAGCTTAAACGTGGAAATGAAGAAAGCAACCCTGGAGGAGAATTTTTGGTCGAACACGTTTAAGCTTCAGTTTAAGGTTAAACTGAAGCTTAAACATGGAAATGGAAGAAAGCAACCCCTGAGTGTGAATTTGGTCGAACACGTTTAAGCTTCAGTTTAAGGTTAAACTGAAGCTTAAACTTGAATATCACATGTGGAGTTTAAGTTCCAGTTTAAGCTTAAACTGGAACTTAAACTCCACATGTGATATTCAAGCTTCCTTTATTGATTTTGTTGCTTCCTTGCCTAGCCTCTTCTTCCCTGAAATTATCCAAACAACTGCATCAAAGTCTTGCAAAATTTCATGAGAAATCTTCCATTCATAGCATTCAAGTAATATAACTAAAAACTCATGGAATTTGCATCAAAATCATACTGTTTGGATGGTTCATTGCTTTGTTGTTCATTTAACCATTCTTGGTTACTTTAAGCTCAAGAAAATGCATAAAACAACTAAAACTAACAGAAAAATGCTAGTGAAACTAGCCTAAGATGCCTTGGCATCAATGTACTTTTCTGCTCTCTCCTGCACCTCGTTCAGAGATGTGGGATACTTCTTTGATATGGATTGACTAAAAGGCCCTTCTCGCAGACCGTTAATGAGGCCCATGATGGCAGCCTCTGTTAGAAGGTTTTGTATATCCATGCATGTTTTGTTGAATCTCTCCATGTAGTTTCGCAGGGTTTCCCGCTCCCCTTGTCTGATTCCTAGTAAGCTCGGAGCATGTTTTGCTTTGTCCTTTTGAATGAAGAATCTGGCCAGGAATTTTTTAGTCAAATCATCGAAATTTGAGATGGACCTAGGAGGGAGATTATCGAACCATCTAATTGCTGTTTTTGTTAAAGTGGTTGGAAAGGCTTTGCAACGAACTGCATCTGAGGCATCGGTGAGGTACATTCTACTTCTGAAGTTACTGAGATGATGGCTAGGATCCGTTGTGCCGTCGTACAAGGTCATGTCTGGGAGTTTGAAGTCCTTTGGGATTTTTGTCTTCATGATTTCTTTGGTGAATGAATCTTGTTCCTTGCGGGCGCTATCTTCGGGGGTGGGTTGGCTGGCTTTAGTCTTGACATCGACTTCAAGTTTTAGGAGTTTGTTCTCCAATTCCTGGCGTTGTCTTATTTCTCTTTGTAGATCTTTTTCAGCCTCTCATTGACGTAGAGCATCTTCTTCAAGTTGTTTTAACCGGTCTTGAAGTGCCTCCAGGGCTCCCTCGTTTGGGGAGTTTTTATTGTTGATTTGGAGAGTATCCTTTGGTGTAGTGTCTGCGTTTTTGTGCGGCATTCTATCCTCTAGATTTGAATCATGGTCGTTGTCATGGTCGTCCGCCATGGTGATGGGATGACTTCCAGGTTTCCCGACAACGGCGCCAATGTTCCGTGGTTACCTGAAACTATAGGTCGATCTCGGACGAGATCTTCTGTGTGGGTCGGAGCTGCTGTATCCGACTTATTGGACTTGGTGATGGTGCTGATCCTTCGTTCCCGGAGGGTGGGGGTACCTGCAAGGGACTCCGATGCTTAAGTTAGCAAGGGTATTAAGCAGGTATTGAGTAGAATCAGAGTATGAGTTATACCTGAGTGCTCCAGTGTATTTATAATGATGTAGAGTGACCTCTTTGGGTAAGATAAGTTAGTTATCTTATCTTATCTTATCTTATCTTTGACTGGGGTCTTCTTATCTTCAAGGGAACCGCCTTTATCTCTACAGGCTTGGGCTGCCCTTGGATTTGGGACGTGTTCCTCCGTTTGGGCCCTTTGTTTGGGCCTTCTTGTGACTTGGCCGAGCTCTTGAGAAAGAGGTCGGGTTGTCCTGACCTGAAGAGATCGGTCGCTTTGTCTGTAGAATATCCCGGGTCGGTCAGCTCGACCCAGGGTATGAACATAATCCATCTTTTCTTTTATTGTAGGACTAGTTGACCATGTCTTCTCGCAAAAATATTGTAGAGACATCTTCTAAAGTTCCCGAGGGGATGTCTGACTGGTTGGACTCCCTTGTCTTAATGTGTGTTTCTGTTGTGGATGCTAAGTTTTGTGTAGAGCTGAGAAAACATCATAGGGTTTCTGGTAGCGGTGCCCAGGAGAGCGATTTTGAGCTTGTAGCGCCTGATTCTGACGAGAGGGTTTGCTTTCCGACTTCGGTCGAGGGGGAGCATCCTTTCTTCTACGCCAATGAATATTTTTTCAGCCAATTGAACATTACTTTTCCTTTTACTGCTTTTGAGACCGACTTCTTGTCATAGTGTAACGTTGCCCCATCCCAGCTTCACCCAAATTCCTGGGGTTTTATCAAGATCTTTCAGTTGCTTTGTCATGAATCAGGTGCCAAACCTTTTCAGACTCTTTTTCTTTATCTCTTCGTTTTGGCCAAGCCTGGGGCTTCTTCCAAAAAGAAAGCTTCTTGCGTTTCTTTTAGATCTGCCCAGGGGCATAAGGTTTTTGCCATGTATGACGAGTCCTTTAAAGACTTTAAGAACTATTTCTTTAAAGTTCGAGCTATTGAGGGGGCCCGCCCCTTTTTTCTTGATGAAAATAATGAGCCTGCTTATCCTCTGGAATGGCAAAAGAATGTGACAGTGTCTTGTTATACATGGGAGATGCTTGACGAGGTTGAGCGGGCTTTTGTGGTTGTTCTAGAGGACATATGGGGGGAACCCTCCCATCTTGACACCAAAAAGTTTCTAGAGGATCCGTCCCTGGTCCGAACTATGTTGGGTACTGTCTAACTTGTTTTTATTCTTTGTTTCTTAGCTTTGCTTCCTCTTATTTTATGATTGTAATCTTTTACTATGGTTAATTCTATTTTTCAGAGATGTCAAAAAATAATGACTCCATGAAGGCCTTCAAAAAGGCAAGGAAGGCTGCTGCTGCTCAAAGCATATCGGCCAAGGCGGTAGGAGAGGGGTTTTCTCAAGTTCAGGTGAAGCCGCTCGTGCCGAGTTCACCCGGGCCAAGAAGGGTGATCCCTACTCCTCGGGTTTTAATAGCTGACCCTCCCCAAACTTTAGCTGCAGCCTCTGGCGCTCCTCCTCCAAAAAAGCAAAAAACATCTGAGTCCTTTAACCTTGATGTCCCAGATTTTGATGCCGTCGAGTTTGTCGACCAGCAAATTGCCCCTATGGAGGCCTTTCAATGGATGATGTGTCCATTCTTCATCACCTGGAGTTCATAACTAGAAGCAGTGTGAAGATGGCTCATATGGGTGCGGCTCTTTTTTGAACGGCTCAGGTATCCCAGTTCATTCTACAAAGTCTTTTATGATGGAGGCTAAGTCAGAGTTTGATAGGATCAAAACGTTTGAAGGAGGAGCTGGAGGTAAATTTGGGGAAGGTGGAAAAGGAGTTAGAGGGTGAAAAGGCTAGCTCTGTGGCTTTGGCGGCTTCTATGAAGCTGGCTGAAGACAAGGCGTTGAAGCATAAGGAGAGCTATATTTCGGCCTACCGAGAAGTGGTGTGGTGCACGAAATTGTGATCATCAATGGTGCCATCAACATGGTACGCTCAATTGCAATCTCAACTCTTTATCACAACTTCGCACAACTAACCAGCAAGTGCACTGGGTCGTCCAAGTAATAAACCTTACGCGAGTAAGGGTCGATCCCACGGAGATTGTTGGTATGAAGCAAGCTATGGTCATCTTGTAAATCTCAGTCAGGCGGATTCAAATGGTTATGGAGGATTAATGATTAAAAGATAAATAAAACATAAAATAAAGATAGAGATACTTATGTAATTCATTGGTGAGAATTTCAGATAAGCGTATGGAGATGCTTTATCCCTTCCGTCTCTCTGCTTTCCTACTGTCTTCATCCAATCCTTCTTACTCCTTTCCATGGCAAGCTGTATGTTGGGCATCACCGTTGTCAATGGCTACAGTCCCGTACTCTCAGTGAAAATGTTCAACGCGCTCTGTCACAGCACGGTTAATCATCTATCGGTTCTCAATCAGGTTGGAATAGAATTCAGTGATTCTTTTGCATCTGTCACTAACACCCAGCCTTCAGGAGTTTGAAGCTTATCACAGTCATTCAATCCTCGAATCCTACTCAGAATACCACAGACAAGGTTTAGACCTTTCGGATTCTCTTGAATGCCGCCATCAATTCTAGCTTATACCACGAAGATTCTGATTAAGGAATCCAAAAGATAAACATTCAAGCCTTGTTTGCTTGTAGAACAGAAGTGGTTGTCAGGCACGCGTTCATAAGTGAGAATGATGATGAGCGTCACATAATCATCACATTCATCATGTTCTTGGGTGCAAATGAATATCTTAGAACAAGAATAAGCTGAATTGAATAGAAGAACAATAGTAATTGCATTAACACTCGAGGTACAACAGAGCTCCACACCTTAATCTATGGTGTGTAGAAACTCCACCATTGAAAATACATAAGAACAAGGTCTAGGCATGACCGAGAGGCCAGCCTCCATGATCTAAGGACTAGGCATCCAAAGATGATCCTAAGATCTAAAGTGATTAAAAGATGAAAATACAATAGCAAAAGGTCCTACTTATAGAGAACTAGTAGCTTAGGGTTTAAAAAGATGAGTAAATGACATAAAAATCCACTTCCGGGCCCACTTAGTGTGTGCTTGGGCTGAGCATTGAAGCTTTCATATGTAGAGACTTTTCTTGGAGTTAAACGCTTGAAGGCAACGCCAGGCAGCCTTGCAAGAAGTTGGCGTTGCCAACTTAGGAAAAGGGGGCGTTGTTGAAGGCAACGCCAGGCAGCCCTGGAGAAGCACAAGTTGGCGTTGCCAACTTGGAGAATGGAGGGCGTTGTTGAAGGCAACGCCAGGCAGCCCTGGAGAAGCAAAGTTGGCGTTGCCAACTTGAAGCTGGCGTTGCCAATGCCACACACAAGCAAGGCAAGCTTGGCCCTGGAAGAAGCAAAGTTGGCATTGCCAACTTGAAGCTGGCGTTGCCAACGCCACACACAAGCTAACTTGGCCCAGGAAAATGGGATGCACGTTGCCAACTCCAAGTTATGAAGGCGTGTTCCTTGGCAACGCACACAAGCAAGAATGAAGCCTTGAAGAGGAGCTCGAGGGCGTTGCCAACGCCAAGAACCATAGGCGTTATTCAAGGCAACGCCAAGCAACTTTGGCACCATAGGAAACAACCTCGAGCACGTTGCCAATGCCACTATCATTGGCGTGTTCCTTGGCAACGCCAGAAATGGTTGCTTGGCTAGGCACCAAGTCTTGGGTGCCAGCCAGGTTGCCAACGCCAGAAGCCTTGCCATGCACGTTGCCAATGCCAGGAAGGGCACCAACCAAGTTGCCAACGCCCATAAGCCATGCCATGCACGTTGCCAACGCCCATAAGCCTTGCCATGCACGTTGCCAACGCCAGGAAGCAAACATGGAGCCTT
>NC_029774.3:56016800-56018164 GCF_000817695.3 Arachis duranensis | reverse complement strand
CTAGGAAAGTCCAATTGAGGTGATTCCAGTGGCATTGAAAAATAGACATCAAGAGCTTTCCAATGATGTATAATAGTCCATATTGAAGCAGAAGGTTGACACTCAAATTCTGGGCTACATTTAGCATGAAAATAGAGCCAAGAAGGGGAAAAGCAAGTTGTTAGCAACAACTTGGGCTAGCAACGCCCAAGTCTCAAACTTCACTTCCAGGAAATTGTGATGCACGTTGCCAACGTGTATTAAGGCCAGCGTTATTGACAAAAACGCCAAGCCAATGGGCCAGAAGCATGATGAATGAACTCTTCCTTTCCAAGTCTAGTAACACTTCTTCCAATTGAGCCAAGAATTCAACAAAGAGGAAGCCCATATTGCTAACCCAATTCAAGACCTTTGAAAGAGTTTTGGGACTAGTATAAATAGAGATTGAGTTTGTACTTTAAGGGGACTTTTGACACTTAGAATTTTAGACTCTTAGCACTTTATTTTGAGAACTCTTTAGTACTTCCGGGAGGATACCCAGGAGAGCATTTTTTAGTTTTTTTTTGGAATTTCTCTTCTTCATCTTCTAAAGCTTTAAGCCTTTCTTGATTCTTCTTCATCTTTCTTGGCACTTAGTTTAATTTTGGTTTATGGCAATTGTTGTTGAGATTGGAGCTATGACTCACTAAACCCCATTTTCATTAGGGGGAAGAGCTCTGCTTGTTGAAATGAATTGGTGAACTCATCTTCTCCTCCTCAATTCTAGTGGTTGATCTAAAGAGGAAACTCTTGATCTTCAAAGATTCAACCACCATCGAGAGAAGGGTTAATCTATATGAATTATGTGGTGAATTTGAGGAATGAGCCACATAACTCAGTTTAGAGTTCATCCTTTCATGATTTCCTTAATCAACACACCTTGGTTAGTATGTGAGATGTAACTCTCCTTGGTTGAGATTAAGGGAATTATGTGGCTGGATTAAGATTGAGCTTCAACTCTTCTCATGAACAATTAGATCACGAGAGTGGCAATTGGTTATGTTGAGAGAGATTGAATCACCAAGAGATTGGGATTCACTCACCCACTTGCCATGGATCTATACCCATGATTGAGAAGGATTTGACTAACATCAATTCATGAAAACTTGCATCTCTGATCCCTAATGATCCTCTCTATCATTAATTCTCATTTCTTTTGCTCCCATTACCCCATTTCCCTTCTACATTCTTGCAATTTACTATTCTTGTTATTTACATTCTGTCTCTTTATTTCTTGCTCTTTGCTCTTATGCTCTTTAAATTTCTGCAACCTTTAATTCCTTGCAATTTATCTTTGATGTCATTTAAGTTTCTTGCATTTTAAGTTTCCGTTATTTACTTTCATT
>NC_029774.3:56008629-56010629 GCF_000817695.3 Arachis duranensis | reverse complement strand
AAATTTTAATTTTAGTTTAGTCAATTTTGCATAGGAATATCATCATAAGTTGTTAGCTATTAATGTCACTTTAAGAATCTCAAACTTTTGGAATTTTGTTGCAGGAAAGAAAGAAAGAAGTGATGGGGAATCTTGGAAGCATATAATGAAAGAAAGAAAGAAGTGATGGGGAATCTTGGAAGCATATAATGAAAGAAAGAAAGAAATGATGGGGAATCTTGGTGAGTGAGGTCACGGATACACAAGGAAGGGAAGTCACATGAGTTTTGAACTTTGTGCATGGGGAAAAACAACTCAACATGCATTGGGCACAAGGAAGCATGCTCCCCATGCCATGACCGAGCCTTAAATGTCACTAGAACCATGCATCCCCACCAACTTTCACTTTAAATACTTCAACCATATTCATCAAACCTCACTCTTCATCACTCATTCTTCTACCCCCATAACCTCATTTCATTACCCGAACTCATACTCAACCTCCAACCTATTCCATATTTCACAAATTCTAGCCTTGAACCTCATCTTTACCCAACAAAACTCTTGAAGCATCACATCCCCTCACATAACCGAAACACCCCACCTCCCCTCACCATCATTTTCTAGCTAACCTAAGTCATATTGTTGTCATATATCCCTTCCATTCACAACCATTTTCCTGGTGCTTGAGGACAAGCATTCATCTAAGTTTGGTGTGGGAGATTCAACCCTTGCAAGTGAATTTCAATGGCTTCATCATCAAGGGATAGGAGAGAAGATGAATTTGATCAAAGAAGATTCAAATCCAAACACAACGAGCGTATCTTCAGCTGGACACAACAGAGAAAGAGTTACTAGCCGTGGTATATGCTTTTGATAAGTTTAGACAATATTTGATTGGATCTAAAGTCTTAGTATATACTGACCATGCTGCTATTAAGTATCTTATGTCAAAACAGGATGCCAAACCAAGGCTAATCAGATGGGTGCTACTCCTACAAGAGTTTGACATTGAGATCAAAGATAGAAAGGGCAGTGAGAATCAAGTTGCTGATCACTTATCAAGGGTACCACAAGATGCATACCAAGACAACCTTCCATCAATAAATGAAGAGTTTCCAAATGAACACCTCTTGCACATTCAACATGTCCCTTGGTTTGCAGACATGGCCAACTACAAGGCGGAAAGAATCATTCCACAAGAGTACACAAAACAACAAGTTAAGAAGCTGCTACATGAGGCTAGGTTCTTCTTCTGGGATGAACCATTCTTGTTCAAAAGATGCCCAGACGGAATGATAAGAAGATGTGTGCCAGAAAATGAGATGAAGGACATACTATGGCATTGTCACAACTCTAATTATGGTGGTCATTTTGGAGCCGAAAGAACGGCTGCAAAGGTCTTTCAAAGTGGCTTCTATTGGCCCTCAATCTTCAAGGATGCTAGAGAGTTTGTGAGCCATTGCAATGAATGTCAAAGAACAGGGGGTTTGTCAAAGAAAAATGAGATGCCGCAGAAGTTCATCTTGGAAGTGGAACTCTTTGATCTGTGGGGAATAGATTTCATGGGACCTTTTCCCCCATCCTACACGTTCAAATACATCCTGGTAGCAGTGGAGTATGTCTCCAAATGGGTAGAAGCAATAGCCACCACCACATGTGATACCAACGTGGTCTTGCAATTCCTCAAGAAGAACATCTTCACAAGATTTGGAGTACCCAAAGGACTTATAAGTGATGGGGGAAGCCACTTTTGCAACAAGCAACTAAATTCTTTACTCCACAAATATGGTGTTACTCACAAAGTGGCCACACCATATCACCCTCAAACCAATGGGCAAGCTGAACTTGCCAACAGAGAGCTAAAAAGGATCTTGGAGAAAACTGTGGGAACAACAAGAAAGGATTGGGTTAGGAAGCTGGATGATGCACTTTGGGCATATAGGACAGCCTTCAAGACACCCATAGGAAAATCTCCATTTCAGCTGGTGTATGGAAAAGCATGCCACCTCCCTGTAGAG
>NC_029774.3:56004732-56005791 GCF_000817695.3 Arachis duranensis | reverse complement strand
AAAAGGGACATGAAGACTAAAGGTGGTGAAGTTCCTTTTGTTTTTCTTTATGTTTTATTAAATAAAGAAGATGTATGTCTGAAATATGGTATACCTTCTAAGATGCATTTTTTTTTTTTTGAAGCATTTTCTTTTATGTTGCCCATTCCATGCATCACTGCTCACAGGTTTGGAATGGTTGCTTGTCTTAAGTACTTTTGCTTGTCAATGGAATAAAAGATGTAGTTTGAGCAAGAACAGAGAGAATTCTAGCTTAAAAAGAATCATGTTGTCCCATAAGAAAAGTGCTAGCATATATACATTTATTGTGAAAGAATCAATGTTCAAGAAATTCAAAAGAATGCTTGCTTATACAAGACTAGTTCGGTTAAGGATCACAAAGACTTTACCAGTAAAAGCACAAATAACCTTGACAATAAAGAAAATAGAGTACAAAGAATGAAAGGCTAGGCATCAATGACAAAATTTGGATATGTGTCTGTGGTGATTGATGTTAAGAGACATACTTGGGCTAGTAAATCCGAGGGGTGCTTCATCACCCGATAACTTGAGTTAACTAACTCGGGATTATCGATTGAAAACCCACAATCAAGAGTAGCTCTATAACAGAACATTTAGCAACCCAAAGAGGTGCTGGACACCACTATCCAAACAAAATTTCAATGTTATATGCCTGTGATTGAATGTGTTAAGGAGAGAGGCTTGAGTTAGTAAATCTGTAAGAGTGTCTCAACACTTAACAACTTGAACCAACTGGTTTGGGATTGTTGATTGAAAGCTTATGCTAAAGAGCCGCCTTAAGACAAGATTTCGAGCTCATTGGAAATGAAAAAAAAGGGGGAATATAAAAAAAGAAGAGAAGCATCAAGGAAAGAATGGTTCAAGGGTCATGTGCTAAGGTATAAAAGAAGTCTAGTGAAGTTAACCAATTTAGTATTAAGGCAAGCATTTTAATTGAAAAAGTTGAATAGTTGTGCTCAATTACAATAAATTAATGACCACACAAGTGGGGATGACATGCTCAATGAAAAGAATTACTCTCTGGAAGAACATTCGAGT
>NC_029774.3:55999301-56003426 GCF_000817695.3 Arachis duranensis | reverse complement strand
AACCTTACCTTCTTTGAGGAAGCATAACTTGAGCTAGGAAAGTCCAATTGAGGTGATTCCAGTGGCGTTGGAAAATAGACATCAAGAGCTTTCCAATGATGTATAATAGTCCATATTGAAGCAGAAGGTTGACACTCAAATTCTGGGCTACATTTAGCATGAAAATAGAGCCAAGAAGGGGAAAAGCAAGTTGTTAGCAACAACTTGGGCTAGCAACGCCCAAGTCTCAAACTTCACTTCCAGGAAATTGTGATGCACGTTGCCAACGTGCATTAAGGCCAGCGTTATTGACAAAAACGCCAAGCCGATGGGCCAGAAGCATGATGAATGAACTCTTCCTTTCCAAGGCTAGTAACACTTCTTCCAATTAAGCCAAGAATTCAACAAAGAGGAAGCCCATATTGCTAACCCAATTCAAGATCTTTGAAAGAGTTTTAGAAGTAGTATAAATAGAAGAGATTGGTGTACTTGTAAGGGACTTTTACACTTTTTGACACTTAGAACTTTTTCATATTTTTTAGCACTTTATTTTGAGAACTCTTTAGTACTTCCGGGAGGATACCCAGGAGAGCATTTTTTAGTTTTTTTTTGGAATTTCTCTTCTTCATCTTCTAAAGCTTTAAGCCTTTCTTGATTCTTCTTCATCTTTCTTGGCACTTAGTTTAATTTTGGTTTATGGCAATTGTTGTTGAGATTGGAGCTATGACTCACTAAACCCCACTTTCATTAGGGGGAAGAGCTCTGCTTGTTGAAATGAATTGGTGAACTCATCTTCTCCTCCTCAATTCTAGTGGTTGATCTAAAGAGGGAACTCTTGATCTTCAAAGATTCAACCACCATCGAGAGAGGGGTTAATCTATATGAATTATGTGGTGAATTTGAGGAATGAGCCACATAACTCAGTTTAGAGTTCATCCTTTCATGATTTCCTTAATCCTTGGTTGAGATTATGGGAGTTGTGTGGCTGGATTAGATTTGAGCTTCATCTCTTCTCATGAACAATTAGATCATGAGAGTGGCAATTGGTTATGTTGAGAGAAATTGGATCACCAAGAGATTGGGATTCAATTACCCACTTGTCATGGATCTATACCCATGATTGAGAAGGAATTGATCAACATCAATTCATGAGAATTTGCATCTCTGATCCCTAATGATTCTCTCTATCATTAATTCTCATTTCTTTGCTCTTAGTGCTTGAATACCCATTGCCCAATTCCCTCTTACACTGTTGCAATTTATTATTCTTGTCATTTACATTCTGCAACCTTTAATTTCTTGCAATTTACTTTTGATGTCATTTAAGTTTCTTGTAATTTAAGTTTCCGTTATTTATTGTCACTTTATTTCTTTCTTCTAGTTCTTTACATTCTTTGCCATTTAAATTCTTGCAATCATGTTCAAAAATCAAAATGCTCATGAAATCAAAACTATGTTTGCTTGACTAAATCTACCATTTAACTAAAGTTGCTTAATCTACCAATCTCCGTGGATCGACCTCACTCTTTGTGAGTTTTATTACTTGATACGACCCGGTATACTTGCCGGTTATACGTGAAATCTTAATTTTTACGTATCACTAGGCATGGCCGAATGGCCAGCCTCCCATAATCTAAGAACTAGACGTCCAAAGATGATCCTCAGATCTAAAGTGATCAAAAGATTCCAGGATGTAAAATACAATAGTAAAAGGTCCTATTTGTAGATAACTAGTAGCTTAGGGTTTACAAAAATGAGTAAATGACATAAAAATCCACTTCCGGGCCCACTTAGTGTGTGCTTGGGCTGAGCATTGAAGCTTTCATGTGTAGAGACTTTTCTTGGAGTTAAACGCCAGTTTTTGTGCCAGTTTGGGCGTTTAACTCCCATTCTTGTGCCAGTTCCGGCGTTTAACGCCGGGCAGTCTTGAGGTGATTTGGAACGCCGGTTTGGGCCATCAAATCTCAAACAAAGTATAGACTATTATATATTGCTGGAAAGCCCAGGATGTCTACTTTCCAACGCAATTGAGATCGCGTCAATTGGGCTTTTGTAGCTCCAGAAAATTCACTTCGAGTGCAGGGAGGTCAGAATCCAACAGCATTTGCAGTCATTTTCAGCCTCTGAATCGGATTTTTGCTCAGGTCCCTCAATTTCAGCCAGAAAATACCTGAAATCACAGAAAAACACACAAACTCATAGTAAAGTCCAGAAAAGTAAATTTTAACTAAAAACTAATAAAGATATAATAAAAACTAACTAAAACATACTAAAAACATACTAAAAACAATGCCAAAAAACGTATAAATTATCCGCTCATCACAACACCAAACTTAAATTGTTGCTTGTCCCCAAGCAACTGAAAATCAAATAAGATAAAAAGAAGAGAATACGCAATGAATTCCAAAAACATCTATGAAGATCAGTATTAATTAGATGAGCGGGGCTTTTAGCTTTTTACCTCTGAACAGTTTTGGCATCTGACTCTATCCTTTGAAATTCAGAATGATTGGCTTCTATAGCAACTCAGAATCCAGATAGTGTTATTGATTCTCCTAGTTAAGTATGATGATTCTTGAACACAGCTACTTTATGAGTCTTGGCTATGGTCCAAAGCACTCTGTCTTCCAGTATTACCACCGGATACATACATGCCACAGACACATAACTGGGTGAACCTTTTCAGATTGTGACTCAGCTTTTCTAGAGTCCCCAATTAGAGGTGTCCAGGGTTCTTAAGCACACTCTTTTTGCCTTGGATCATGGCTTTATTTTTACCCTTGCCTTTTGGCTTTTTTTTCTGTTTGCTTTCTCTCTCTTTTTTTTTCGCACATAATCTCTCTTTTTTTGTATTCACTGCTTTTTCTTGCTTCAAGAATCATTTTTATGATTTTTCAGATCCTCAGTAACATGTCTCCTTTTTTCATCATTCTTTCAAGAGACAACATTCATGAACAACAAATTCAAAAGACATATGCACTGTTCAAGCATACATTCAGAAGTCAAAGTATTGCCACCACATCAAAATAATTAATCTGTTATAAAATTCAGAATTCATGCAATCCTTCTCCTTTTCAATTAAGAACATTTTTCATTTAAGAAAGATGATGGATTCATAGGACATTCATAATTTTAAGGCATAGACACTAAGACACTAATGATCATAAGACACAAACATAGATAAACATAAGCATGAAAATTTGAAAAACAGAAAAATAAAGAACAAGGAGATTAAAGAGCGGGTCCACCTTAGTGATGGCTGCTTGTTTTCCTCTGGAAGATCTTATGGAGTGCTTGAGCTCCTCAATGTCTCTTCCTTGCCTTTTTTTCTCCTCTCTCATGATTCTTTGATCTTCTCTAATTTCATGGAGGAGGATGGAATGTTCTTGGTGCTCCACCCTTAGTTATCCCATGTTGGAATTCAATTCTCCTAGGGAGGTGTTGATTTGATCCCAATAGTTTTGTGGAGGAAAGTGCATCCCTTGAGGCATCTTAGGGATTTCATGATGAGTGGGATCTCTTGTTTGCTCCATCCTTTTCTTAGTGATGGGCTTGTCCTCATCAATGAGGATGTCTCCCTCAATGTTAACTCCAACTGAATTACAGAGGTGACAAATGAGATGAGGGAAGGCTAACCTTACCAAGGTAGAGGACTTGTCCGCCACCTTATAAAGTTCTTGGGATATAACCTCATGAACTTCTACTTCCTCTCCAATCATGATGCTATGAATCATGATAGCCCGGTCTATAGTGACTTTGGACCCGTTGCTAGTGGGAATGATTGAGCGTTGGATAAACTCCAACCATCCCCTAGCCACGGGCTTGAGGTCATGCCTTCTCAGTTGAACTGTCTTCCCTCTTGAATCTCTCTTCCATTGAGCGCCCTCTTCACAAATGTCTATGAGGACTTGGTCCAACCTTTGATCAAAGTTGACCCTTCTAGTGTAAGGGTGTTCATCTCCTTGCATCATAGGCAAGTTGAATGCCAACCTTACATTTTCCGGACTAAAATATAAGAATTTCCCCCGAACCATTGTAAGCCAATTCTTTGGATCCGGGTTCACACTTTGATCATGGTTCTTGGTGATCCATGCATTAGCATAGAACTCTTGAACCATTAAGATTCCGACTTGTTGAATGGGGTTG
>NC_029774.3:55998262-55999263 GCF_000817695.3 Arachis duranensis | reverse complement strand
AAAAAGCAATGCTTTTACCACACCAAACTTAGGAGGTTTGCTCGTCCTCGAGCAAAAGAAGAAAGAAGAGAGTAGAAGAAGAAGAAATAGAGGAGATGGAGGTGGCTTTTTTTTTCGGCCAAGGGGGAGAAGTAGTGTGTAGGTTGTGTGAAAATGAAGGAGTGAAGATGGGTTTATATAGGGGTGGAGAGAGGGATAAGGTTCGGCCATTATGGGTGGGTTTGGGAGGGAAAGTGGTTTGAATTTGAATGATGAGGTAGGTGGGGATTTATAAAGGATGGATGTGAGTGGTGAAGAGAATGGTGGGATTTGATAGGTGAGGGGTTTTTGGGAAAGAGGTGTTGAGGTGATTGGTGAATGGGTGAAGAAGAGAGAGAGTGGTGGGGTAGGTGGGGATCCTGTGGGATCCACAGATCCTGAGGTGTCAAGGATAATTCATCCCTGCATCAAGTGGCGAGCAAAAATGCTCCTTCTGCCAATCCTGGCGTTAAACACCGGGCTGGTGCCCATTTCTGGCATTTAACGCCAGCTTCTTGCCCATTCCTGGCATTAAACGCCAGTATGGTGCCCCTTTCTGGCGTTAAACGCCCAGAATGGTACCAGACTGGGCGTTAAATGCAATGCTTTTACCACACCAAACTTAAAAGGTTTGCTCGTCCTCGAGCAAAAGAAGAAAGAAGAGAGTAGAATAAGAAGAAATAGAGGAGATGGAGGTGGCTTTGTAGTTCGGCCAAGGGGGAAAAGTAGTGTTTAGGTTGTGTGAAAATGAAGGAGTGAAGATGGGTTTATATAGGAGTGGAGAGGGGGTGTATGGTTCGGCCATTATGGGTGGGTTTGGGAGGGAAGTGGTTTGAATTTGAATAGTGAGGTAGGTGGGGTTTTATGAAGGATGGATGTGAGTGGTGAAGAGAATAGTGAGATTTGATAGGTGAGGGGTTTTTGGGGAAGAGGAGTTGAGGTGATTGGTGAATGGGTGAAGAAGAGAGAGAGTGGTGGGGTAG
>NC_029774.3:55995409-55998234 GCF_000817695.3 Arachis duranensis | reverse complement strand
GTGGGGTAGGTGGGGATCCTGTGGGGTCCACAGATCCTGAGGTGTCAAGGATAATTCATCCCTGTACCAAGTGGCGAGCAAGAATGCTCTTTCTACCAATCCTGGTGTTAAACGCCGGGCTGGTGCCCATTTTTGGCGTTTAACGGCAGCTTCTTGCTCATTCCTGGCGTTAAACGCCCAGAATGGTGCCAGACTGGGCGTTAAATTCCCATTTTGCTATCTTCACTGGCATTTAAATGCCAGCAAATTTTCCTCCAGGGTGTGCTATTTTTCTTTCTGTTTTTCATTCTATTTTTGCTTTTTCAATTGATTTTGTGACTTCCCATGATCATCAACCTGAATGATCAATTCTCCTCTGTAAACACAAAGGATTCTTCATTTACTTGAATGATCAATTCTCCTCTGTCAACATCAATCACAGCCTTTGCTGTGGCTAGGAAGGGTCTGCCAAGGATGATGGATTCATCCATGCACTTCCCAGTCTCTAGGACTATGAAATCAGCAGGGAGGTAATGGTCTTTAATCTTTACCAGAACATCCTCTACAAGTCCATAAGCTTGTTTTCTTGAATTGTCTGCCATCTCTAGTGAGATTCTTGCAGCTTGTACCTCAAAGATCCCTAGCTTCTCCATTACAGTGAGAGGCATGAGGTTTATGCTTGACCCTAGGTCACACAGAGCCTTCTCGAAGGTCATGGTGCCTAATGTACAAGGTATTGAGAACTTCCCAGGGTCCTGTCTCTTTTGAGGTAATCTCTGCCTAGTCATCCAGTTCTTTGGTGAGCAAAGGAGGTTCATCCTCCCAAGTCTCATTACCAAATAACTTGTCAGTTAGCTTTATGATTGCTCCAAGGTACTTAGCAACTTGCTCTTCAGTGACATCTTCATCCTCTTCAGAAGAAAAATACTCATTAGAGCTCATGAATGGCAGAAGTAAATCCAATGGAATCTCTATGGTCTCAGTGTGAGCCTCAAATTCCCATGGTTCCTCATTAGGGAACTCATTGGAGGCCAGTGGACGTCCATTGAGGTCTTCCTCAGTGGCGATCACTGCCTCTTCTTCCTCTCCAATTTCGGCCATGTTGATTGTCTTACACTCTCCTTTTGGATTCTCTTCTGTATTGCTTGGAAGAGTACTAGGAGGGAGTTCAGTAACTTTCTTACTCAGCTGACCCACTTGTGCCTCCAAGTTTCTAATGGAGGATCTTGTTTCAGTCATGAAACTTTGAGTGGTTTTGATTAAATCAGAGATCATGGTTGCTAAGTCAGAGTGGCTCTGCTTAGAATTCTCTGTCTGTTGCTGAGAAGATGATGGAATAGGCTTGCTATTGCTAAACCTATTTCTTCCACAATTATTGTTGTTGAAACCTTGTTGAGGTCTCTGTTGATCCTTCCATGAGAGATTTGGATGATTTCTCTATGAAGGATTATAGGTGTTTCCATATGGTTCTCCCATGTAATTCACCTCTTCCATTGATGGGTTCTCAGGATCATAAGCTTCTTCTTCAGATGAAGTGTCCTTAGTACTGCCTGGTGCAGCTTGCATTCCAGACAGACTTTGAGAAATCATATTGACTTGCTGAGTCAATATTTTGTTGTGATCCAATATGGCATTCAGAGTATCAATCTCAAGAACTCCTTTCTTTTGATTCGTCCCATTGTTCACAGGATTCCTTTCAGAAGTGTACATGAATTGGTTATTTGCAACCATTTCAATGCGTTCTTGAGCTTTTGCAAGCGTCTTCTTTAGATGAAGAGATCCTCCAACAGAGCTGTCCAATGACATCTTGGATAGTTTAGACAGACCATCATAGAAGATACCTATGATGCTCCATTCAGAAAGCATGTCAGAAGGATACTTTCTAATCAAGTGTTTGTATCTTTCCCAAGCTTCATAGAGGGATTCACCTTCCTTCTGTCTGAAGGTTTGGACTTCCACTCTAAGCTTACTCAATTTTTGAGGTGGAAAGAACTTTGCAAAGAAGGCATTGGCTAGCTTTTCCCAAGAGTTCAGGCTTTCTTTAGGTTGTGAGTCCAACCATATCCTAGCTCTGTCTCTTACAGCAAAAGGGAATAGCATAAGTCTGTAGACCTCAGGGTCAACCCCATTGGTCTTGATAGTGTCACAGATTTGCAAGAATTTAGCTAAAAATTGATGAGGATCTTCCAATGGAAGTCCATGGAACTTGAATGCTTTTGTCTTTGCTCCTGCTCATATGAAAGAGAAGAGAACAAGAAAATATGGAATCTTTTATGTCACAGTTATAGAGATTCCTTGAGATGTCAGAGGAAAAGAAGAATAGAAGGAGGAGGTAGAAGAAGAATTCGAACTTATCAAGAGAGATGGAGTTCGAATTGTTGATAGTGGAGGAGTGTTAGTCCATAAATAGAAGGATGTGAGAAGAGGGGAAGAATTTTTGAAATTAAAGTAAAAGATTTTAAAATAATTAAAAGAAATTTTGAAAATTTGATTCATGATTTTCGAAAACTAAGATTGAGAAAGAAATAAAGTGATTTTTTGAAAAAGATTTTGAAATTAGAAATAAAAAAGATCTGATTTGAAAACTATTTTGAAAAAGATGTGATTAAAAAGATATGATTGAAAAGTTATGGTTTTAAAAAGATATGATTGAAAAGATATGATTGAAAAATAATTTAAAAAGATTTGATTTTTAAAATTAATGACTTGGCTAACAATTTGGTTTTTATGGTTTTTGTAATTTTTTTGGATTTTTTTAAAAATTGAGTGGAAAAGAAAAAAAAAAGATTCAAAAGTTTTAATAAGAATTCCAGGAATCATGCAATGTTAGTCTAAAGCTTTAGCCT
>NC_029774.3:55982820-55995226 GCF_000817695.3 Arachis duranensis | reverse complement strand
TACCTAATCTAAGCAACAAGATGAACCGTCAGTTGTCCAAACTCAAACAATCCCCGGCAACAGCGCCAAAAACTTGGTGCAGGAAATTGTGATCATCAATGGCGCCATCAATATGGTACGCTCAATTGCAATCTCAACTCTTTATCACAACTTCGCACAACTAACCAGCAAGTGCACTGAGTCGTCCAAGTAATAAACCTTACGCGAGTAAGGGTCGATCCCACGGAGATTGTTGGTATGAAGCAAGCTATGCTCATCTTGTAAATCTCAGTCAGGCGGATTCAAATGGTTATGGAGGATTAATGATTAAAAGATAAATAAAACATAAAATAAAGATAGAGATACTTACGTAATTCATTGATGAGAATTTCAGATAAGCGTGTGGAGATGCTTTATCCCTTCCGTCTCTCTGCTTTCCTACTGTCTTCATCCAATCCTTCTTACTCCTTTCCATGGCAAGCTATATGTTGGGCATAACCGTTGTCAATGGCTACAGTCCCATCCTCTCAGTGAAAATGTTCAACGCGCTCTGTCACAGCACGGCTAATCATCTGTCGGTTCTCAATCAGGTTGGAATAGAATCCAGTGATTCTTTTGCATCTATCACTAACGCCCCACAATCGCGAGTTTGAAGCTCGTCACAGTCATTCAATCCCTGAATCCTACTCAGAATACCACAGACAAGGTTTAGACCTTCCGGATTCTCTTGAATGCCGCCATCAATTCTAGCTTATACCACGAAGATTCTGATTAAGGAATCCAAGAGATAAACATTCAAGCCTTGTTTGCTTGTAGAACGGAAGTGGTTGTCAGGCACGCGTTCATAAGTGAGATGATGATGAGCGTCACATAATCATCACATTCATCATGTTCTTGGATGCGAATGAATATCTTAGAACAAGAATGAGCTGAATTGAATAGAAGAACAATAGTAATTGCATTAACACTCAAGGTACAGCAGAGCTCCACACCTTAATCTATGGTGTGTAGAAACTCCACCGTTGAAAATACATAAGAACAAGGTCTAGGCATGGCCTAATGGCCAGCCTCCCATAATCTAAGAACTAGACGTCCAAAGATGATCCTCAGGTCTAAAGTGATCAAAAGATTCCAGGATGTAAAATACAATAGTAAAAGGTCCTATTTGTAGATAACTAGTAGCTTAGGGTTTACAAAAATGAGTAAATGACATAAAAATCCCCTTCTGGGCCCACTTGGTGTGTGCTTGGGCTGAGCATTGAAGCTTTCATGTGTAGAGACTTTTCTTGGAGTTAAATGCCAGCTTTTGTGCCAGTTTGGGCGTTTAACTCCCATTCTTGTGCTATTTCCGGCGTTTAACGCCGGGCAGTCTTAAGCTGATTTAAAACGCCGGTTTGGGCCATCAAATCTCAGGCAAAGTATGAACTATTATATATTGCTGGAAAGTCCAGGATGTCTACTTTCCAACGCAATTGAGAGCCGCCAATTGGGCTTCTGTAGCTCTAGAAAATCCACTTCGAGTGCAGGGAGGTCAGAATCCAACAGCATCTGCAGTCCTTTTTAGCCTCTGAATCGGATTTTTGCTCAGGTCCCTCAATTTCAGCCAGAAAATACCTGAAATCACAGAAAAACACACAAACTCATAGTAAAGTCCAGAAAGTGAATTTTAACTAAAAACTAATAAAAATATAATAAAAACTAACTAAAACATACTAAAAACATACTAAAAATAATGCCAAAAAGCGTATAAATTATCCGCTCATCATGGTGCATCTTAAGGGTGATTTAGAGACTGCCCGAGATGATTATACTGAGCTACAAGGTCACCTTGTGGGTAGTTTGACTGTGGCTTATGAGAACCTAAAGGAGCATGTTCGGGTCCTTGCACCCGAGCTTGACCTCACTCTCTTCAGCCTTGACAATGTTGTGAGGGACGGTAAGATTGTCCCGAACGACCATGACGATGATGATGTTGAACCTCTTCCTGCACCTGCCGCCATGGCTTCTGTTGTGCCGACTTCTTTAGCTCCTTCAGCCGGAATTGAGCCAGAACCTAACTACCAAATCCTGAACCGGGAGGATGGGACAGTGGATGCTATGCCTCTCCAAACTCATCCTCCTTCACCCTATGTTGATACGGCTACTAGGAAACCTCTAGATCCTCTTTAGTCATTCCTGATATGTTTGCGTATGGCCCTGCCTGTGGGCTTTTGATCTTTTGTTTTTGTAAATGGTGTTTGTTAACTATTGACACTCTCTTAGTTGCTTGTTTAGCAACTTTATTTTGAAAAACAAAGTAGTTTCCAGGCTTTTTGGGCTGACTTTGGTGGCCTCTGAAGCTTGCTATTATTATAAATTTGTGTTTTTATGTCTGTCTGCACTTCTCTTGGTACCGTTGTAGGCTTTGGGAGTGTTGGAGCTTGGTCTGACCTGATTAGCTTAATTCCTTTGCCTGATGTTATTTTTCAGCAACTTTGTTTGAACTTTGTTCAGTTCTTTGTTAGGGATTACATTGTATAATGCTGAGGTTGTCGATTTCTTCAGGTCGGTTTTTTGCCCAAGTTCTTGTTTGTAACCCTCTTTTTTGGACCTTTTTTAGGTCTCTTTCAGGGGTTACTTTGTAGCTTTATGTTTTGGGCCAACTTCATCATGTCGGACCCTTCCGAGTCACTTTGTAACCCTCTTTTTTGGACCTTGTTCAGGTCTCTTTCAGGGGTTACTTTGTAGCTTTATGTTTTGGGCCGATTTCATCATGTCGGACCCTTCCAAGTTACTTTGTAATCCTCTTTTTTGGACCTTGTCCAGGTCTCTTTCAGGGATTACTTTTATAACTTTATGTTTTGGGCCGACTTCGTCATGTCGGGCCCTTCTAAGTTATTTTTATAATCCTCTTTCTTGGACCTTGCTCAGGTCTCTTTCAGGGGTTACTTTTATAACTTTTTTGTCTTGGGCCAACCTCGTCATGTCGGGCCCTTCTAAGTTATAGTAATCCTCTTTTATAGGGCTGGCCAGACCTCTTTCCAGGGATTTACTTATAACTTCGGTTATTGTGACTGGTCCGACTTCCTTGCATCGGCCAGTCTTTAAATTATTTTATAGCAATCCATTTTATTAGGACCTCGTCAGGTCCTTTCTATGGATCACTTTCTATAACTTCTTGCATTGTTCTGCTTTCATCTTTACCGATTTTCGTAGAGATTGTGTTTAGCCCCCGTTTTGGTCGACCTTTTAATGAATATGGTTTTCATCTTTGGTCTTTATCATGATCGCGTAGTGAATTCGATTTTCACTTTCTGCCGATCTATAGCTTTATAATCGGACAATGAATGTTTTAGATTAATGCGGCTCGAGCATTTGTAGAAGATCTAAACAGATTTTATTCAAATAAAATGCAAATATATACATGCGGGAGATTAATCCTCTAAGTCGGGTGACTTGTAGGTCTTAGCTTGGCGCCTCATTAAAAAACCTTTTTGAAAAAGAGTGCGCCTTATCCTAAGATCTTTTATCATCCCTAACTATAGTACCTTCTTAGGTTGCAGGCGTGCCATGACCTAGGAAGTTCTTGCCCATCGAGTTCGAACAGTCTGTAGTAGCCCTTTCCAAGTACTTCTATGACTCGGTAGGATCCTTTCCACTTTGCTGCCAGCTTTCCTTCTCCAGGTCGGGCTGTTCCGATATCATTTTGGATTAGGACGAGGTCGTCCTCAGCAAAAATTTGCTGTACTACCTTTTGATTGTATCTCGCAGCCATTCGTCGTTTTAATTCTTCTTCCCTAATTCAATTTCTTTCTCAAACTTCTGGAAGTAGGTCGAGTTCTTCCCTTTGAAGTTGGGAGTTGGCTTCTTCACTATAGTGAATCATTTTAGGCGACATTTCTTCAATATCCATTGGGATCATTGCCTCCATTCCGTACGCTAATCGGAAGGGTGATTCCTTTGTGGTGGAATGTGGTGTTGTTCGATATGCCCATAGGACTTGTGGGAGCTCGTCGGCCCAGGCTCCCTTTGCGTCCTGTAATCTCCGTTTCAACCTGGCCAGTATGACTTTGTTGGCAGCTTCGGCTTGTCCATTGGCTTGGGGATGTTCTACGAAAGTGAATTATTGTTTTATATTCAAGTCAGCCACTAGCTTTCTGAAGCCCGCGTCTATGAACTGGGTACCATTGTCTGTGGTGATGGAGTATGGAACCTCGAACCTTGTATCAATGTTCCTATATAAGAATTGTCGACTTCTTTAAATAGTGGCGTTAGCTAGGGGTTCTGCCTTGATCCACTTTGTGAAATAGTCTATCCCTACTATGAGGAATTTTACTTGTCTCGATCCCTTAGGGAATGGTCCAAGGAGATCGAGTCCCTATTTTGTGAATGGCCAAGGTGACGCTGATGAGTTCCTCTGGTGGGGCGATGTGAAAGTTGGTATGTTTCTGGCATGATGGACATGTCTTTATGAACTGTGTGGCTTCCTTTTGTAAAGTTGGCCAATAAAATTGTGCCCGAAGTACTTTTTTGGTTAGTGCTTGCGCTCCGAGGTGATTGTCACAAATGCCATTGTGTACTTCTTCTAGAACTTCCTTTGTGTCAGAAGTCGGTACACACTTTAACAATGGTATTAAAATCCCTCTTCTGTATAGAGTATTATTTATGATAGTGTAGTATTGTGCCTCCCGTTTTAACCTCTTTGCCTCTTTTTCCTCTATGGGGAGTGCTTCTGTTTTAAGGTACTTAATTATGGGAGTCATCCATCCTTGATCTTGACCTGTTATGGCCAGGATTTCTTCTTCTTCCGAGATTGATGGATTCTGCAGAATTTCTTGGATGAGACTTCTATTGTTGCCCCCTCGTTTCGTGCTAGCTAGTTTTGAGAGTGCGTCAGCTCGGGCATTCTATTCTCGGGGTATATGATGGATCTCGTATTCTCTGATTTGTCCGAGCTGTTCCCTAGTTTTGTCCAAGTACTTTTTCACGGTGGGATCTTTGGCTTGGTAGCTTCCTGCTATTTGCGAATTGACTACCTGTGAGTCGCTGAAGATGATAAGTTTTTGTGCTCTAACCTCCTTAGCCAGCTTCAAACCAGCTAGCAGTGCCTCATATTCCAATTGGTTGTTTGAGGTAGGGAACCCGAATTTAAGGGAGAGTTCGATTTGGGTTCCTTGGTCGCTTTCAATTATCACACCTGCTCTGCTTCCAGTTTTATTTGAGGAACCGTCCACGTAGAGATTCCATTATATGGAGATTTTTGGTGTGTCTGTAAATTCTACAATGAGATCAGCCAGGTATTGTGATTTGATGGCTGTCCGAGCTTTGTAGTGGAGATCAAATTTGGACAACTCAACTGCCCGTTGCAGGATTCTACCCGCCAGGTCTATTTTCTGTAAAATCTCTTTTATGGGCTGGTTTGTCCGAACCCTAATGGTGTGGGCTTGGAAGTATGGACGGAGTCGTCGGGATGTTAGTATGAGAGCGTAAGCAAACTTTTCTATTTTTTGGTAGTTCAGCTCGGCACCTTGTAATGCTTTACTGATGAAGTATACGAGTTATTGCACACTATCGTCTACTCGGACTAATGCTGAGGCCACTGCCTGACTTCCTACTGCGAGGTACAATACGAGTGGTTCTCCTTCCCGTGGCCAAGTTAGTATAGGTGGCTGTCCCAGGAACTTTTTGAAATCTTGGAAGGCTTGCTCGCACTCCGTTGTCCATTCAAACCTTTTTCCTTTCCTTAGAGTGGCATAGAAGGGAAGAAATCTTATTGCTGATCCGGCTAGGAATCTGGACAAGGCTGCCAATCTCCCGTTGAGTTGTAGTACCTCTTTGACACAAGTCAGACTCTTCATGTCGAGTATGGTCCGGAATTTATCTGGGTTTGCTTCGATTCCTCTCTGTGTGAGCATGAAACCTAAGAATTTGCCGGCCTCTATTGCGAAGGTGCATTTTGTAGGGTTGAGTCGCATACCATGTCGTCTTATAGTGTTGAATACTTGGGCCAGGTTGGATAGCATCTTTTCATTTTGTGTCTTTATTAGCATGTCGTCCACGTAGACTTCCATGATTTTTCCGATGTGATCCGAAAAGACCTTATTCATCAATCTCTGATAAGTAGCTCCCGCATTTTTAAGACCGAAAGGCATGATGATGTAGCAGTAGTTTGTTTTAGGGGTTAAGAAGGAATTTTTTTCTTGGTCGGGTGGATACATTGGGATCTGATTGTATCTCGAGTATTCGGCCATAAACGAGGGAAATTTATATCCGGAGGAGGCATCTACTAGAGCGTCGATACTTGGGAGTGGGTAAGGATCTTTTGGGCAGGCTTTGCTGAGATCTGTGTAGTCGGTGCACATTCGCCACTTCCCATTTGACTTTTTTACCAAGACAACATTAGCCAGCCATAGCGGGTATTTGACTTCTCTTATGAACCCTGCATCTAGTAGAGCTTGTACCTGATCTTCTATAGCTTGGGAGTGTTCTGGCCCGAGCTTTCTACGCCTCTGTTGTATTGGTCGAGATCCTGGGTAGATTGATAATTTGTGACACATTAGGTTGGGGTTTATGCCTGGCCTATCTGCGGCCTTCCATGCAAAGAGATCGACGTTGTTTCGCAAGAACTGTATGAGTGATTCTTTCATGTCTCCTTTTAGGATGGTACCTATTTTGGTTGTTTGGTCCGGGGTGTTCCAGATCTGAACTTCTTCTATTTCTCCTTCGGGTTGTGGGCGGAGTTCTTCCCGTCTCTGTATTCCACCGAGCTCGATTGTGAGGAATTCTTCTCCTTTGCCTCTGAGGTTTAGATTTTCATTGTAACAGCAGCGTGCCGTCTTCTAGTCTGCTTTTATTGTAGCTATCCCTTCTGGAGTTGGGAATTTCATGCATAGATACGGAGTTAAGACTATTGCACCGAGCTGATTCAATGTTGTCTGGCCTATTAAGGCGTTATAGGCTGAACTTACGTCGATCACGATGTAGTCTATCTTGAGGATTCTCGATTGGTTTCCTTTTTCAAAGGTTGTGTGCAATGAGATATATCCAAGCGGTTGAACCGGCGTGTCTCCTAGCCCGAACAGGCTATTCGGATATGCTCTGAGTTCTTTTTCTTCCAAACCGAGCTTGTCGAAGGCAGTTTTGAACAAGATGTCGGAGGAGCTCCCTTGGTCTATCAGTGTGCGGTGGAGGTTTGCATTTTCCAGGATAACAGTGATGACCATGGGATCGTCGTGTCCTGAGATTATACCAGATGCATCTTCTTTGGTGAAAGTAATTGCGGGGATGTCAGGCGCTTCTTCCTTCCCCTCGACACGATATACTTCTTTAAGATGTCTTTTGCGAGATGATTTGGAGACTCCTCCTCCCATAAATCTGCTGTGTATTATGTGGACATGTTTTTCTGGTGTACGAGGTGACCGCTCGGTTCGTACGACATCTTCTTCCCTTCTTCTTTTTCTTTGCTCATCGTCCCGGGTGGCCAGATACCGATCTAGCTTCCCCTCTCTTACTAGTTTTTCTATAACATTTTTTAAATCAAAACACTCATTGGTGGAATTCCCGCAAATTCGATGATATTCACAATATTCGGTCCAATTTCTTCCTCCTTTTTTGCCTTTAAGTGGTCGAGTTGGAGGTATTTTTTCAGTGTTGCAAACCTCTCTGTAGACATCCACGAGAGACACCCGAAGGAGGCTGTAGTTGTGGTATTTTTTATTTTTTCTCCATGTCGATCTTCTTTCTTTTTTGACTCTTTGTCCTTATCCCGGGAGGTGAATCTGGATTTTGAGGTCTCTCCTTGTCGAGAGTTTTCCTCCATGTTGATGTACTTCTCTGCTTGTTCTTGCACTTCTTTCAGAGATGTTAGGTATTTTTTTTATATAGATTTGCTAAAAGGTCCCTCTCGCAAGCCATTGATGAGGCCCACAATGGCAGCCTCCGTTGGTAGGCTCTGTATGTCCAGGCACGTTTTGTTGAATCTTTTCATGTAGCTGCGAAGACTTTCCCGTTCTCCTTGCTTGATTCCTAATAGACTTGGGGCGTGCTTAGCCTTGTCTTTTTGGATGGAGAATCTGGCAAAAAACTTCTTAGCCAAGTCGTCAAAACTCGAGAAGGACCTAGGAGGTAAATTGTCGAACCATCTAATTGTCGTCTTTGTTAAAGTAGTCGGAAAGGCTTTGCAACGAACTGCATCAGAGGCGTCGGTGAGGTACATTCTACTTCTGAAATTGCTGAGATGATGGCCAGGATCTGTAGTGCCGTCGTACAAAATCATATCTGGGAGTTTAAAGTCTTTTGGGATTTTGGTCTTCATGATTTCCTTGGTGAATGGATCTTGTTCCTTGCGGGAGCTGTCCTCCTGAGGGGATCGGTTGGCTTTGGTCTTGAGATCGGCTTCAAGTTTTAGGAGTTTGTCCTCCAATTCCCGGCGTCGTCTTATTTCCTTTTGTAGGTCTTTCTCAGCCTCTCGTTAACGTAGGGCTTCTTCTTCAAGTTGTTTTAAACGGTCTTGAAGCGCCTCCATGGCTCCCGCGTTTGAATTCTTTTTGTTGTTAAGTTGAGGAGTATCCTTTGGTGTGGTGTTCGCGTTTTTGTGCGGCGTTCTATCTTCTAGGTCTGAATTGTGGTCATTATCATGGTCGTCCGTCATGACGATGGGATGACTTCCAGGTTCCCCGGCAACGACGCCAATGTTTCGAGGGTTACCTGAAACTGTAGGTCGATCTTGGACAAGATCTTCTGTGCTAGTCAGAACTGTTGTGTCCGTCTTGTTGGACTTGATGGTGGTGCTGATCCTTCGTCCCTAGACGATGGGGGGTACCTGCAAGGGACTCCGATGCTTAAGTTAGCAAGGGTATTAAGCAGGTATTGAGTAGAATCAGAGTATGAGTTATGAGTTATACCTGGGTGCTCCAGTATATTTATAATGGTGTGGAGTGACCGTTTTAGATAAGATAAGTTAGTTATCTTATCTTATCTTATCTTATCTTATTTTTATGGGAACCGCCCTTATCTCTATAGGCTTGGGCTGCCTTTGGATTTGGGTCGTGCTCCTCTATTTGGGCCCTCTGTTGGGCTTCCCTGGCAATTTAGCCGAGCTCTTTGAAAAGAGGTCAGGTAGTTCGACCTGAAGAGGCCGATCGTCGCGTCACTAAGCATCCCGGGTCGTACAGCTTGACCCAGAGTATGAACATTGCCTTTATTCATTGTATCTGTTTTTTCTTCTTTTTTTTAAATTGGAATGTGAAAAGAAATAACTTGATACCTTTATTCACTTATTTTTTTCACATATCCTCATTGTAGGATATAATTTAAGATCATATGTTTCAGGCTGAGTAAGAGCGGCAGGCTGATATAGAGGTTGGTGTAACTGATCCACCGCCTGTTTTTGAGAAAAGCATATGGATTGAGACAGTTAGTGGAAAACGAAGAGGTAGGATATATGGCATGGGTGAGGTAAGAGACTCTTCCATGGTGCGACCTCAAGTTGATGGACCAACCATGACCACCAGCACTGATGTTTTGGATCTTAGAGAACGAATCACAATACTCAATAAGAAAGTTGAAGAACATGCCACTAAATATAGAGAGCTTGAAGACTGCTACCAAAGGGAGAAAAGAGAGTGGTAAGAGACTGTTGAATCCTTGTGTGAGTAGGTTATTTACTTTACTTTGAAGATTTTGTATTATTAGTGGATTACAATTTAAACAAATATAAGTCTAAGTTTAGTTATTTATCTTGTCTTGAGTCTTTATATTAGAGGATTATTTATTATTTTAATAGTTTGTAAATTCATTATCTAATATTTAGTATAAATTTTATTTTTAAATTTAAAAATTTATTTGTCTTGTTATCTAATATTCTGTATAAATTTATTTCTATATTTAAAAGTTTATTTTTACTAATTGTTTACTATTTTTCAAATAGAAAAAGTAATTAAAACAATATAGCTATTAAAATTGACGATAGAGTTGTCGCTTTTTAAATTTAAAATAGATAAAAAAATATAGATAAAGAATTTGTTGGTTTCTAAATAATTAAATCGATGGGAGTTTCGTCGATTTTATTGAATCAAATATCGACAGTATCGGCGTTGACTTCATATAATAATATCGACGGCAACGTTGTCGATTTTATTAAGAAGGTAAAATCCTCAAGTTCATATTATAGGCAAAAATAGTGTTGATTTTAAAATATCGACAGAAATGGCGTCGATTTTATATAATAATATCGACGGCAACGTTGTCGATTTTAGTAAAAAGGTAAATTTCTCAAACTCATATTATAGACGGAAATACTATCGATTTTATTAAATTATTATCGAACGGCTAGGTAATCCGTCGATTTTATTAGAATTTTAAAAAATCGACAAGTTTAATAGCAACCACCTTCGCCCTCTATTTTGTTGTCGAATTTTAATATTATCGACGGCTTAGCCGTCAATTTGGCTGTCGATTTTAACGATGTTTCTTGTTATTGGTAAATTTATCATTGGAAAACTAAATCCAACAGTAATTTTTTTATCCAACAAATTTATTGTTAAATTTGTTGGTAAATCTGCGATAAATCTGCCATTAATGTCTAATATTAAATTCGACAATAAATTTGATGGTATTCAATATTTTTGTTGATATGAGACCAAAAATATTAAGCAGAGTCTTTTATTAGAAACGCTCTAAAGATAGAGAGCGACCTATCACGATTTTAAATGAGGTTATAAAAAATATCTAGACATATAAATAATTTTTTTTGACACAATATACATAATAAGACTTAATAATATTATTTGATCAATAGAGTCAACTTCACTAAGACTAGCCTTTGTTGTTCTTGTTGGACGTGATGAAGTAAAAGAAGATTAATAATGTCTCACATATTGTATTGCATAATAAAGATTACGTTGTTATTTTATATTACTATTTACTCACTTAATCTTTTGTGAAAAATGGTAGGACAAAAAATAAGTACTTAATAATAAAAAAAAAAACAGAATAATCGTTGAAATTTATCAGACATCTCACACGGACAAATACATCAATAATGAGTAACATGATGTTAAAATCAAGCTCCTAAATTAGGTGGCCATTGCCTAAAGTTAATCTATCTAGTGGGCGTTACAAGTAACTATGGCTGTTAAACAGGTCAATCTGATCCGTTTAGATTTGATCTGACTAATTTTATGAATTAAACGAATTAATATGCTTAAGTTTGTTTGATTTATAAATCATAATTTTTTAGTTTGGGCTATTTATAGTCAACCTGATAAATTAAACGGATCGAATCGTTTAACTTTTTATTTTATTTTTTGAATAGTATTTTGACAAAAAAATATTATTTTAACCATCCTACAGCTAGCTTGTATACATAGCACCCAAACAACCACTACATGATGTGTGTTTGCTTAGAAACAGAATTTTGTGAATATTTATTGATGTTAGTGTGAGTTTTTTCAAATTTTGATGGTAAGGTCTAGGGGAGTGCATTAAGTAAAATGGTCCAAACTATTCCCGTCATATTCTGAACTATATAACGCATGTTGTGTCGCATAAATTACTTGAGAACAATTGAAGTAATATATCATGCGGATGTGTTGGAAATCACTGGATAATTTTCCCCTCTGTACCATTTTCATGCATTTGTCAACATTAATGCCTACTATATGTGACCTTTTATCAATTATCACTCTTTATTGCCATTTTAAATTGAATGCATGTCCGCTTCAATTACTAATCGTCTAATCGTACCGAAACCATGGTATTCAAATGTTGGCCTGCCCAGGCTTGAAAATTTTATTATATATTATTTTTTTTAAATAAAAGAGTTGTCTCTTTTTTTTCATTCTTTTATTTATTATATCTCTTTTATATATAATTATCAATGACTAATTATAAATTTGACAATTAAAATATATAATATTTTATTCTCTAATTACATTCAAATTAAATTAAAATTAAAATATTAAAATTGAAATAGAGCTATACTATATATTTTATTTATATATTACTAACTAATTTAATAACTAAAATGCACATAACACTTTCTTATTAAAATTTAGAAAAAAATATTTTCCTCTAAAATTAGTAAATCTCCTCTTTATATTCTCTTATCTGCCTCTCTCTTTTTTTCTATTTCTCTATTCTTCCTACTCTATATATAATTTATAATTTATATTAATAATTTGACAAATCAAAATGTATCACCAGATATTTTTTTATTATAATAAAAATAAATTTTTTTATCTTCCAAAATTAATAAACTCCCTCTCTCATTCTTTTTTTTATCTTTCTCTCTCTTTTCTCTCATTCTCTATTTTTCTATCTTTTTCTTATATAGAAAATGAAATTAACAAAATAATATCATTTGAATAAAAATATTATTATTATTGTTATTATATACATAATTTTTTAGTTTTTTTTATTTAGTTTTAAATTTTCACCCTTATCTTTT
>NC_029774.3:55970142-55982797 GCF_000817695.3 Arachis duranensis | reverse complement strand
CAAAGAATACTAATGTTATAATTAAAAGTTAGAATCAAGATTCAGTTGTTTAAAAAAAATTAATTTTGAGTTAATTTTATAACTAACAGTATAATTATTTTATACTAATATCTAAAGAGAGAGAGAGAGAGAAAATATTATTTTTAAATAGCAAGTATAAAAATTAATTATTTTTATTTTTACAATAGACTTAACACCTAATCAAATATAAAAGTATATACGTTAAATTCTTTTAAATTTTAGATAACGAATATTAAAATTAATTATTAGTAAAAAAATTAAACTCTTTCATATGAAAATAATAACGTAAAAACTTATTATTTAATTTTTTTTTATCTATAGAGATCCTAATCTTCTTATTCGATAAGAAATTTTATTCCTTACAACCTTTTTGTAAAAGTAGTTTAATATTATAATTTTTTGTGTCATAATCTATAATGTCAGAATTAATGTAATTTTAAAAGATTTATATTCTCGTAATGTACATATAAAAATATTAGTAGTAATAATATCAATATCAATGCCTTTTATTCATAATAAAACATTTAAATTATTTTATTTCCAAAATAAATAAAATTCAGGTTAATTTTCAAAATTTAATTGGTCGAGTAAGATAAAATGTCTTTGTCAAGTGACATAATTACATTGAATAACAGTCATAGTCAAGATGTTTAAGTTAACCTTTGCTTGTCTTTATCTCTATGTGAGTATGAAGCTTAACTTTTGCTTGTGCTATCTAGCTGCATCACAAAAAAAACGTGTTAATTTAAGTTGTCACTGAAAACAAGAGGCTCACATGCTTCTTTGTGAAGAACATGCATGATACTTTAACTCGATTATTCTGTATGAAAGTATAAATATAAGTAACGATTTAATGAATTAATCTAATTTCCATTAAAAAAATAGTTAAAAGAAAGTTATTGTCCGTATATATTTTCACACAAAAAATGGGTTTACGTGTCTTTATTTTTCTGCAACGTTGGTCCCTTGTACATTAAAATATCCAACGTACTTTAATTTCTTGCGGCAGGGGGAAAAAGCCCAAAAACAAAAGAAAACATGTAGTTTGACGATGTTGGCAAATAGAAAAGAGAGCGATCATCAAATCTCTATACTCTATAGAGAGGAAGTTGAAAAGAGTGCAAAATTGATTTGGCAGCAGCTGTAGGGGTCACTGTGGATGGCTACAAAGAACAAGATGCTACCGGAGCTTGTAACTTTCCGCCCTGATTTGGTTCACATGGAAGAGTAAAGGAATGGATAATTTCATTATATCATATTGTCCTTGTATTAAAAGGAATACATATAAAACTTTAAATAATCTAACTTTTCTTTTATTCGTAAACTATGCAATAAATACCTTAAACTAACTGATCATAGCTCAAAATATTTTACTTTAAAAGTTTCTGACTTTGATCTCTACTATAAAGTTGTAATAAATTTCAATCAAATAACCTCATGAAAATTAATTATTTAAAATTTAGTTTAATTTTCATGAATGTAAAATGTTTTGTCCAAGCAATTATATATCTATTTATAATAGTGGCTTTTTTTCGGAAATATTTGATAATAAAAAAAATTAGCAAAAAACAGTCGAAACTTGTCTTATTTAACATTCATTAATTATCATAACAATTAATAAATACTAAATAAAATAAATTCATACATTTTTTTTGTTTTCCTAGTATTTCCGTTTGTTTTTTGGGTGACTTTCTACAATAGTGGTACATGAACAGAGAACTTTATACTAGCTAGTACGAAAATTTTATTAAAAAATAAATATTTTCAATTTTTTTATATTACTAAATATATTAAAAAAACAAATTCAATTTTATATTCTGAACAAAACTTAATTATGCAATTTATTTGCACTGCACTCCTATTTTAACACCATAAAGAAGAAGCATAAGAAGATCCATTTTCCAATAACACAGCCATATACATTGCATACTTTTTCATTAGTGAAGACCGCCGACACTTGTTTGTACTTAGTGTACAAAACGCACATCATTTTCTTCCTGGTTGTTTGTGTATTATTATTTTTTTTAAAAAAAAATATTTATAAAATAGCCAAATGACATGAAAAAGACAAATGATGTTATATATTGAATTATGAACTGGAAGTGAGCTCAATATTCTGAGTAAAACAAATCTTAACATATAGATATAAAGACAAATTAAAATTTTTGTAATTTTTAGATTTATGCACAAAATTTTGCAACATTATGAATGATCTATTTTTTTTCTCAGCTTGAAATTCAAACTCTCTTCTAATCTAAACGCAGTTACAATCAAAAAATATATTTTAGTATTTTTTTTTATTTGATAGATATGTACCGTTATATTAAAACTATTCATAAAAAAATACCACAAAAAAATACCACAAAGATTTATTGAAAAATAAAAATCAGAAATAAATCAACTAAAATCCAATAAATTAAAAAGGGACCAAAGAAATGCAAAAAAAGCAAAAAAGAGATAAGAAAGAGAAGCGAGGACGATACAGAGAAGTGCGGGTGGTGGAAGAAATAAAAAAAAAGTATGAATGAAGGACAAGAGAAGAAGAGAGGAAAATAATATGAAAAGGAAGAAAACTGAGAAAAAAAGAGAGAAAAAAAAGAAGAGGGATGACTACCGCCTACCCATTTGATCAGATCTCATTTGCTAAACGAATTGGGATAAATTTACTTTGCTAGGACCTAACTTGAATTGGGCTTTAAGCCAACTATAAATATTCAATGCGAAAATCTTTCTCTTTGACTTAGAGACCAGGCTCTTGAAGCTTCATGATTTAGCAGTTATCAACATGACCTAGCTCTCATTCCAATAACTATCATATTTTTAGAAAAAGCTCCTAACAAGGTGATCAATCATGTACAAAGTCCTCAAATTCCAACCACAAAGCTTTCTATAAATATCCACCTCATGTACGAACCATTTAATCTTATAACTTTATTATTAACTTAAGTCTCAGAGTCCTTGTAAGTACCCCTTGCCTCACCAAGGCCATGATATAGAGCAACCCTAAAATTTTTCAAATAATCAATGTCTAAAATATCATGATTCTTTGTCAATCTTGGATATCCCTATTGTAACATTGGTGCTATTGCCGAAGTCTCAAAACTTAACTACAATAGACAGACAACCACCACTATTCACAAGATCGTCATATTGCTTCTACCTCAAATTAAAGTCACCCATGATAAAGTACACTCATCAAAATCACCCAGGTCATATCTTATGTGACATCCAAAACTCTTGTTCTTATACAACCTGAATGTCATCTGACCAATGTCATGATTTGGATATGTGAATATAGTAGCCACTTAGTCCAACCAAAAGACGAAGTTGTCCCATTATAGAAGTTTGTTGAAAATGAAATTCAACAAGAATCCCCACGACAATAGATAGAAGACGAGCAAAAAGGATTTTGAAGTACGAAACTCTAAATTAAACGAACTAAGAGAAAATATGCTAGATTATTTTTCCAACATTGTCTTTAAAGAAGAGTAGCATGTAGTTTATTGTGGAGGAGAATCTTAGTGTCAAATTGAGAAAGAACTAAGAAGGACAAAATTTTAACCTTATCTCCTACAAGACACAAAGAGTCTAACAAAAAAAAGTATAATAAAACTACAAAAGTGAAGTGGTATCCAACTAATACTATATTGTTCAATGTTGAGAATTTTCAAGAACACCTTCACCATGGAAAAACCTACCTCCTTATATGTTGAGCTGATGTAAACTCTAACGTCACTAAGTCAAAAATTATCAAGCATGTGGGTTTAGCAGGCGGGGAGGGTTTGGCTTTTTTTTAGATTGATGGGTTCAAAATCTCAATTCAGCCTATCTTTTTTGGCGGTTTAAGCAAGTCAGCCCGACAGACTCGACACGTTTTGATACTCCTAGAAAAAAATTCCTTTTAACCACATTAATGAAGGGTATCTTAGTAAGCAAGCAGGTTCATGATGACTACAACTCCTTAGGCACAAGATGATGTCATATGCGTGAAAAATCAAGAGACATGCATGTTGCCCAAGGACAAGCATGAGTTTATCTTTTTCTACTTGAGGTCATACACTCGGATCCGACCTCGTTGGGGCATAATCTAACTCCTAATTAAATTTGGGCATATTAAGGACTAAACATGGAGATCGGGAATGATAACCAAATGAGAAATGACAACAACAAATCTGACATCGTTAAGAAAGTGACTCAAACTTGAAGACTCTCAAATCATAAATTCAAATTTGTAATAAAAGACGTGGTCAACCATGACCACTTCTACTACATGCAAGCATGATTTTGGCAACAAATTCAATTACAACTCGACATGAAACTGCACAACACTTTGTTTCAATCTAATAGCATAAAGTTTACAAATAAGACTCGACGCCTAGATCCCAAAGTCATGAGCCCAATATATGTTTGGCCCAAAAAGCCTGCAAAAATAAAGTTCTCGCTTGTCAAACAGGTCGGGAAAGACTTGCCTTGCTAGGACCCAACACGACTTGGCCTCAAGCCAACACAATCTTAATCCAAGAATCTCTCTTTGAGTAGGAGATCAAGTTCTCCAAGCGTATGATTTGGTGGTTACCAACATAACCTAACAACTAATATAATAATTGCCAACATCTCCAAAATGAACTCCTAAAGAGATCATGGACATATAAAGTACTCAAGGTCCAACCTCTAAACTCTCTATAAATACTTATTTCAGGTATGAACCATCCAATTTCAGAACTCCTTTAGTGGTTTTCTTACTAACTTAAGTGTTCTTGCAAGTACTCTCTCTACCCTACTGAGGCCATGACATGCACTACTAAAAAATTACTTATTACAAATGGATATTTTTGAAAGATTTTATCCCACAAAAATACAGACAAATTTTGTGAGAGAATTTTTGTCGGAAACAAAGAAAAATGAATTAGCATGAATTAGAGACGAAAAAGAGAATCTGTCGATAATTCTATCGAAAAAATTAGATTTTTTGTGAAAAATAGTTACCGACAGAAAATTTGTATGTATTTAAATGAACAAAAATACTGTGTTTTATTAAATTATTACAGAAAAAAATCTATCTGTAATTTCAAATCACACTTCTGCGCCTCCACATCATCCCCTTTAAATGCTCCATCGGTGGCACCTCTCAGCCTTGAACCGCCGTCGTGCCCCTTCCGGGTTCTTCTCCTTCGCACCCCTTCCACCGGCTTTGCTCACGTCACTCCCTTTCGAACCCTAATCTGTGTTTTTCTATTCAATCTCGCTACTAGTGCTTGCTCTTCTCCGTGTGTTGCTGTATTTCTCTCTTCGATCTGGCCTTAGCTGTGTAGGTAACTCTAATTTCTTTTCTCTTTCATCACTATTTTCTTTCATTCAATTCCATCGCTAACTCTAATTATATTATCTTATGTCCATTGCTAACTCTATTTCTATTTTCTCTTCTATGATAAAAACTTGTAACAGTTATAGTTCTTTATTTTGTGTCCTTATAAACTTGTCTATGAAATCTAGGTTCCTGAACGCATTAATAAGCTAGCATAGGTAGGCATTCAACTATGGGTTTTAGCTGGTGACAAAATAGAGATAGCAATCAACATTGGGTAATATTCATAGTCATAAGGATTCGACAAACTTTTATGTTGGTTGTCAATGGCCTAACACAATCCTCTACTTATGTGATAATACTATGATGTTTCTTCTTCATATATGCTTATTGCACTGAATGTTTTGTTATTTCAAACTAATATATGCTTTGGTGGGTTCGGGGCAAGATCATGAAATCAAGCCATTGGTGGAGCAAGATATAGAAGCCTTGTAGAAAATGTTTCCTGAGATTCCACTTTGGATAAAATCCAGACTTTAATAGGGCAAGAAACTATCTTTGACTAGTTTCATTTTGGTTGAATTTTTTTGGGGTTTAGGTTTTTATTGATGCAATGTTTCTTGTTTTCGTCTTTTTGCTAAAGATTGATTGGCTGAACAGGTTTTTGCCTTACCTTGTTAAGGTATTTGCATTTTGAATAAGCTTTGACCCTTTTTCATTTTTACTTTTTACCTTGGTTGTTTGTTTCTCTTAGTGTGTTAATTATTCTATTGTTTAGGCAATTTACAAAACTATCGAAGAATATTGCAAAGCCCATAATTGTTGAGTAGATTCTGAAATACAAAATTGATTATGTTGAGTTTGAAACTCTGACACTGGGATGCTTGCCCCCAACTTTTCAAGGTTAGTAGATCTAGATTGAAGATAAAAGATATAATACTTGATACATTCATGAGTAATAATCTCCTAGTTTTGTCCATAAGATACTAAGGATCACTGAGTTTTTATTTTTATTAGGGGAATAAATGTGACAATTTATTAGTTATAATCTTCTTAATGTATCATATTATCGGTTATGCATATGCATTTCCCTATGAGATTCTCTTTTTAGTTTCATTTATTATTTTGTGGGCAGTTTGTAAATTAGGCTAAGAAAGTATGGTTTCTTCAATTCCATTTTGTTCATGTGATTGATTATGTCTTGGTAACTTATTTATGAGATGGTATGAGTATTTTAATTCTCCTTTGATAAATGTAGAATTGGATATTGATACTTTTATAGAAATGAAAGTTTATGTGACTGATGTGAAGGAATTTATTGGTTCGATTGGACACTCCAGAGGCAACTCTATCATTTTTAGAAATGAGTTCACCAATTCAATTATTTTCCTTTTGCTTTTTCTCCCTTATTCATCAATTGAATTATTTTCCTCTAGCTTTTTACCACTTGCATCCAACAGATTTTTTCATAAGCTTTTATGATATTTCATTTAAGAATTTTAGTTTTCTTTTATATCCACTTTTTTTACTTGCAAGAATGAGACACATGAGGTCATCAACTATCTTAAATATTGTGTTCATAGATTGCATAACGAATATCCCAGAGTTCATAACTTCCTACTTTCTTTATATATAAAGCAGGTTGAGTGGTTTGCTTCATATATACATACCCCTGATGTGGTGGTTAGAAGGGTATTTCATATTCTTTGTACTATTTGACATTATAATTGCATGTGCTTTCACTTCTCATGCATGTAACTAAAAATTACTCTTTGATAAATTTAGTAACTCTTAAAATTAGATAAATTTAATTAATATATTTATATTTGTATTAAATTTATTTCTCATTTGTCTATTCAGGAAGATGATAGTGCACTTTTACCTTTCCTAAAATGCAAGTTTGGGAAGCGATAAATAAATGGTCCTGAATTCTTCTATGATTCTAAGTATGCCTGACGCCTTTGCCCCGATTCCTTCTAAATATATTATTCAGGAGGCTATATGCTCATCGTTTGGCCTTTTAATTGAAAATTTAGCATTAGGAATTCATATTCTTTTGTTCTTTGACTTTATTTAATAATGTTTTGAATACTAATTGAAATGAAAAAAATATTGAATAACTTTATTTAATAATGGTACAGGTATGTTGTTCTTAACAACTCACTATCATTTTTGCTGAAGTAAGTTGTGCTCATGTAATTTTTAAGTTGTACAGGTATGTGCTCAGTGTATATGTGATGGTCTTCAATAGAATTAAATATTTATGGTTGAGTAGAGATAGGTTTTGAATATCATTTTCCACTTGATTTGCATATATTTGGAGCCAAACTTTTTGAAGGTATTTTCATTGGCTCATTTCTCTCCTTGTCATCAACAACAGTAGTATGTTTTTTCTATTTCTCCAAATAAAAAAATATTGTATATATCCCCTCTTTCTTTTTTTATTAAAAAAACCTGGTGCTTCGTGAATTTTGACATGACCCATTTACTTTCACTTTTAACTAGGTCTTAAAGTTTTTGGTGGATTGGAATACTAATAATGATCTTCATATTCAAGTTATAATTGGGACTCTTATTTTTCAGGTATCTTTCTAATTGACTGTTAAATGATAACTTGTTAGATTTTCATAAATGTCTAAAGCTTGACTTGTCCATTTCTTGGTCCTTGTTCAACACTTGTATATCCAAGATTGCACTGTGAGTTTACTATTTGTCCTGCTTCCAGTTTTGGGTGGCAACAATGGTCTTCTATAAAGATTTATTTCAATAGAAAAACTGTATGTCTCTCTATATGTAATCCTTTCTCTGGTTCCTTTGTATCATTTTATAAAACACCTTTCTGATTAATGATCTAGAACTATTTGTTCTTTTAATCAGTTAATGTAAGCTAATTGACTCTAATAATGCTACTATATTTCTGTACCAGTTTCCACTTTCAAGAGTTCTTGAAGGCTTAAACTTAAGAACACAATTTTCACAATACAAGTTCTTGTCCAAATAAACTTTAATATACTGGCTTTAAGACATATTTAACACTATTTTTAGGCCCTCTTTTTAAGGTTTTTTTATTGGGGGGAAGGATTGGATATGATCATTTATATTATTGAATATATCTGATTGTTTATTGTTTATAACTTCAGGATGCTAATGTCGTCCTTGTATCTCACTGCTACTTTTGTCTTGTCTTGGTCATTTGTTCCTCGCTTTCTTAAACTGATGACGTAGTTCTCATATCAGGTAAGGGTAATTCATAGTTGTTTTACAGTTTTACTTCCACTTTCTTACCTCAGTTAGCGATTTTCGTGAGCTTCCTTTCCTTTCCAGACAAATGAACTTTATCAGCTAGCTGCTATTTCTTTCTGCTTACTCTCTGCATGTGTAAAAAAACCATATACTAAGTTTTCCTTTACTTGTATGCCATTCAATATTGCTTTTCCAAAACAATTCAAAGCCAAATGGCCTTGTCTAACATCTGTTTATATACAGCTTGTTAGAGTAAACAATTAGTTATGATTCTATGCATTTTGTTAACTTTATTTAATATCTTTCCAGTGTAGTGATAATCTCAGCCTTGATCTTGAGTTGGGTTTATTTGTGGCTGGTTTTATGGTTTCTACAATAGATTTTGCTCAACATACTTTGGATCAGGTATCATTCTCGTGTTTATATACTTCTTTTTTATTGTGAAGTTCATTGTAGTTGTCTGATTATGCTTTCATATTATATATAGGTGGAACCAATTTGAAACCAATTTGTAGCTCTTTTCCTCTGGAGTATCAAAATGCCTATACATGTGCAATTTTTTTGGAACCATGTTGATATCTTGCTGGCAATTATATTCACTTCCACTAAAACACAGTGGAAGAAGATTTGATATACATAGGAATATGAATTTTGTATTATTTGAGGAAGGTGTTTATAGGTAATCACAGACTAGTCTTGTTTGTTGTTTACACTGATCTGCTTATATCATACACTGATTTAACAAAGTGTTTAGAAAAGAATTCACCCTTTAGCTTTTTTCCATTTAAAGGTTATTGGTGCACAAAATTGCAATCACACTTTTGCAATCTGCACAACTAACCAGCAAGTGCACTGGGTCGTCCAATTAATACCTTACGTGAGTAAGGGTCGATCCCACGGAGATTTTTGGCTTGAAGCAAGCTATGGTTATTTTATTATTATTAGTTAGGAGATCAATTATAATTATCAGTTTGAATTTCTAAAAAATAAAAGAGCGTGAAATAATTACTTGTTGTGCAATAATGGAGAATATGCTGGAATTTTGGAGATGCTTTGTCTTCTGAATTCCTATAACATAATGTTTCCTCTCATGCAAAAGTGCAAAGTTCCTTCCATGGCAAGCTCTATGTAGGGTGTCACCGTTGTCAATGGCTACTTCCCATCCTCTCAGTGAAAATGGTCCAAATGCTCTGTCACAGCACGGCTAATCAGTTGTTGGTTCTCGATCATGTCGGAATAAAATCCATTGATTCTTTTGCATTTGTCATCACGCCTAACACTCGCGAGTTTGAAGCTCGTCACCCTCATCTAATCCCAGAATCCTACTCGGAATACCACAGACAAGGTTTAGACTTTCCGGATTCTCATTAATGCCGCCATCAATTCTAGCTTATACCACAAAGATTCTGATTAAGGAATCTAAGAGATACTCATTTAATCTGATGTAGAACGGAGGTGGTTGTCAGACACACGTTCATAGATTGAGGAAGGTGATGAGTGTCATGGATCACCACTTTCTCCATAGTTAAACGGAAATGAACATCTTAGATAGGAACACGCATGTTTGAATGGAAAAATAGAAATAATTGCATTAATTCATCGAGATGCTGCAGAGCTCCTCACCCCCAACAATGGAGTTTAGAGACTTATGCCGTCAAAGAGTATAAAATTCAGATCTAAAAATGTCATGAGATCCAAAATAAGTCTCTAAAAGTTGTTTAAATACTAAACTAAAAACCTAGGTTTACAGAAAATGAGTAAACTAAGATAATTGGTGCAGAAATCCACTTCTGGGGCCCACTTAGTGTGTGCTGGGACTGAGACTTAAGCTTCTCACGTGCCTGGGCTGTTTCTAGAGTTGAACGCCAGGTTATAACCTGTTTCTGGCGTTGAACTCTAACTTGCAACCTGTTTCTGGCGTTGAACGCCAGACTGCAACATGGAACTGGCGTTGAATGCCAGACTGCAACATGGAACTGGCGTTGAACGCCATTTTACATCGTCTATCTTCGCGCAAAGTATGGACTATTATATATTGATGGAAAGCCCTGGATGTCTATCTTCCAGCCCAATTGAGAGCGCGCCAATTGGACTCTTGTAGCTCCAAAAAATCCATTCCGAGTGCAGGGAGGTCAGAATCCAACAGCATCAGCAATCCTTTTTCAGCCTAAATTAGATTTTTGCTCAGCTCCCTCAATTTCAGCCAGAAAATACCTGAAATTACAGAAAAACACACAAACTCATAGTAGAGTCCAGAAATATGAATTTTTCCTAAAAATAAATAAAATTATACTAAAAACTATCTAACACATACTAAAATCTACATGAAGTTACCCCCAAAAAGCGTATAAAATATACGCTCATCACAACACCAAACTTAAACTGTTGCTTGTCCCCAAGTAACTAGATAAATAAAATAGGATAAAAAGAAATTAAGAAGCAATAATATCTCAGAGTTTTAAGTGAAGCTCAGATTCTAATTAAATGAGCGGAGCTAGTAGCTTTTTGCTTCCAAACAGTTTTGGCATCTCACTTTATCCTTTGAAATTCAGAATGATTGGCATCCATAGGAACTCAGAATTCAGATAGTATTATTGATTCTCCTAGTTTAGTATGTTGATTCTTGAACACAGCTACTTTATGAGTCTTGGCCGTGGCCCTAAGCACTTTGTTTTCCAGTATTACCACCGGATACATAAATGCCACAGACACATAACTGGGTGAACCTTTTTAGATTGTGACTTAGCTTTGCTAGAGTCCCCAATTAGAGGTGTCCAGAGTTCTTAAGTACACTCTTTTGCTTTGGATCACGACTTTAATCACTCAGTCTCAAGCCTTTCACTTGGACCTGCATGCCACAAGCACATGGTTAGGGATAGCTTGATTTAGCCGCTTAGGCCTGGATTTATTTCCTTGGGCCCTCCTATCCATTGATGCTCAAAGCCTTGGATCCTTTTCACCCTTGCCTTTTGGTTTAAGGGGCTATTGGCTTTTTTTACCTCTTTTAGTTTTCTCTTTTTTTTCGCAAGCTTGTTTTTCACTACTTTTTCTTGCTTCAAGAATCAATTTCATGATTTTTCAGATTATCAATAACATTTCTCTTGTTCATCATTCTTTCAGGAGCCAACAATTTTAACATTCATAAAATTCAATATCAAAAATATGCACTGTTCAAGCATTAATTAGGAAGACAAAAAGTATTGCCACCACATATAAATAATTAGAATTTTCCTTATTAAGAACTCGAAAAAATTAAATTGCCTCTTTATTCTAAAAACTACTATTTTATTCATGTTTGATGGTGATGAGAAAAATAAATCATAACTTAATTGAAAATAAAGTCAAAATAGAGATTAGGACAGTTATCACAGAGTTAAGGCAAAGATTAGGACTCAACAACCTTTATTTTGGGAAGTGGGTGTTCCTCTAGTCTGTGGGGTGCTTGATCATTCAAGAGATAATTTCTGACGCTTCAGTTCTTTCAAGCCACATCCTTGCTCTTCCTGTTCCCTTAGGTGCCATGATCTTGATGAGTTTTAGCTCGGTGATCATGGCAAATCACACCAAACTTAGAGGTTTGCTTGTCCTCAAGCAAAAGAAAGGAAAGGAGAGGAATAGAGGGAGAGACAATTTCGAAATTCAAAAGATATGATGAGTTGAAAAAGATTTGAAAAAGAGTTGGATTGGATTGGAAAAAGATTTGTGTTTATGGATTAAGATACATTTGATATTTTTGAAAAAGGGATTTTAGAAATTAGGATTAAAATTTTTGGAATTGAAGGATGAGATTTTGTAACATGTTTATGCAAGAAATCATGATTTGAAACGTAAAAAATATAAAAAATTGTGAAGTAAAAACGAATTTACGTCTGATGCGCGAAATTGTGAACTATACTTTTTCACAACTCTCATAATCCCCGGTAATGGCTCCAAAAACGTGGTAGCTCAATACCATGGCATTACACAACTTCGCACAACTAACCAGCAAGTGCACTGGGTCGTCCAAGTAATAAACCTTACGTGAGTAAGGGTCGATCCCACGGAGATTGTTAGTATTGAAGCAAGCTATGGTCATCTTGTAAATCT
>NC_029774.3:55961972-55962577 GCF_000817695.3 Arachis duranensis | reverse complement strand
CTTGAAAAAAATTTGCATTAAAAACAAAATCTTCCCTCTTGTGCCATCCTGGCGTTAAACTCCCAGAATGGTATCCATTCTGGCGTTTAACGCCCAAAATGCTACCCTTTTGGGCGTTAAACGCCCAACCAGATACCCTGGCTGGCGTTTAAACGCCAGTCTGTCCTTCTTCACTGGGCGTTTTGAACGCCCAGCTTTTTCTGTGCAATTCCTCTGCTGTATGTTCTGAATCTTCAATTCTCTGTATTATTGACTTGAAAAGACACAAATTAAAAATATTTTTGGATTTTTAATGATAAGGACAATTCAAAATGCAACTAGAATCAAATAACAATGCATGCAAGACACCAAACTTAGCAGTTTGTATACTACTGACACTAACAAAATGAAAATGCATACAAGACACACGAAACACTCAAGTCAATAGAATTCAAAGATCAGAGCAAGTAAATCATCAAGAACATCTTGAAGATCACTTAGACATATGAATGCGTGCAATTTGACACCAAACTTATGATGAGACTCTAGACTCAAACAAGAAATATTTTTGGATTTTATGATTTTGTAAATTTTTTTGTGTTTTTCGAAAATTAAATGGAAAAAGA
>NC_029774.3:55952867-55953831 GCF_000817695.3 Arachis duranensis | reverse complement strand
TTAAACACCAAGGATTCTTCATTCACTTGAATGATCAACTCTCCTCTATCAACATCAATCACAGCCTTTGCTGTGGCTAGGAAGGGTCTGCCAAGGATGATGGATTCTTCCATGCACTTCCCAGTCTCTAGGACTATGAAGTCAGTAGGGATGTAATGGTCTTCAACCTTGACCAGAACATCCTCTACAAGTCCATAGGCTTGTTTTCTTGAGTTGTCTGCCATCTCTAGTGAGATTTTTGCGGCTTGTACCTCATAGATCCCTAATTTCTCCATTACAGAGAGGGGCATGAGGTTTACACTTGATCCTAAGTCACACAAGGCCTTCTTGAAGGTCATGGTGCCTATGGTACAAGGTATAGAAAACTTTCCAGGGTCCTGCCTCTTTTGAGGCAGTTTCTGCCTAGACAAGTCATCCAGTTCTTTGGTGAGCAAAGGGGGTTCATCCTCCCAAGTCTCATTTCCAAATAACTTGTCATTTAGCTTCATGATAGCTCCAAGGTATTTAGCAACTTGCTCCTCAGTGACATACTCATCCTCTTCAGAGGAGGAATACTCATCAGAGCTCATGAATGGCAGAAGTAAGTCCAATGGAATCTCTATGGTCTCATTTTGAGTCTCAGATTCCCAAGGTTCCTCATTGGGGAACTCATTAGAGGTCAGTGGACGTCCAGTGAGGTCTTCCTCAGTGGCGTTCACTGCCTCTTCTTCCATCGAAAAAAATAAATACCTAATCTAAGCAACAAGATGAACCGTCAGTTGTCCAGCCTGAACAATCCCGGGCAATAACACCAGAAACTTGATGTTGTTGCCGGATCTTGGCACTGATGTTACCAAAAGCTTGCTCAAAACTTGAACAATCCCCGGCAACGGCGCCAAAAACTTGATGCGCGAAATTGTGAACTATACTTTTTCACAACTCTCATAATCCCCGGTAATGGCTCCAAAAACGTGGTAGCTCAATA